>NC_052048.2:190828974-191183974 GCF_903992535.2 Arvicola amphibius
ACACATTAAAAAATGGTGACTTTCTGTTTTTTTAAAGTGTAGTTTTTTCTTTATCTCTGACTCTTTTGTGAAGTCCAACTACAGAGCATTTAAATGGTGTTGGTGAGCAGTGAGTTACAAACTGCTTAACTGTGCTATGTGATAGACTTACCGCATATCTGGAACTGGGGCAATGTGCACAGCATGCAGAGGCGATGAACATGCCTCCACCATGTTGAATTGGACAGAACAAACAGACAAAGCAGTATTGGTCCTAGCCATGCCTACCTAGCATTAAAAAAGTGCTTCTGATTAGAAAATTATTACAGATAAGTAATAAAGACAAATTCAGATAAAAAAATACCTCTGAATGGGTCACGGTGTTAGATAAAAGTACCTTGGCATGGAAGAGAGAAGAAAAAGAGTATAGACAGTTATAAAAAGAAATAATTTTTTAAAAAACAAAGTCTTTAAAGAGACAGAATAGAGGTACAGACTGTCATACTGAAGGAATAAAGGAAAATAAGACACGGAAAGATGGAAAATACACAGTCTGGATTATGTATATTACTTTGTTTTCTTTGAATTTTTTGACTGCAAAGAGATATATATTATCTTGACTTCAAAATTTGGGTCTAAATATATTGCTTTTCAAAAGAGGTTCTGTTTTTGTTTCCACAGAAGATTAGAATCTGTGGATTCCTTTCAGGCTTATACAGTTTGGTGGACCAAGACCTCCCAAAAAGGACTCTGTGAACTCCCCCCTAAAAGGACTCTGTAAACCACCCACCCCCAAATACTTCACCTAACAAAAGCGGGAATCAGTTTGGAAAGAACTACATCCAATTTCCCAGCTATTGTTTATAAATGTTTTTGTTACATTTAAAGGGGGATATACTATAGAAATGAATACTTTTTATTGGTATGGATCTTGGTCTATTGATACAAATTTAAGATCAATTTTGTTACACTAAACATATATCTCTGCTCTTGATTAAGGTATTGTGCTTGTGCAGCTCATTTAAAAATGTAACATATAATTAAGAAATACAGGTTAATAAATAGTCATCTATTATAGTAGTCATGTTAGGTTTTGTAGATGTTCAGAGATATATTTCAGATGGATAGTTATTCTTCAATTCTTTCAAAGAGTAACAGAAAATGGCATTTAACTGTTTAAGAACTTAGGACTTTTCATCATGATGAAACTCATCTGCTCCTGGAAGCACCAAGATGGACATCAAAGAGGCTCCTTATAAAGTTGCTTAGCCATTTGGACAAAAAAAAAAAAAACCCTGCTCTTTCCTGGACTGCTTGATGATATGCTGTATGAACTGGACATGAAGGACCCACAGAAAAATGACTACTGAACTTGCCTAAAGGTAAGGTGATCCTTTGGGGCTCCTGTTTCATGAAAGTATCTGCCAGACATTCTGCAGGACACAGAAGAAAGTGGCTGACAAACTGGAAATATAAGCAGAACTCTCTTTGAAATTTCCTGCTTCATGGAAAAGTCTGCTGGGTACTATGGACTTGTAGGCTGAATATGGGTGCCCCAATGTTACAGAAAAATTTTGTGTGACTGTCAAGGCAATGAGATGTCTTTGTCAATTCTAGAGTTTTGCAAGTTGCTTACAATGTACTTCCTGTTAAGCCAGGTAACATTATATCCTTCTTGGGTCTTTGATGGAGTTGAAGAATTTATAGTTATAGTTTTCCTTAGTTATGATAAAAGATAGATATAAATATTGTAACTGTAATTCTTGTTTAATACCTGTTTTTTATATGTATGTTAAAGTTAAAACTTTCTTTTTTTATTTAAATAGAAAGGGAGAAATGGTTTGCGAAGTCCTTTTGTATATATGTTGCTTTTATTGGTTAATGAATAAAGCTACCTTTGGCCAACGTCTAAACAGATTAAAGCCAGGCAGGAAATCCAAACAGAGATGAAGAGAAAGAGTAGGCACAGTCAGGGAGAAGCCATGCAGTCACCACAGGAGACAGATGCCTCCACAGGAACCTACTAAAACTTTGCTGGTAGGCCATGACCTCGTGGTGATGCACAGATTAATGGAGATTGATTAGTTTAGAATATAACACCTAGTTAGAAATATGCTTAAGCTATTGGCCAAACAGTATTACAAATAATATAGTTTCTGTGTGATTATTTCAGGTCTGAGCAGCTGGGAATGAACAAAGAGCCTCCACCTCCATGTGACTTTGAGTATTTTTTGAATAAATTGAAATTAGTATTTCATTAGCTAACTAAGGAGGTTTAGACTTTCTTCACTGGTAATTCCTTGATAATATAGTAAATATTCTGATT
This sequence comes from Arvicola amphibius, assembly GCF_903992535.2. Lineage (NCBI taxonomy): Eukaryota > Metazoa > Chordata > Mammalia > Rodentia > Cricetidae > Arvicola > Arvicola amphibius. The sequence goes on from NC_052048.2 coordinate 190,831,280, forward strand.
TATTTCTCAGAATAATTTAATACATATATAGATCTATGGGAGGCTTAATGTTATATAATTGCCTTATTTTAAATGTATAAATACCTTTTTGTATATCAAAAAGTGTGTTTAATGCTTTATATTACTAGGCAGTGCTCCAGTTCTAAATATACAGCAGTATAAAAACAAAACAAAACAAACAAAAACCCTCAGAATCCCAAGGAGCTTGCTATTTTATGTTGGGAAATAGGTAAGGGGAACAATACAATGTGTAAGTAGGATAATAGTTTAAATGTGATCAATACTATAAACAAACATAAGGTGTGGAAAGTGGGAATACAGGACAGCATGAGTGTAGTGTGTTTTCATTGAACCAGCCCTGTATGTGTTTAATCTCACTCTTTGCTATCTGTCTAACATTTATCAACAGCTGCTTATCTAAACACCTGTCAAACAGTTGACTTATTGTATCTACTTGTTTGCTCTAGTTCTATATTCTTTTTTTTCATTAGTAGATTTTCTTTTCTTTTCTTTTCTTTTCTTTTTTTTCTTTTCTTTTTTTTCAAGACAGGGTTTCACTGTAGCTTTGCAGCCTCTCCTGGAACTAGCTCTTGTAGATTAGGCTGAACTAGAATTCACAGAGATCCACCTGCCTCTGTCTCCCAAGTGATGGTATTAAATCATGTGCCCGGCACCTCTTCCATTCTTAAGGAGGATGTTGGGGAGAGAATGATGCTCTGCTCTGGTCAAAAATGTCTACCAGGAGAACTGAATCATTCTTTACCCACCTTATTCTAATGGAAGTTATACAAATAATTCCGGAGTGATCTCATAACAGGGGAAATTTAAAGCAAACAAGCTGGAGAGTTAGTTTCAAAGGTTATACTAGCTTCAAACTGACTATTGAAACACTTTCCTATACTTTTTTGTTTGCTTTGTTTTTCGAGATAGGGTTACTCTGTGTAGCTTCAGTGCCTGTCCTGGAACTAGCTCTTGTATACAAAGCTGACCTTGAACTCACAAAGATTTGCCTGCTTTTGGCTCCAGAGTGCTGGGATTAGAGGCATGGGCCACCAACACCCAGCTAACTTTTAAAAAATGAGAGAGAAATGAAAACTATGTTTTTGCATTTTACAAACCAAACCCAAATCCCAGTTCCATTCCCTCCCTTCCTCCAATTCCCTCCACTCCACTTCCCCATCTACTCCTCAAAAAAGGTAAGGCCCATTGCTTTGGTAAATGTCCAAGGCCCTTGCTACTATTTCTAGGCAGAGCAAAGTATCCATCCAAGGAGAATGGGTTCCCAAAAGGCCAGTAAAAGCTGTAGGGATACATCCTTGTGCTACTGCCAGCCCCATAGCCTACACCAGTCATACAACTGAAGTACTACTCAGCAGTAAAAAAACAAAGATGTCTTAGAATTTGGATACAAATGGATAGAAGTAGAAAAAACCATCCTGAGTGAGGTAACCCAGACCCAGAAAGATGAAAATGGTATGTACTCACTCATAAGTAGATACTAGCTATAAAGCAAAGGATAACAAGCCTATAGTCCATGACCCTAGAGAAGCTAAGTAACAAAGTAAACCCTAAGTAAAACATTTCCCCAGAAAAGGGGAAATAGACAAGATCACATGACAAAATTGGGAGCATGGGGTTGGGAAGGAGAAGAGAAGACAGAAGGGGAAGAGGAAGGGAGAAGGGGAGGGGGAGGAGAACTTATGAGAATGGGATATTCATGATGAAGGAAGGGCAGAGATGAGAGCAAGAAAAGAGATATTTTGACTGGGGAAGCCATTATGGAGCTAGAAAGAAACCTGGTACTGAAGAAATTCCCAGGTGTAAATGAGGATGACCCCAGCTAAGACCCTAGGCCATAGAGGAGATGGTGCCTGAACTGGCCTTGCTCTGTAGTCAGATTGATGAATATCTTAAATGTCACCTCAGAACCTTTATCCAGCAGCTGATGGAAACAGAGGCAGAAACGTTCAATGGAGCAATGGATTGAGCTCCCAAAGCCCAGGTGAAGAGTGGGAGGAATGAAAATATGAGCAAAGAGGTCAAGGCCATGATGTGGACACCCACTGATACAGTTTACCTGAGCTAATGAGAGCTCACCAACTCCAATTGAACAGAGAAGAAATCAGCATAGGACCAAACTAGACCCTCTGAATGTATTTATTTGCTTTTTCTGTCTTTTGTCTATTGCTTCATAATAAATGGAATAATCTTTATATCTGAGTTTGGGTCAACCTGTATAATGGAAAGTAAAATTATTTGAACAAATAACAGTTGTTAACAAATGTCACTATGGAAACACAAGAATGAGTGTTTCCATAGAAACTGTAAGCTTTTCCACTATACTATATTGGTATATGTTTATGATAATATAATTTTTATTGTTTTTATTATACATGGCAAATGTAGGAGGAAGTATGTAACAGGGTTTTTGGGACCACAAAAATCTATATATCCACTCAGCCATCTTTCCAAGTATTCATTCAATAAAAACTGATTCCTGGTTTAGCCAGACATTACTCTGTGTCCTAGCAATCCAGTAGTACATAAGAAAAATAAAGCCTGTAAGCCTTGAAAATGGCTATGTTTGTGGGAATCAAACATAAATCAATTATATTGTCTAACATGAGGCTGAGGGCTCAGAACGAATGCTATTGCTTTGCATGAGCCAGGGGTATATGCAGTTACTTCTCTTCCCAGCATCTCTCCCAAACCTACTGTCACATCTAGTCACTGAGTGGAGAACTCACTTCCTCTTCTAAAGTAAAGCTCTTCTTATAAATGCCACTTTATTTTCTGTTTTTCACATGCTTCTAATGAGACACAAGTAAAATATCTGTCTTAATATATAAGGTAGCCATTTTTTTAAGCTAGAGGAACAAATAAATGTCTTTGTTTCAGGTGGTTGTAAGTGATGAATCCCTGGGAACCATGAAGAGAAATACCACATTCATAAGGATGAATCAAAAGATATTTCTTAGAGAAATAAGAAAAAATCTTAAGATCTAGGCACAAGAACTGTTAATATTTTAAAAGACAACCTTCCATAGATATGATTATATATATATATATATATATCAACTTGAGATATTTGATATGTTCAACACATTGTAACCCTTTCAAGTTTTTCTTTTCATCTCTTTGTATAAAGTAAGAGTGAGAATTTACTTTGTGTTTTCTCTGTTTTAGACATCTAAATGTTTTATACATATGAATAAATTTTATTTTTACAATATTCCCCAAACAATTTCTATATCCCTCAACACAACAATGAAATATATTAGATAAATAAAATTCGATACGTAAAAAATTAGATAAATAAAAAATAGAGTTAATCATCATTATATATGGTAGAGAATGACCCAAGGGTAGAGAGATAATCAAATCAAAACACAGTGTCCCCAGACTCTTCCATATTCAGAAGGAAAAATGAAGCAAGGTGATTGTGTGAGGTGTCTCCTCTGCAGTACGCTATATACATCCTTTCGGATTTAATGTGTGCTCTATAATTACATATCATCATTCTTATTTAAAAGCCAGAGAACTGAAATTTGGGGATCTTATGCTATTTTCCAGATGAGACTGCGGAAAATGGGAGCTTTAGTATCCAAATTTATTATCGCAAAGCCTGATCGTATTTACCATAACAACATAACTTGAGGTTACAGTAAATGGAGAAAGGTTTTTCCCCTTATGCATTATACCTTTTATTTGAATTCTCTACTTAGCTTATAAAAAATGTGTGTATGTGTGTTATGTGTATATCATGTATATCTAGTGTAATCACAGCACATTTAAATAAGGAAAAAGCATTATGTCTGTATCCTTCTAGAAAAAAGGGAACTTCTTTTTGAGTTCAAACTTTTGTACTCATCATTATATAAAGCGGAGCATGATACTAGAACAATGAAAAAATATGTTAACTCATTAATTTCCAAATATCAATTAAGAGTGACATGTTGGAATTATCTTCCTCTTACACACACACACACACACACCACACACACACACACACGCACACACACACATACACACACAAGCACATACTTAGACAACACAAAAATCCTACGTTGCATTATATAACTGTAGGGTGCTAACATACCCTAGAGTCTTAAATTCTTATTTGAATTTTAAAAGGTTACCCTTGGGACCCAAAGCTTTATCTCAATATGGAATGTGAGAAACTTCTGGCTCTATTGTTAAAACTGTTAGCATCTGGAAAGATACTGCTCTTTTGTCTAGATTCAAGCATTGAACTCCTAAGGGGAATAACTACTTTTAAAGTAATTCCCAGCAGCACCATTGACTGGCACACCACAGTTCTTCAATATTACCGAAGACAATTCATTTCCAGACATGTCGAATAGGAGAGTGTCATCCATCCATAATACTTATGAAATGTATTGGTATCTTGGCATTTTATTTTCATTACTTATAAATATGCCCTCCACTAACCGAGCAAGGCCACCTCTAGCCACAAAGGTTAGGTTGTTCTCCTTGGAGTAGAGTTAATACGTAACCCATGATTCATATTTGTTAAGGACAGAGATTAAGAGCTCAGGGTCCCAACTAATGGACTGAGCTGAGCAACTAGATCACAAGGCTGTGAATCACAGTGCCCTCTGGAGGTAGAGAGGTGGCTTAGATATTGGTAAAAACAAGTGTGCACAAAACTGCTTTCTTGAGTTCTTTAAAGATATATAACATATTGAAGATTTTTCAAAGTTTTTTGAGTCATAGGTAACACTCATATAAATGAGTTTTGAAGCTTTTTATATAATTATGAATCATTAAAACAACTAAATTGTGTACTAAAGTTGTGAACATAATAACTGGAAAAATCTGTCTGCAGTTTTGATGTTTGCCTCTATTTTCATTTACTGAATAGATGTGATAGTCAATCTTCCATAATAAACTTGTGTCTCAATGTATTTTTCTATTTTAAATATGAAAACACCTTCTAGACTACACCAGAACAAAGACCAAAATAATTATGGCAAGATTCCCACACTTTAATGTAAGAAATAACCATCTTGTTAGACTGCATTGCTTTACTTAGTAGATCATTTAAAAGGTAGCAAATAATTTAAACCTGAAATTTAAATATTTTGTGTAGAATTTTATCACACTACATTACACTAACAGCTTTATTCTTATGAAGAAAGATAAGATCAGTGTTATTAAAGATACTATTTCAAATCCACAGGTTTTTTTATAGTCATAAAATGCTAACTCTAAAGTACACCTTCATAATGACAGCAATTTTGTGTTCTTCTCAGAAATGAACTTTGAGTTCTTGAATTTTTATTTCGTACCCAAGGCTTATTCTTTGAGGCTTGAAATGATGAATGCCATAAAAATGATAGTGGCTTACATGCCCTCAGGCACACAATGAAAAACACTTCAATTGCTCTTGAATCATCATATTTTGGATCAGAAGTCTGACTCAACATCTAGCAGTTAGGACAAGCTGACTGTGTTCTGTAAGAGTGATAGATATGGAAGGCATCTGACGTCTGGGGATGGAGCACTCCCCAGAAACTATGAGTGACATTATCATAATACATAGACATTAGTGTTGATTTCTCAAGTATAAGAAAAACTCTCCTCTTTGAGAGTCCCAAGTTGGCATGAATCTACTTAAATGTGTGGTGCAAATCAGAATCCTTTCCTTTTACTTCTTCTCTTTTAGCTCACTATGTTATATGCTATAAAATGAGGTGCTCGAACAGGTCATTCATCACTAGGCATTCATGGGACTCCTCGCAGTTACAGAGTGGCCATCACTTTTTGAAAAGGAAAACTCATGGCAACAAGCTTTCATTATTTGTGTATCTAACAATCTGAATACCTATCAGGAACTGTCCTCATGGGAAATATCAGGGCAGTGGAAACAGAGGCTTATCATAAAGTCATGATTTAATTTGCAATCATGAAAAATATCTAAAACTTATGAAAAATGTGCTTTGGAATTCGAAAGAAGTTTATGACATAAGCCAAGTAACTCAAATGAAAGTCCTTGGGTGCTGGATGATTCACAATCGACAGCAAAACACTGTCATGTAGTGCAATTTTTGACAATGTCTAGAGTACATATGTATGTGTCACAGGAGAAAAACATTTTTATTTTCATGTTCTTATTGCACAAATTAATTACAGTACGTGGGATACTCAGTGTAAGAGGAGAAGGAATGTTGTGAGATGGAGGAAAACTAGTTTAAATAAAGTAAATCATCAACTCCACTTGATAGTTGGTATAATTGAGTAAAGTTCATCTGATTAAAACAAATATTTATGGCTGGTGACATAGCTTAGGGGATAAGAGGATGCTGTCAAGACTGGTTACCTGTGTTTGATTTCTGGAATCTACATAGTAAGAGAAACTTCACTGCAACTTGTACTCAGACCTCCTTTTATAGTCTTGGTGGCAGGCATGTGCATGCATGTATGCACAGATGCACAATAAATATTTGTAGAAATTGTTTATATGTAAACACTTACACGATAATTTTCAATCTTTATAATTCAAGCTCATTTCGTGTCTTTCCATACCTTAGACTGGCATGCTGCGTCTCCCTTCACCTGTGAGAAAAGCTATTGTCATACATCTCTGTTGCTTTGTATGTAGTACTAAATCCAACTGAGATAAAAATAAAAGATTTCATTGAAAACCAGTCAGATGTCATATTTAACACAATAGGATACTCTAAAATAGATACTTCTACTACCTAATTATTTTAATTGATTTTTTATTTTATGTGTATTAGTGCTGTTTTGCATGCATATGTGTGTGTGTGTGTGTGTGTGTGTGTGTGTGTGTGTGTGTGTGTATGTCTGTGCCACACGCATGCCTGGTTGCCTGTGGAATCTAGAAGAAGGCATAGGATCACCTAGAATTAGAATTATAGGCAGTTTTGTTCCTCCATGTGAGGCTGGGTACTTAACCCGGATCCACACTAGAAGAGCAATCAGTTCTCTTAACTACTGAGCTCCTCCTTATTTATTTTTCCACACATATCTTTTTTTTTGTCAATAATATTGAGGTTCTGAGTACACTTTTGAAGTACACACACACACACACACACACAAACAATGGTGGTGATAATATATAAACATGATGAAGATTGTGTTTTAGGTGGTTGATGGTACCTCAGATTGCTTGATCAGATAAAGGCTTCCATCCTTATCTGTTGCATGCTGTGGCCAAGGGGTCTGAACAACAACCATTTCTGGAATATTGTCTTTGCTTATTAACCATTGCTTTATTGATCCCTGAAAAGTGAAATTTTCCTGAACTGGGGGGATCAGGAAGTGGCAATGATCAACTGTTGTTTTGTGACAGTACAGCTGTCACATATACTACACTGCATACACTACACATCCCATACACACAAAACCCGTGATGCTACTGAGTGTGGTGGTGCATAGCTGAATCTCAGCTAGGAAAACCATGAATTTCAAATCAACCTCTGGTTCATATCAACCTGTGATACACCAAAGTAAAAGCAAAAGCAAACAATACCATGAACAACTTTTAAAAAGAAAGCAACAAAAATTACTGTCACTCATGAACTTGTTTTGACAAACTTTCTTCCTTTGCTTCTACTTTGGCTCCTCTGCTTTTTTAGCAGCTTTTGGGATGTCTAGAGGTTAACTTGTAGTCATTCTGAATGTTATGCTCTAGAGTGAGTGACAGTAATTCTTGAAAGTAGATTTAAAGGAGAAGGTGAGGGCATGAGGACCCAAAGCATCTGGTGGTGAATATACAGGGCTTGTTTATTTATCTTTTCATTTTATCTTATTGGGTGAGTGTTTTGCCTACATGAATGCCTTGTGGACCATGTCCATTCAGTGCCTGTGGAGGCCAGAAGAAGGTGTTAAATATCCTGGAGTTGGAGTTACAGACTGTTTTGAGTCACCACATGGGTGCTGGGAAGAGAACCTGGGTCTTCTGAAGGAGTAGCCAATGTTCTTCATAGTTGAGCTACTGGATGCATAGTCATAAGGGTTTAAGAAGATTAAAGTCAGTCTTTCGGGATTTAGCCCTTTTGAAGTTAACATTCCTTTTTTATTGTCTTGTCTCTTCAACCCTCCATTAATAATAATAATAATAAAGTGGTAAATGAAATACACTTAGGCATATGAATGGATTTGCCTTCCTTCTGTTCTCTCCTTGGTAAAAATTAATCAAATCTATTAAATAATAATCTAGGTATCTAAAGCAGATTCCCATTTATTTACCATTGTATGAGATGCTCTCAGTTTGAAACTTTTCAAGCAAAACAACAACAACAAAAACAATTATGCCTGATTTTTACGCAAAATTCATTGTGCTGCAAACCTTCATGTCTGGCATTTATATAATTGTTCCTTGGCTTCCATAGCAAAGCATCATAAATGAAGTGACTTACAAAACAGAACTATATTGATTTGTAATTCTGGAAGCTAAACGCCTGAAATGAGAGAATCTCCTCTGGGCCTTGCCCCCAGTTCCTGCCATTTTCTGGCAATTTCTATTTCTTGATTTGTAAAAATTCACCTGTACCTTGTCTTTATGGACAGATGATATAACCCTTTCGTGCTTCTCTATCTGTAAATTTCTCATTTTGCGATTACCAGTCACATTTGATTGGAGCCTGTATTAGTTACTCTTCATGTTATTGTGATGAAATAGCCAATAGACACAACTTAAAAGAGGGAATGGTTATTTTTGCTAATAGTTTTAGTGTTTCTCCTTCCATTATGTCAAGGATGTCACAGTGAAGTGGCTTTGCCTGTGGGGTAGAGACATGAGGTAGCAGGTGTTCACGTGGTGACACAAGAAACAGCCACATAGGATGCATCCAGGGCGAAGCCTTTATAGATTTGCCCCCATTGATCTATTGCCATTATCCAGGATCTACCCATAAGTACACTACAGCTTTGAGAAGAGCAATGTAAGCTGGGGCACAATGTGAAAATTGTGAGGGTTGGAGACATTTTAGATTCAATGCTGAACATCTTTCACCTTTATAATCTTTATAAATATCTTGTCTCCAAAAGGGTCATAATCTGAGATATTAGAGACTAGAAGAGCAAATATGAATTTGGGGGTTGTAGCCTTATTACTAATAAATGTGTCCATACTGCTTGGTGTTATGGTTTGAAAACCCATTATCATTCTTCTCAGCAGATCAAAATTATGTTTTTAGTCCATTCACTAACTCACACAGCTTATATGGACCTGGAAAAATTCTCAACTACAGAAGGGGTTAAGAAAGCAAACCCAAACAAAAGATGCTTACCAACTTTAGCAAATGAACATTGGCCTTTGTTTGCAGGAGGTCACTTAATATCAGTGTGAGAAATTTGGGTAAACTGAAAGAGATGTGTTATTTTGCCTCCTCTTCCATCCTGTCTATTGTTTTTGTCTTCTTCCTTATTTGTGAATGTGGAGTATGTTGTCAGGTCTTTTGAAGTTTTAAGAAGTGATGTAAATTAATATAGTATGTTAAATTTCATTCACTTAATGACGCGTGCATCTGTTTCACAGTTTAACAAAAACACTGAGATGGGAATTAAATAAAAAAAAAACTTCATGCATAAACCAGATGTATTTTAGAGACTGTCTCCTAAATGAAGTAGTCTTCTGTTCAGCACCATTTGGTATTCAATCCTATCCAGGAGTATGCATTACATAATTTAGTCTTCAGTGGAAGTGTAGAGAGTCATGGTGACTACTGGGTATTTAGTCTCAGGGAATACAAACCCAAGAAACATCGGTTAGTAGCTTTTGGGATCATAGACTGTTATCTATTCTCTCCATAATAGTAACAGTAATAATACCAACCTAAAAATGTAATATTTTCTTGGTGCTGATTAACTTTAGAAAACAATGCACTAAGTACATGATCACTGTAGTAGCACTTGGTGAAGATAATGTAGAAATAATTACAAAGGCACTGTGTGCATGTAGGAACATTAAATACTGTTATTTGATACATTCCGGAGGGTATATTGTTCTTTCTGTAGAATTCAGCACCGATGCTTTGGTATCATTAAAGTTATGTAGGGCTCTGCCTCATTTCCTCCACCCTCATCTTCACCATAAACATCAACTTGAGAAACATGCTTTTCTTTTATGATCCGGGTTGTAGAGGTAATGGGAACAGGTCCTTTAAGAAGTGATAACAGGTACAATGAATCTTTGGTTGGATTCTACAGCATGTGAGGCTGAAAGACATGCATCAGTGTTGCTTCCGAGAGGCCATTTGAGTACCTGACAATAAAAAGTCAGTCTTGTTAGAAGACCGTCTTACCATACTTAGACTTGGAAAAGGCAAAGTCAGTCTCTCTCTCTCTCTCTCTCTCTCTCTCTCTCTCTCTCTCTCTCTCTCTCTCTCTTTCTCTCTCTCTAGTAATAAGAGTGACAGAGGTGGTGAGATTCTACACATTTTCCTCTTGTATATCATCCATTGTTCTACGTGATTAATTTTTCCTCATCACTCAAAACAGAAACTGAAAATTCAGACTAAAATTCATTTTTATTTTAGGCTACTTTTAGTAGAGTTTTGTGATTGTAGCAATGAGTCAAGTGTTCACAAACTAAAGCATACCTTATTTCAGGAACCTGATAACCTGTATGTCTAATTTATTTTTTTAGCGAAGATTATAATAATATCCTGTAAGCAAGTGTTACAGCCCTGGAGCTTTAAAGGGACATATCTGGAGGAAAGGGTATCCTAACTTTTTGGTAAGTCAATCCTGATTCCTCAGGAAGTCAGGCAATATCCGGAGCTTTGAAGGGAATGCTCTGAAGGAAAAGATATCTTGACTCATTTGGAAAGTCAGATGATACCTAGAGCTGCAAAGAGATAGCTCTGGAGGGAAAGGTGTCCTGACTCATCCGGACATCAGGCAATACCTGGAGCTGAGGTGCAGTGTGGGAGTAATCTCCCCACAGGTAGTAGCAATCCTACTCCTCTCCTAGAGCAAGTTTACAGCTGAGCTCTGCTAGGTTTCCTGTAGGGAATGTCCTCGCAGAGCTCTCCCATTCTGCTCTGCTCAGTTCTGGCTCACGATGTTACTTCTTAGGCTTCACTCTGTGAAGGCAAAGCTCCTGCAGAAGTGTAGCCATCTCCTCAAGCTCCAAACAAAAGTTGTTACCTTTTTCTCTCAGCTCTCTTAAGGGAATATCTCAGCAAAGGTTCTTTTCTTCAGTGGAGAAAAAAGGTCTTCACCCAAAACTCATTTAGTATAGATTTATTTGGGAGAGAAGAGTCCAAGAGAGTGGCTGCCTCTGCCAGGGTGGAGAAGGACATCCCACAACTGAACAGACAGAAGGGCTTATAAAGGGCCTCTTAGGGACAGAGTTTTCCCAGTGAGATTTTCTGCTTAGGGTTTGACAGGCAACCCGGAAGTGCAGCCTTATGGGTGGCTGAATAATTAAAGTTTCTTTCACTAACTTAGGTTTCAGGGCCAAGGCAGATTCTTTCGGTAGTTCTGTATTCATATCTGTGGTGGGTTTCTTTCACTAGCTCTGGTTTCATATACAGGTTATGTTTCTTTGGCCTTTTACCTACATTTTTCTTACTTTGCCTTTAGACAGTAGAAGCATAAAAGCCAACACAAGTATTCTGTAAAATCATTCTTTTATCCAGAAAATAATATTGTATCCTTCTTCTATAGAACTGTGTATCATAAATGTACAATGCTTGCATATGGTGAGTACTTTTGGGGTTTTAACTTTCAAACATATTTTATGTGTTAAAGTATTTTGGAATGATTAAAAGTATCTCAGAATAACTTAAATTATGAAAATTAATGAAATTAATTTAAATACACAACATTAAACTTCTTGGAATTATCTTACCCTGAATTAGTAGATATGTTGAAAGCAAACCAAAATAAATCAGATTACTTACTTGGTAGTGTACGTGGCAAGATAGGAGAAGAGATGGTATTAGGAAAATAAGTAGTGTTACTATTCTGCCTTTGAATACCAGTACCTTCCATTCATGCTGTCAGTATTTTACAGAGGAACACAGTTATTAAGGAAGTAGTGGAAGAAAGTTGTGAATGTTGTTTCAGATACAAATTCCATTTAACCACGAATGTCCTAGCACTTCATTTCAATTTAATAACCATCATTGTGTTTGTTGGATGGCAGAATAAAACAAAGTTAATATAACAAAAGCTGTCATACCAAAAGGAGAATTGTAGCATATGTTTCACCTAAAATACATGGCACGATGAGCTAACATCTGATAATGTCTTCTATCTCTCTCTGTTTTAATAGCCATGGAGTGTTTCCATGTTTGGCCAAATGTGACATTATCAAAGAATTGACTTTGAAATTATTGCCTAATTTTCAAACTAATATCTCCACACAATGGACTTTCTCAGAAATCTATTTGAATTACTGCGGAAATTGCTAGTGAAATAATAGTCTGTTGGGCATCATAATTATGGTGATGACCACAGATTGAAATAATCTGATCTATTTGGCAAAGATTAAAAAACATACCAGTTTCAGAAATGAAATTTCTTTCTTTTGAATTCTATTTCTTATGCCGAATCTTAATGTCTGCAAGCTTTAGAGTTTCACTGTGCATTTAGTAAAATTTCTGAACCAGAAGATAAAAATTTTAAAACATGGAATACATTTGTCAAGATAGACAATTTAATTGGAAACCAAGATCCTTATTTTGTCAATCCTGTTTATACCAGGTTGGTGGTTAAAAAAAAAATGTACAAATCCACTTTAGGCATTGAATTGAGTCTGCAGTTAAAGAATTGGATAAAAATCACAGCTTAAATTGCACATTTCTTTACATTTTAAAGCCTTCGCTGCCCAATAACCTGAGTTTCAAGTTGAACATGAAAATGTGCTCAGGATCGTGCCACTAGAGGACTTCAAATTGAAAAGACAACAAGAGTCCACAGCTAGTCAATTAGAATGGCCTCATCTGATGATGTCAACAACAGCAAACACTGATTGCCAATGGTGTGAAACAACGGGGGAACTCGCCCACAGCTAAAAGTTTCCAAACAGTTAGGCTCCTTTAGAAGACACGTTAAAAGTTTCTTACAAAATAAACATATTCTTGTCCTGTGTTATGTGTACACATGAATTTAAAACTCATTTTTACAACAAAAGCATGCATTGGGATATTTATAGCAACTTTCAGCTTACCTATGAGAACTTTAAAATAACTTAGATGTCCATTAGTATCTTGCTGAGCAAGCTGAGGTACATCTTGACAAAGGGCAGCTCTGCAGTGATACACAAAGTACTTTTGTGTAGGTCATCACAACTGCTGAGTTTGTCAGTGTCAGATGTTGACATCAATTGTCTTTCCCAGTCATTCTTTATTTTATATTTTGATAGCGAGCCTCTCCATGATCCCAGAGCTCCCAAATTTGACTAGATTAGGTAGCCAGCAAGTTCTAGAAATGCACTCATCTCTGCCTCTTTATCTCTAGTAGGAAAACAAATGTATCATATATTTATGTATGCAAGTCTTAGATTATAATTATTTGCTTATATAAGTATGTATAGAAGCAGGTGCCACCAACTTTTATGTTGAGTGTTGGGAATTCAATTCCACATCCTTACGCTTATGAAGTGAGTACTCATTGTGCCAACTCTTCAAACACCAACCACCATGATTTTTATTAAGATAATTTTGTTGGCTTAAGGATTTTGGCTCTTTGATAGTGAGTATGATTCATTACAGCATATACATACCTGGGAAACAGATGAGGGTTCTAACTCTGTACTGTGCTGAACATCTGCTCTGATAATTAGAGAATAGTAGTCCATTATTTGGATTTGTTTTATTCATCTTGCAAAGAGAGTATACTGAGAGACCATTAACAGAATGTTTGCAAGATTTCATAAATAATTCGTGTCTTGAAAGCTATATTCCAATCTAGGATTGAATTTTGTTAAGTGTATATATAAAAATGCAACAATGAAATCAAAACTTTCTATAATAATTTAAAGCAAGCATGATGGAGGATTCTCATTGGCTAATAAACAAACTGCCTTGGCCAGCCCTTAGGTTGTGGAGTAGACAGAACAGGAAGAAGAAAGTGAGGTAGATGGCTCAGTCAGATGCCATGCCTCTCCTAAGTGAGATAGACTGCCGTGCCTCTCCTCAGGGAGAGAGACTCTATGAAGCCAGCCACCAGGTCAGACATGCTGCATCTTTCCCGGTAAGACACCACTCGTGGTGTTACACAGATTATTAGCTATGGGTTAGTCAAGATGTGAGTAAGAGGCTGAAACTAATGGGCCAGGCAGTGTTTAAATGAATAGTCTGTGTGCTGTTATTTTGGGTTATAAGCTAACCATGCGGGAGCCGGGTGGGACGATAAGCAGGCCTGCCTGCAGCTCCCCACTACACAAGCATGCTAACAACCAATAATATGATGCTTTCAAGTCCCATCTCTAGTATTTTCCACTACTTGCTCATTCATTCAGTGGCTGGCGCAATATTTACAGCCTTGAGTTCCAGGGACTTCCAGCATGCAATCTATAGGAAACTCATTTCTCTTTCTTACCTGAGGAGATGTGATATCCTCACTCACATTTCTCCTTAATTAATAACTTCTTCCTTAAACCTCTCAACCATGAGATTTTCAAGTCTTTTGCTCCACTCCCTTAGCCACCTTCTGAAACTATCAACCAATCATAATATCTCCCTGGTTTCAGTATGGCATATTTCTCAACTTTCTACCATTTTCCCATCATTACTGTCACTACCTTCAGAGTCTCATGGAAAATTTTCAGCTGTGTAATTTAAATATTCTTCAAGTTAGCTATTCTATTTTATTCCTCCTTAAATGTGTTCTCTAAGTGACATTTCTACTGATGAGTCCTTAAGAATTAATATGCAAGCTCGATGGTCTTGGACTCCTCAGAGTATTTTCCTAATCCTACTAGCTGTTCTGTTTTCTGTTCATTGGCCCTGCCTGTTGTTTTCTTTATTTTAAAAATGTTGGAGAGATTAGCTATAAAGGAGACATACTTCAACATAATAAAGGCAATTTATAGCAAGTCCATAAACAACTTCAACTCAAATCAGGAGAGAAACTTAAAGCAATTGCACTAAAATTCATGATGAGACAAAGTTGTCTACTTTTTCCATACCTACTCAATATAGTACTTAAGGTCTTTGCTAATACGAGACAACCAAAGGTGAACAAAGAGATATAAATTGGAAAGGAAGAAGTAAAAGAATCTATATTTTCAGATAATATGATAGTATATATAAGTGGGCCTAAAAGTTCTACTGGGAAAATCCTAGCTGATAGATATTCCTAGCAAAGTAGCTAGATACAAATTTAGCTCACAAAAATCAATAGCTTTCCTATACACAATTGACAAAGAGGCTGAAAAAGGGATCAGAGATACCACCTTTCACAAATAGCCTTAGGGAAAAATACAGCATCTTGGAGTTACTTTAACTAAGCAAGTGAAAGGCTTGTATGGTAAAAATTTAAGACATCAAAGAAAGAATTTAAAGAAGACATTGAATCGAAGATATAAGATAGCAGATAGAACGATTTTCATGTGCATGGATCAGTAGGACTATTAGAGTTAAAATGGCCACCCTACTTGTAGTGGTTTGAGTGTCACCAGGGAGTGGCACTATTTGTAAGGATTATAAGGATTAAGAGATGTGACCTTATTGCAGAAAGTATGACAGTTTGAGTGGGCTTTAAGGTTTCAAAAGTCCATACCAGGCCCAGTCTGTCTCTGCCTATAAATCAGGATGTAGTTTCAGCTACTTCTCCAGTGTCTACTTTGATGCTTCCTGGCATGATGATAATGACTAAACCTGTGAAATTAAATGCTTTATTTTAAAATAGCTACCTTAGTCATGGTGTTTTTTTTTTTTTTACAGCAATAGAACATTGACTAAGATACCACCAAAAGCAATCTATAGATTCAATGCAGTTCCATCGAAATTCCAACACCATTCATCACTTACCTTGAAAGGACAATTTTTCAGCTTCATATGAAAACACAAAAAAACAGAGCTGTAGTAATAAAAAAATCATATTAGCACAAAAACAGACACTTCAGTCAATGGAATTGAATTGAACACCCAGACATAAATCCACACACTTATAGACACCCAATTTTATTGAAGAAATCAGAAATACAAACTAGAAAAAAATAGCATCTTCAACAAATCATATTGCCCAAACTAGACTAATGCGCATAAAAGAATCTAATGAAACAATCATATGTTTTTTTTATTTAGGTTTATTTATAGGATGGATTACATTGATAGATTTTTGTATGTTAAACCAGCCCTGCATCTCTGGGATGAAGCCTACTTGATGGTAATAGATTATTTTTTGATGTGTTCTTGGATTCAGTTTGCCAATATTTTATTGAAAATTTTTACATCGATGTTCATGAGCAAGACTGGTTTGTAATTCTCTATCTTGGTTGAGTCTTTGTGTGGTTTTGGAATCAGGGTGACTGTAGCTTCATAAAAAGAGTTTGGCAATGACTCTTCTGTTTCTATTATGTGAAACACCTTAAGGAGTATAGGTATCAGCTCTTCTTGGAATTTCAGGTAAAATTCTGCATTAAAACCATCTGGTCCTGGGCTTTTTTTGGTTGGGAGGTTGGTCCACCCACTAAAACATTGTGCCTGTTCTAATGGGAACTCACCAATTCCAGCTGGACAAGGACTGAATGAGCATGCAATCAAACCAGACTCTCTGATTGTGGCTGAAAATAAGGGCTGACTGAGAAACCATTGATAAAGGCACTAGAACTTGTTTCTACTGCATGTACTGGCTTTGTGGGACCCTAGTCTATTTGGATGCAAAGCTTCCTAGGCCTGGATGTAGGGGGGAGGGCCTTGGACTTCCCACAGGGCAGGGTTCTCTCCCCTCTCTTAAGGGGGGAGCAGGAGGGAGGAGGGTGAGTAGGGGAGTGAGAGGGGAATGGGAGGAGGGGAGGAAGTATAAATTTTTGAATGGAAAAATAAAAAAAAATAATTAAAATAAAAGGTCATTCAACCAGGAAAAAAATAAACATTATATCTCAAACTCTAATTTTTAAATTTTGGTTTTAATGTTATTTCATTTATACTGACTCTCACTTTTCATTATATAGAGTGAAAGAGAAAACAATAAATAATCTATTGAAAAAAAAAGAATCCACATAGACCTGTACCTAATACCCCACACAAAACTCAACTGCAAGTGGATCAAAAAATTCAACATAAAAACAGATAAACTGAACCTGATGAAATAGAAAGTGGGGGATATCCTCAAACCATATGGCACAGGATAAGACTTTTTGAATAGAACATCATCAGTACAGGCTCTATGATAAACAATTAGTAAATTGAACTTCATAAAACTGAAAGGTTTCTCCATGGCAAAAAACACCTTCATTAAAACGAAGCATTAGCCTACATAATGGGAAAAAATTTACTAAATACATGTCCATATCAGCTAATATCAAACATGTGTAAAGAAGTAAAAATACTATAAAAAATCAATCCAGTTAAAAATGGGGTAGAGAATTAAATGAACAATTCCCCAAAGAGGAAACTCAAAGATTGAAAAACACTGAAAGAAATGTTCAACATCCTTAAGGAATCAGGGACATACAAACTAAGGCTCCAATCTCTGGTTATTAGGAATAGAGCAAGAACAAACACGGTTGAGGAGGTGTCTCTGTGGTGAAAGGAAACAAGCTTTGGTCATACACCAAAGAGATGACTATATAGACGAATCTTGGGGTAAATAGATAGATCTTTCTGAGGGACCATCACACTGATTTCTGCAGTGACCTAACGAATATGTATTTCCTTCAGCAAAGAAGGACTGCTCCTCTTACTTCAAATACTCACTAGCATAAACTGTCACTTGTTTTTATTGATCTTACTCATTCTGACTGGCTTACGATGGAATTTTAAAGTAGCTTTGTTTTTCTCCATCACCCCCTCTCTGTCAAAAGATAAACTGTTAAAAAAATAGGATACCTTTATAGAAAAGAGAATTACTCAGACTCTCAGACTTAAATGTGGTATCTCTATCAAATTCCTCCCTTCATGGTTCAGGGAACCATATGAAAGAGGACTGAAGTAGCATGCATTGAGCCTGCACAGGTTTGCACCATATGGGTCCTAGAGCTCATATGAGAAGTAGACCTGTTTCCCCATTCCTCACTCAGAAGCTATTCCAAATGATAGCCATTTGCGAATGAAAATTTCTTGTTCTCCAAGTTCGTCTCATTTTGGAAGCAAACAACTTTTAAGAGTAGACAGCATGCCCAGCATTAGATGGACAACTGAAAGCAAGCTGAACAGCATCTTAGGAGGTTTCTTGTCACAGAACGTGTCGGGGATTTAAAATTATATATATATATTCTTTTTTTTTACCTTACAAGTACTTTTACCATTTATTATGTCAATCCTATAGTGATATTTTAGGATACATGAATGTGCAAACAAGTATCTCTGTAGCTATCTTTGTTTCTTGTGCCTTTTCTTGAGATTTTTGTCAATGATAGTTTTTTTCTATACTGGCATATTCTTCTTTTAATATAAATTTTTTATTTTATTATTATCCCTCAGAAGCCTGTTTGTTTTCTGTTGAAAAACAGAAGGACGGTAGATTCAAATGGGAGGGGTGGTGGAAGGAACTAGAAGGAGTAAAGGTTGGGCCAACAGTGATCAGGATATAGTTTATGAGAAAAAATACATTTTAAATAAAAAGAAAATAAGAGAATATTGACACTCAGAATGGCATTCTTTAGAAACTCTGGGAATCAGCTGAAGGAGGTTTCATGCTACATTGAAGGCGAGATGAATCTGGTCATGAACTCTTACACTCCTAGGAACGTTATAGGTTGTGGTAGTCAGGGTCGTCGTGTGTGATGGCTCTGTTGACACAGAGGTGACACAGTGTACCAAGTAACTAGTTTGACCAGAACTTTAATTAACCAACTTTAATGAAGTCTGTTTCATTTTGCTTTTCAAAAGTTGAAAATTGATTATAATCACTTGTATTCAATGACTTGTGCATTTTTTCCTTGAAAATAGGGTCAGATTATAAGTAACAGTAGTTTCCTACTTCTTCAGAGCATATATTTCAAATTGAAAGCTCTAACACCATGAATTCTCATTATTAAGTATTATAAGTAAACTCTAAAGTTTAACTATTTTTAACTGTATCATGAGAAATGTATACCCAAAGTTACAGAGGAAGATTTGGGTTTCTGAACTAGAGTTAGGTCTCAAAATAATTGTCTGATTCTCAGTCCTTCTTTTTGTCCCCCTCAGAACATCCTATTACACTGAAATCTCTTACTGTTTCTATTCAAAAATCCCCTAATAATGATCGAATTTCCACCATGAATTCTTCAGTCAGGGACTCATGGAAGAAGCAGGATTGGGTGCAGCATTGCAGGTCATTTGCTTTAGGCACTGTTCCTCTGAATGAAGGGACATGGCATGCTAGATTCCATTGAGTTCCTGAATGAAAAGAAACCTGAAGTACAAAGACAAAATCATCTCTGGAAGTATATCTCTGTAGTGTGAATTATATGTCTTTACAATGAGTGGGTGATGGCTAATGCTTGTCAATCTCAGAACTGTGTAGAAGGGACCTCAGTTGAAACACCACCTTCAACAGACTGGCTTCTAAGCATGTCTGTGCAGCATTTTGCTTAAAAATTATTTATTCATTGTATGCATATATTTGAGTATCTGCTTATATGTGTGTGTTCCATAGCCATCCAGTGCCAGCAAGGGGCGGGGGGGCAGAAGGAGGGAGGGAGGGAAAGATTCAGTTTCCCTTGGTTTGGAGTTACAAGAGGTTGTGGCCCATCATGCGAATGCTGAGAACCAAACTTGGGTCCTCTGGTTGAGCATCCAGTGCTCTTAATTTTTAAACAGCCTTTCCACCTCCTATAGAACATTTTTTAAATCGTTAGTTGATGTGGTAGGGTCCAGCTCACTGTGGGGCAGTATTATCACTAGGCAAGTGGTTGTGGACTATAATAAAAACATCTGAATGTGAGGCTGAGAGCATGTCGGTAAACAACATTCCTCCCTGGATTCTGCTTCCTTCTCTGATGGCCTCCATCAAAGATGTACTATAATCTTTAAGCTGAAATAAATCCTTTCCTTTCCCAAGTTGCCTTTGGTCATGATTATGACAGCAACAGAAACTAGGACAGACAACAAAAGAGAACATGAATATCCTGGAAAATACACAAGGAATAAGAAACAATAATAATTCCCTGGTACTGAAAATAAAGCCTGGCCAACATAAATGGAAGTATTTTGTGTAGTCATTTCTAAGATGATAGTCTGCTTCATGTTTAAATGTCTTCATCACTATGCTAAGTAAAATTCTTCACTTTCTAGACAGTCAAAAATCCTGTGTTTTAAAATGTAACTAAAATATTTATACATAAAACACATCTACATCATTTTCTGTCCCTTTCTCCTCCTTCCAAGCCCTCCATATTCCTACTCTGTTCTCTCAAATTCATTTTTCCTTATTTATCATTGTTTCATATATGTAAATACATACATACATGCAACCTGCTGAATATGATTGGTGTTGCTTGCATGAATATGCTTTTCATGTGACAATGAAATTTTTTTGATGAAGCAGAATCAAAGATGGCATTTAGAACTGGTCACAATAATATACAGATAACAAATTATGAAAAGTACTTATTCTCTTCGATGGCAGCCCCAGCAGCCAGTCAACAATCAAGTCACCTGAGGCCAGGCTACTTCATCACCGTCCCCAACTGCATTAGAAGTACCCTGGTGGCACAGCAGTCCCCCCACCTGCCCCAATGCAAGGAAGAGGTGAGTGGTTGCTTTCCTGATTGGGCAGCCCTGTTCTTTAGGCTGTAGGTCCTGGAGTACTTCCTGCACCTCTCCTTCAACCCCAGAAGAGCTAAAGGTCAGCAAGAATATCTCCTGTGCCCAGGTCACTTCACCACCATCTCCAGCTGCATTAGAGGGCCCCACAGTCACAGTGCCTACCTGCACCAATTGGAGGTAGAGCCCTAATAGCCAATCATCAGGCAAGACTACTGTGGCCAGACCACTCCACCACCAGCACCAGTGGCATCAGAGGTCAACTGGAGGCACAGATTCAACCTCCACCAATTGGAGGAAGAATCAATGCCTATGTCTATAATTACTCCAAACCCAGATAGATAGAAGGCAGTGTAAGAACACATTCGACAATATAGAGAACAATATGGCACCACCAGAACCTAGAGGTTCTACAGCAGCAAGACCTGAGCATCCCAACACAGAGGAAGCAGAAAAAAACTACCTTAAGCATAACTTTTTCCAATGATAGAGGCCCTGAAAGAGGAAATGAAAAATTCCCTTAAAGAAATGGAGAGAAAAAAATACTCATTCTTCACAGGTACTCATGGCTGGATGTTAAATCTAACAAGAAATCACCTAGTTCTCTTGATCGAGAGTTACATAATCCATTAGAAAATAATCCAGAGTTGATAGTATTTGGTTTAGAATGTAAATTTAGAGAAAAATATAAAAAAAAACGCTGTAGAATTTTGAATGATTTGTTGTCAATCACATATGTTTAAATCGTGTAGCTGGTGAAGAGAACAATCATAGAAACACTTTAGATTTAGGAGAAAGAATTCAATAGAACATTTGAGAAGAATTCTATGTAACCGATTACTCATTTTCCTGACAGATGGAGCATTTATAACGAAACATAGATTGTAAAGTGGGAGAGGCAGTTTAGAGCGCTTTATAAATTACTACTAAAGTTCCACAGTCAGTGAGGAAAGCCAGGTATGGAGAGAATACTGACAATTAGAATCAAATTATATTTCAAAATTCAGTTTTTCTGCTCCTAAAGAGGGTGTTCCTTTGTGATAATGTGACCAAGATGTTCTTAAAACATTTTTAGAGAGATGAAGTAACAGGGAATAGACAGCTTCAATTGGAAGCCACTAAAGGAAAGCAAGAAAAATGTTGGAAGAGTGATTCACAGATACGAAGCATCAGGTAGAGTTTAAAAGTAATCGATAGAGAGGGAGGAAGAAAGAGAGAGAGGGAGAGAGACAGAGAGACAGAGAAAGATAGATGCACACACACACACAGAGAGACACAGAGAGAGAGAGATGCACACACACACAGAGAGAGAGAGAGACAGAGAGAGATAGATGCACACACACACACACACACACAGAGAGAGAGAGAGAGAGAGAGAGAGAGAGAGAGAGAGAGAGAGAGAGAGAGAGAGAGAGAGAGAGAGAGAGAGAGAGAGGAGAGTAGTGAAGTAACAAATTAGAGAGAACAATTTATAATTCTCAGAAAGGGTGGTGTAGTTCTCCTCCTACCAGCCAGAGAATTGCCAGTATGCAGTTAAGGACTGTGGACAGAATACTTACATGAATTGTCATAGCAGAAGAGCAAAACTGGCTAATGTCTCAAATCATCTGACTCCATCTAAAAGACTGTGAAAACACCTCAACAGCAGATGTACCCGTGTATCTCTGCTACATCCCAGGTGAAATGACACAATGTATGTCTGCATACTATGCACATTATTTATACCTGCAGAGGCCTGAAAGGGGCACTGGACCCCCTGTAACTGGAGTGATTCAGTTCAGTGACATTGTGAGTGTGCTCACAGGCAAACCTGGGTTATTTGGAAGAGCAGTTAGTATTCATAATTGCTGAGCCATCTATCAAGCTTTAAACATTAATAATTATAAAGCAGTCTGATGACATGACTATTTATCAAAATAAATAAATATGAGATTCCATTCTTTGGTCCTTGCCCTTTCAATCCAAGAACTTTGATAAGTATGCATGTACATCTGCATCTCAGTTTTCAGAATGATCAATAAACCTGATACACTTCCAGCTAAGTTCATCTGAAGAGAGTGTATGATCTGTCTTTATAATGCTCTTGAAGGAAATGTCACATTTATGTAATGTTCTTGATTTCATTTTTATATGATAAATTGAATATATATTCACAATGCCACCATCTATGGAAAACAACCTTAATGATTTTGAAACTTTTTGTTAATATAGACTGTGTCAGACAGGCAGAAACTCCCACACTGAACAGAAGATTTTTACAGATGGAAAGCCATATAAATACAGTGTGGAATTTTAAAAATCAGCACTTCTTATGATATCCCGGTCACTATTGCATTTTACTCTGGAGTATATCTGTTCTTGCAGGTCCTTGGCTTCAATTACATCACAACTTAAGGCAAGACATACTGAGGTTGGTTTATTATAGTTCCTCTTTATTCTCTGTGTGACATGCTGAAATTAGGAATTGTCCCAGTGATTGTGACAGCAGAGTTACCTTGCTTTGAGGTCTTCAGAATGTACCTTAATGCTTCATCTGAGGACACTTGTCTTCATCACTTCTGTGCTCTGTCTATTTCAGATCACCTGGGCACAAAGGAAGAACCCACACTATTGCTGTAACAACTGCTTCCAGCCAACAGTCTGTTGGAGAAGCTGACCCATGTCTATAGGCAGCAAAATCCCGAGAGACCATTGAATGAGGTAAGAGAGTTGCAGGGTGGTGCTTGCTCATAATCCTTTTTGATTCTTTCAGGCCATTATGAAATCCCAGGTGGAAATAAACAGTTCTAGGAACAGGAATTATCCCAGTAGTCAGGATGCTTTTCTTATAAACTCATCTAAAATTTACATAAAAGAATGTCGTATTTCCCGACAATTGTGCATGTGATGTGGCATGTATAGTGATGTGGAGTACTGGTATAGAGAGAGCCACTTGCTTTGACCACCCCACATGCTACCAGCAGTCTTGTTCATGTGTCCTGAATGGTCTTGGCTGTCAGTACTGCTTCTCCAACCTGTGCTAATCAATGATTTAAAGCATCCCAGAATTTCAATATGATGGAGACAATACATTGTAATTGAATAGTTGGAGAAACCCTTGACCAGAAAGTGCTGGCATTTTGTCCTAGCTGATTTTGATGATCGTTTTGGCAATATATAGAATTTAGACAGGTAAATATCACCAGGGTGCTGTTTTTATCCTGCTAGGTCATTTAAACTCCTATCACTAATTAATTCTGAGTGGCATAATGAGGTATGCAGAGATAAAGCAGGCCAAATAAGCTCAAATTTCATATTTCCTACTCTATTGGATATACCTATTTCAGTCACTTGTTTTGTAGCTAGGTTGTGACTTGAAAGGCTGAATTAGAGTTCTCAATGTAATTTTCTCCATCTAAAAGCTAATAATCATTTTATCTTTACACTCTCATATAAAATATCACTTATTTCTAGTCATGTGATTTATTACACCATTCATGTGGCAGCCAAATTTAATGCTATGACAGAAATTTCCTTGCCATATTAGTTTGGGAGTGATTCACCCACCAAAACTACTTTGCCAGCTCTCAAAACTATCTGCTCTCTTCCTTATCAATGTTGTAACAAAGAAACATGGCTGGGGAAGAACACTGGTAACTTGGAGAAGTATAAAAGAGGGAGATGGGTTGTATTTTCAATTTTATTAAAATTCCTATTTTCCACTGGCTATATGCTTTTTATGCTTGGCCTAATTTCCTTTTGGCTGTGGGCAACTTTTCATGGGTTTTACAATCTCTTCATAAAACACAACCTATTCCATTATCACATTACATACCTCTATAGGCATATAATATTTTTCTCAATTTAGAGGTAGGGAAATAAAAGCAAGAAGACTTTTCAACATTTTGAACTTTTCATTAAAGTGTAATTTACCAGAGTTTGCTCCTACTTTCACGTTAACCAATATACATAATAAATTATTTGAGACCTTTTTTATTTACTGCCCTTGTGTAGAAAAGAACTTCTTTTAGGTAGTTGCCAATCAGTGAATCGTATTAAAGCACAGTTTTTTTGATTTCTACTATATAGACAAGCATTAATACTTGCTATATAAATTTATCGCATGAAAAAAGCTCACTTTCTTTACTTGGTGGCTCAAAAGAATTAGATTATTTCTAATTTCTCAATTCCTCAACTGGATAAAAAGATATCACTTGTTAATATTTAAACAAAATAAAGCATTTTCCTTAATGATTTTCTTTTCATTATAATCTGTAGAAACTCTACCTCCTAATTGGAATTGGTTTCATGCAGTTATACCCATCATTCTCTTCTGGTGATCTATCCTGTCCTAGGAGAGCTATAGCTGCACTTCGGGCTTATGAGGCGTATGAGGGCTGCAGCCTCAGTGTTATTTGCTGATGAACTAGGAGTTTGATGTAACATAGCGCCCTCTAGATTTGGTTGTGACAGAATTTGATCTGGGCTGTAAGCTGAGGTCTGCACCCACCCCTAGCTGATAGACAAAGTCTTTGCTCTCAGTTTCAAGGTTCCCTGCTGTCCTTCTCACGTGCTCCCTTCTTCTGCAAACTAGCAACAGTGCAACTTCTAATACTTTACATCTTACATGCTTCTGACTTCAAGAGGAGAAACTCTAGGCTTGAAAGGGCATAGCCTAATTGGATCAGTACTGCAAAATAATCTTCATAGTTAAAGTCAGTTGATTTGGGACTTTAACTAAACCCTTGCAAGTGCTTCAATTAATGTTCATAAAACTGTAATTTAGAATGGTTCGTTTTTGGAATTTTGCTTGTCTATCTGCCTTCCAATCATCAAAGAGTCATGTCATTCCCAAGTGCAAAATTCATTTACCCTAGCTGAAGATTTCAAAAGAAATTTCATCTTATGACAGCATCCTTTCAAAATCCCCAGTTCCACCCATTCATTATCATCTCCAATTTCCCAAATGCTATTGAAATAGACACTTAGAAGCTGTTTTTACCTGAAACATATTGACTTCTTATATGAGCCTTCAAGGTAACTTAAAACTGTGCAAGCCTGACACGTCTGTCTCCATTTTGTTTTTGTTCCTGTACTTTAGCTTAGGCCTTCTGTTAGTCTTCCTCCTAAACCCTTTCAAGACAAAACCACATAGATCAATAATTGCCCCCACCCTAGAGACTTCCTAGATTCCGGGAAGAGTCACACTTCCTAGAAAAGACCATCTCCCAGATTAGGGTTTATCAGTGGGAGCAAGGCAGCACCCTACAGCTGAAATAGTTATCTAATGAGGTTGTCCTCCTGCCTTTAAAGACTCCTTGTGACACCATTTTAGGTTGAGTACAAATATTGACTAAGGCTACTTAATTATGCACGCTATGTTTCCCTTGCCTCAACTCATCTCTTCTAAAGCTCATATCAGTGCCTTGAAGAAAGGACTTGGAGACACTGAACTCATGTACCTGCTCCTTTTTTTCTAAGATGGACACACTGATTAAACCTCTGCCCTCTGATTTTTGCATTATTAATCTCTTTCATTGGTATATTGGGCTCTGTATCCAGGAAGTCTGTTGGGATACTGGAGATGAGACATTTGTCCTAATTCAAAATGTGGGTTTTGCTTGTTTGTTTGTTTGTTTTTTAAATGAGATCAGATGCATATAGGCAGAAATGTTCCTTTCTGGAGAACACAAGGGAGATTCTGTTTCTAAGATCATCCATATTTTGGGTAGGGTTTTATTCCTTGTGGATTTAGGACTGATATTTTCATTCTTTGCTGACTTTCATTAGCCACATAGCACAGTAAAGGGCATGTATGAAGTAGAAATGCTTTCCAACACCAGTAACTAATTCTCCCCCTTTTTTGACACTTTAATCTCTACAATTCAATGTACTGTTATTCAGTTGCAACTCAAACTCCCAGGAGACAGAAAAGTCAAATACTTTCAGCTTCAAGAGTCTGATGCTAACTTGGATGCCACTTACAAGCTGTGGGCCCCAATATTTCTAATTGATCAGCAGTAAACTGCTGCTCTCTCCCCCTATTAATTTTCATTAGCTTTCAAGAGCAGCTCATAGAACTCAGGATGGAAGTTCATGCATACTCCCTGGTTTGCAAATGAAGCAACACTGGAGTAGTAAATAGAAATTGCGTACCATTTAAGGTCCAGGGTAGGCAGTATGTTGTGTGGTTCTGCCCTCCTGGGTACACTTTGCTAGCATCTTGAGGTACATAGCCACTGAAAAACTCTCTAAGTCTCTTCATTTGTAATGGTAAACTGAGACTGCACCTTACTTTCCCAAATGCACAGAACCAAATAATCACACAGAAACTATATTAATTACAACACTGCTTAGCCAATACCTTAGGGGTATTATATCTTAAATTAACCCATTTCCATTCATCTATGTATCACAATGAGGTTGTGGCTGACCAGTGAGATCCTGGTAAATTTTTCCTTCAGCAGTCACATTGCATCTTTCTCCTTCAGCAGCTACATGGTGTCTCCCGACTCTACTCTTCTTTCTGTCTCTGTTGGGATTTCCTGCCTTTCTATATTCTGCCATGTTACAGGCCAAAGCTTCTTCTTTATCAACCAATGGTAATAAAACATATTCACAGCATACAGAAGGGAATTCCACATCATTTTCCCTTTTCTCTCTAAATAAAAAGAAAGGTTTTAACTTTAACACAGTAAGATTATGTATAACAAAACATGTTCAAGCTAGAATTACAGTTACAATATTTCTCTGTGAGTCAAAAGTTTCATATATAATTTATCTTTTATCATAACTAAGGAAAACTGTAACTCTAAGTATCTGTCTTCAACTGTATCAAAGACCTGAGAAGGATAACATATAACCTATGTAAACCAGAAGTTAGCCTCACACTTGGGAGGCAGAGGCAGACAGATCTTTGTGAGTTTGAGGCCAGCCTGATCTACAAGAGATAGTTCCAGGACAGCTAGGGCTGTTACATAGAGAAACCCTGTCTCAATTATCCCCCCGCCCAAAAAAAATATAAAGAAAGAAAAAAACAAGGAAAGGAGACAGCTCAGTAAAGCATGTGATTTTAGTTACATGAATGCATTTTTAGAAGATTTGTTTGGGCTCATCCTTCCAACATAGTCTTTGCTGGTATTTTATTTTCCTCCTCCTCTCTTCCTCCTTCTGGCTTTTTACCTAACAGTTCTGGTTTAGAATTCCAGCTAACCACATAGAGTTCCAGTAAATTCTGGTTTAGAATTCCAGTAAACCACATAGAGTTGAACAGAATGTGTCAAGGCATTAACTTTCAAAGTTGCATTAGTGCCAAACACCACAAAATATTTTTTTGGCAAATTTAGTTTCAACTTTGGACTCTGGCTAAATGTGTGCTTCACTCCCAACTTCTCCGAAACTGTTGAACTGTACCCTCTTTCCATAAGCATCTATATAGTACACAGTCTTTATATCTGCTACCCTTGTGTGATACCCTCCTTTTGAATGTGGGTTGAATATAGTGGTTAAGAATCTTGGCAGAAATCGTCATATGCACTGAGAATACAGGTGTATGAAAACAAAGTTTATAACCCTGGGTATCACTATGAGTTAGTTAAGTGTTATGTTGAAAAGGTGCTCTGAAAGTTGGTGAGGGCTGGTAATAATTGATATCAGGGACAGAATCTTTGTCAGGCTCCTTGAGAGGGAGGGAGGGGAGGTATGGGTGGAGGGGAGGGGAGGAAAGGGGGAGAAGGAGGGGAGGGAAGGGGGAGGAGGAGGGGAGGGAAGGGGGAGGAGGAGGGGAGGAGATGGAAACTTTTAAATATAAAAAAATAAACCATGAAAAAAAAATAAACCATGAAAAAAAAAAGAGACTCTATGAACCTGTGAAGAGGAATTCAGAGATGGAGAGGAGATCTCAGGATATTAGGGATTCTAGAAACAAGTGGCATTGCTAAGGAAAGCTATATAAATATTGTGTGGATCCAGCCCCAAAGATGAACCATATGTGTGCTTATGAAAATCATTGGAGAGACTGTGTTACCCAAGTCCAGTACAGCACAAATGATACCATAAATTCCAGGTGCCAGGCATGGCACTTCACCATTTGGTGTTTGTACTGCACAGCTTTAGTCCTGCTTTGCTCCTATATTTCTTTGCCAAATTTCAATTTCTCCCCATTTCAATGGCAATGTTTATCTTATGACATTTAATTTTGGAAGTATGTGATTTTCGTTTGCTTAACCAAGCGCTCACAGTTAAGAGATTGCCTTAAGTCTCAGAAGATTGTTTGTATTTCTTAACACCATTGAAATGGTGAGACTATTGGTAGTTGTGAAAGTGAATGAGCACATCCTGCATTGTGAGATGGTCAACCATCCTTGATGGAAGTCATCATAGACTGTTACGCTTGACTGTGAGATGTGCCTCAGCAGCCATCTGTGTTTGTACACTTGGTCCCTAGCTGCTGGAACTTTTTGGAAGTTTTGCAATGTTTAGGAGACAAGACCAAGAAAGAGAAAGTTGGTCTTTTAGAGGTGAGCCTTGTTGTTTAGAATCTGGCTTTCTTTCTATCTTCCTTTTGCTTTATGATTTTCCTAAATGCATGTTCGTGGTACCACAGTGAGAAGTTGCCCCTGCCACTATGCCTTTCCAACTCGATGTGATTGTGCCCTCTCTGAATGATTCCACACAATGCATGTGGTTTTCCTTAGTCTGTATTTCCGGAATCTCATTAACTGAGCTCTCCACTGGATCTCAAACTCAGTAATATATGATCTTTGGGATCATATGACAAAATAAATCTTTTTGACCTTAAGGTGCTTCAGTGAAGTGCTTTATCATCTCCATGACAAAAATAACTCATACAATGACAACCATCCAATAAGAAGAGGGCTAAGAATTGACAGTTGACTTAAGACATTGATAGCTCATTTTAATAAAATAAGTTTATTCAAGTAGTGGTGTGGTCATCTGCATGGCATGAGTTTAAAGGAGGCTGGGAAGAGGAGGAAGTGCTTAGAATGAATTCAGACACCTCACGAAAAACACAGACAAGCAACCTAAAGTGCTGAATCTGAAAAGAAGTGGGAATTCAAGGAGGTTTTGATTTATTTTTAATGAGAGAAAAGGCATATCAGTGTTCTTTCTGGGTACTGGATCATCACATGGAAGTAAAACATTATGTAAAGGAAGTGATAATTACTATGGTAAAATAACTCAGGGGGTAAAAACGTGGACCCAATATTCAAACAAGACAAATAGACAGAAGTTCATTGATGCCACTAATGAAAAGATCAAGTGAGTGGGTACTAGCTCAGTAGGTCGTGAAGTAAATATGATAGTTTCTCTGATTTCGAAATGAATTAGGAAACGTTTGTGCACTCAGAACGAAAATGATAGAAAAACTGACATCAAAGGTTTGAATTTTATTAGAAAAAAATTTAGATGACTGTTATTTTCCTTGTACATTGTATAAATTATGATGGCATACTTGTGTCTTATCTTCTTTGCTTTATTTTTTTGGGCATCTTTTGGTATAACTTAGAGCTAACATGCTTCTTTTCCAAGAGGTTTTCTCAAATGCCTGCTGTGCTGGAGTAGTGCTCCATTCATTTTAGAAATAAAACCATGATCTGTGTTTGATATTTGCTTTCATGCTGAAGCTTATGTATCCCTTAATTTATATTTATGAATGAATTTTAGGCACTAGCATTGATTTTTATTTCATGCATCATTTGCTTTTGAATGTTAGAGCACGATGATGGTAAATACTTAAATATTTTACATAAAAAGGAGCCGATTCTATGAAGGACACATTAACCAGTGCCTTTACGCCAGTCACAGATCTCAGAGTAGAATGACATTTCTGGGAAAGGACGATTTTTGCTGTCATAAAATTAGATCATGTGAAAATTAGCCAAGGCATGAAATTTAGCTCCCATAAACAAAACAGAGGCAACTGTGTTCATTAAATGCAGGCGTGAAAGGCAAGATGTTCTAACTCATGTAAATTACAACGAGTGCATTTCAGGAAAATAACTGGTTAGGCATTTACACAAAACAGACAGAAATCCTATCTCTATCTAGTCTCATTAAAAGAAAGTTATTTATTAAGAGAGGTTTTTTTTCAGTATCTTCATGTGTTATTCCCAGCAAAGGTATTAAATCTAAGCACTAACATTTTAGTTTTATTGGTAAACCCAAGGGCTGTTGTTAAAACACCACAGATCAATAGTTCAAGTTTAGCACTACCATCTCAGTGGGAGAGCAAATCCTTGTACGAATTTGTAGTTACATGACGAGGAAAAGTGCAGACTATATAAAAGCTTGCTAAACAAATAACATTAAATGGAAAAAATTGAATTCCTTACTCAGACTTGAAAATAAATTTTGTTATTATGAAAAGAAATTTTCTCTGCTACAGCATTCCTTCCTATCATGCTGGCGAAAACACAGTTCGCCAGCATGAATAAATATATAAGTTCCAACATCCTACCTTAATGCATTTGGCAGCAACACGCTTTCTCTACCTTCCCCTTCTTAGAGAATTATTCCTTTACCTAGGAGCTTAATGCAATACGAAGGAAAGTCAGAGATAAATAAAGCAGAATTGCAGCTTCAAACAGTTGATTCAAAGGGAGACATCCACACCAAGTAATGAAAAACAAAACTATTTCTACAAATTGGTCTATATTTAAGATTTTCTGATTTAAACAGTTTAAAAATTTTGTGCATATAATAACAGAAAAATTCTTGTCACTATGATATATATTTATCATAGCAGTATTTTGCTTTTACATATAGGCTACAAATTCATAAATTACAAGGCAAGATATTTAGGATGGGTGTTTAAAGAATTTTAGATATTTTAATAAATATTAAACACACATAGCCTAGAAACTATTAGTGATATTTTCTTGTGCGTGCATTTGGAATTTTGTCTGTTTCATTGGTCCACTAAGGGCAAGATTAATTAAGCTATGCTGATCTATATCTAAGCTTTGGCAATTATTTCTGTACAGATTAAATAAAAATAGGAATGACTAGTTTTGGTTTGAATGAGAAATGCCCCCCGGGTCAAGTACTTGAACACTTAGTCCCCAGTTGGTGGCTCTATTTGGGAAGGTTATGGAACCTTTAGCAGTTGGAGCCTTGCTAGAGGAGATGCATCATTGGAGTGAGCCTTGTAGACTGAACCATTTTTTACTCTCTCTCTTTCTCTCGCCCTTCTCTCTGTATATGTGGATGAAATGCGATCAACCATATTTCGTCTTTCCCCACCGTTTTCTCCTTCCTGTGGCCTTATCTTTCCCACCATGATGAAATCTATCCCACAGGAACTGCGACCAACTGGATTTTGCTCAGGATATTTTTGTTGAAAATAACTTTGCATACAATAAATTCTGATTATGGTTCCCCTCCCCTAACTTCTCCCAGTTTCTCCTATCCAGTTCTGTCTCTCCTTAGGAAACAAACAGGCATCTAAGAAATAATAATAATAATAATAATAATAATAATAATAATAATAATAATAATAAAGTTCTCCTCAACTCTCCTCTTCTCCCCTTCCTTCTACACTCTGCCCATAGGCTCACTGTCATTTGTTTATAGAGAGTATCCACTTATGAGTGAGTACATACTATATTCATTTTTGGGGGTCTGGGTTACCTCAATCAGGATAGTATTTTCTAATTTCATACATTTGCATTCAAGACTCAAGATGTCATTGGTTTTTACCGTTGAGTAGTACTCTAATGTGTAAATGTGCCACACTTTCTTTATCCATTCTTCGGTTGCTTTTTTGGATCCTATTCTCTTTGGATTTTCAGCCTAGATGTAGTAGGGAGGACCTTGGACTTTCTGCAGGGCAGGATGCCTTGCCCTCTCTTAGGTTTGGAGGGGAGTGGGAGGGTGTATGGAGGGGAGTAGGAGGGAGGGAGTAGGAGGAGGGGAGAGAGTGGGAATTTGGATTGGTATTTTTTTAAAGTAATAAAATAAAAAATTAATAATAAAATAAAACAAGATTTAAAAATAAGTTGGAATATGACAAAACAAAAGAAAAAGAATGAAAGAAAAAACATGAGAAAAACACACACACACACACACACACACACACACACATAAAGTACATTTACTTGTATTTTAACAAATATAGCTTGCCTGAAATCAGAGAGTAAAACAGCTGCACTGGTCAGCCTTATAGATCAGGCAGTGGTAACACACACCTTTAATCCCAAATAACCACACTAGTTGCCAAAGAAACCGGGTAGTGTGTGCCTTCAATCCTAGTTGTGAATGCCTTTATCCCCAAACTAGAGAGGATTATAGGATTATAAAATGGGAGGAGACGACTCTCAGTCTCGTTCTGAGAATCCAGGAGGCTGGATTGCCATTTTGGACTGAGATAGAGGTAAAAGCCAGTAGCTGGCTGTTTTGTTTTTCTGACCTTCAGATTGATCCCCAATTTCTGTCTCTGAGTTTTTACTAATCTTGCTTCACATATAGATGTAGAAACACACATATTTGCACACACCCTCCCATAAAAACACAAACTGGAAATCATGCTATATATACAAAGGGATTGTAGGGTTAAAAAAATAACTATGACACAATCATTATGTGACAAAGAACTACCAAAGATACCACTGAGAGGTTATTCACAGGTGGTTATCAATTAGAGATTGCCTTTAGTTTAGGGATGGGGCCTTATATCCACTTATCTTCTCATCTCTAGAAACTCGGACAGGGCCTGTGCCTGCTGCGCAGAAACGGTGGGTTTATTAGAGTATTGGTCCTGCTGTGTTTTGAAGACTTTGTTTACTTGGTGTCCTCCATATTCTTTGCCTCTTAAATGCCTCTTTTTCCCTTCTTCAAAGTTCACTGAGCTCTGAGGGTAGAGATAGTATGGAGACATCTCATTTAGGGTGGAGTGTTCCAAATTGCTCACTCTCTGCACTTTGTTTGGGTTTCTGTATTTCTTCTCACCTGCTGCAGGAGGAAGCTTCTCTTCTCTAGTGACAGCTGGACAGTTCACTGCCCTGTGAGTATAGCAGAATGTCATCAGGAGTCCTTTTATTACTATATTCCTTTAGGATTGTAATGGTATTTGGTTTTCCATTGGGTACCAGGACCATTTAGTCTCAGGTTCTTAGCCATACAAGCAGCATGGGGTGTAGGTTTTATCTCTTGAAGTGGGCTTTAAATCAAATTAGATATTTGCTGTTTACTTCCATATACTTTGTGCCACTGTTCACAAGGGTGTTTGGAGGCAGGTCACTGTGGAGGATTGAATGGTTTCTAGCTGTGTGGGGGTTTGCCTTTCTCCTTTATTAACACTCAGAGTACATTTGAGTACCATGGATATCATGGTAAGAACTCTAGATAGACATCAGCTCAGCTTCTCTATGTTCAATGATTTATGCAGATGTTGATTTTAGCAATAGGATCTAATTGGCAGTTAGTGGATAGCAACCGGTAGCCTTGGTAATAAACTAGATGGAGGACTCTCATTGGTTAATAAAGAAACTGCCTTGCCTTTTTGATAGGGCAGGATTTAGATAGGTGGAGTAGACAGAACAGAATGTTGGGAAGGAGGAAAGTTAGTCAGATGCCTCAAGCAGTTGCCATGACTCTCCTCTCTGAGATAGATGCAGGCCAGAATCTTCCCGGTAAGCCACCCCTCGTGGTGCTACACAGATTACTAAAATTGGGTTAATCAAGATGTGAGAATTAGACAATAAGAGGCTGGAACTAATGGGCCAGGCAGTGTTTAAATGAATACAGTTTCCATGTAATTATTTCGGATAAAGCTAGCCAGGTGGCAGGAAGCGGCCTACCCGCCACTCATCACTACACTAGTTTGTTTTGGGGTTCCCATGAGACCCTTTTGGTCAAATCTAGACGAAATGCCACCATCCCCTTACTGGAGGCCTTATTTGGTGATAAGACATACATAGTTAAAGTTTTGTCTCTCCCATTATTTTGGAATTTTACTTAGATGGCCTTTAAGAATGTATATATTTAGGAAGTTTTTACTATGTTAAGTTTCAATACAACCCTTCAAATATCCCTTAGTTTTAGCTTTCCCTTCCCATACACCCTCTTCTTATCTTTCTTCCCATTTAATCATCTTCTTTCATATCCTGCCCATGCCTATCCATAAAAACTTATTCTATTTCCCTTTTTTTTTATTTTTTTCACATTTAAAAATTTCCATCTCCTTCCCTCCTCCTCCCCCTTCCCTCCCCTCCTCCTCCCCCTTCCCTCCCCCCCTTCTCCCCCTTCCCTCCCCTCCCCTCCACCCACACCTCCCCTCCCTCCCCCTCAAGGCCAAGGAGCCATCAGAGTTCCCCACTCCATGCCAAGACCAAGGTCCTCCCAACTCCCCCCCGGTCCAGGAAGGTGATCGACCAAGCTGAGAAGGCTCCCACAGAGCCCGTCCATGCAGAAGAACCAGAGCCCAGCACCATTGTCTTTTGCTTCTCAGTCAGCCCCCTTTGTTGGCCACATTCAGAGCGACGGATTTGAACTCTTTCTCCCATCTAGTAACTTATTCTATAGCTAAACCACTTATTCTATCCCTAAAACCATCCCGTAGTTATAATGACTGTAGCTTGCTGATCAATAACTCAATAACTAATATCTACAAATAAGAAAATGCATACATTATTTGTTTTCCTGGGTTTAGGTTACCTTACTCAGGATAACTTTTTTCTTGTGAATTTTTGTTTTCATATATATATATATATATATATATATATATATATATATATATATATGTGTGTGTGTGTGTGTGTGTGTGTGTGTGTGTGTGTGTGTGTGTGTGTGTTTCTTTTTTGGACTTTTTTGAGTCTTTAGTTTGATTATATCAGTCAACATACATGTTTTTGTACCAGTATCATGCTATTTTTATTGCTTTAGTTTTGTATAGGAGTGGAGGGAGTTGAAACTTTAGTAAAGACATAATTCATGAGAGAGGAATAAACACTAAAAAATATAAACCATAATAAGACAAAAATTAAGTTCAGTGATGGTGATACCTCCACCATATTATTCATCTATTCTGGAATTGTTGTGTTTCTATATGAAGCTGAAAGTTTTCCTTTCAAGATCTGTGAAGAATTGTTTTAGAATTTTGGTGGGAGTTGCATTGAATCTGAAGATTGCTTTTTGGTCAAATGACCATTTTAATTATAAAAATCCTACTGATCGCCAGGTGGTGGTGGTGCACACCTGTAATCCAAGCATTCAGGAGGCAGAGGCAGGTGGATCTCTGAGTTTGAGGCCAGCCTGGTCTACAAGAGCTAGATCCAGGACAGGCTCTAGAAACTACAGGGAAACCCTGTCTCGAAAAACCAAAAAAAAAAAAAAAAAAAAAAAAAAAAAAAAAAAAAAAAAAAAAAAAAATCCTACTAATCCACGAGAATGGGGAATCATTCCGTTGTTTGATATCTGATAAACATAAAATATAAAGTTTCACTATACTTAGGAATTATAAATTCTACTAATGTTCCATGTATTTATTGATTTTGGTCTTTTTGACATTAGGACTTTGTTACCATTATACTATATTTGTTTGCAGGCTTTCTCTGATTTTAGGAGGGAATATGGTAGAGAGAGACCAGTGGTTCCTAAGTCTCTAGCATATGACTTAAAAGGTATAAAATTTTCCACTTATCCTGTCTAATCAGTGAGAAAATTTGCAAAGCAATGGTTTTTTTTTTTTTTTTTTTTTTAAAAAAAACAATCATGCTGGAAACCCAATCTACAGAGACTAAGATGAAACTTCATGCCTGCCTCTGCCTTTATCAAGGTCAATTATTTGTCAAGGCTGAAGCAGACAAGAGAATCAACATGCATGAACAAAATACGGCACAAATGCTGTAAATGTCTCAAAAGCAGCTGTCTCCTTCAAAAAGGTGAATTAAAACTGTGAAGATCCTTTAAAAACACCTAAGGCAGGAAGGCAGAGAAAAGACATGGGCAAATAGAAGATATAAATTGAACTAATGAACTTAAAAGCATTGGAACTATTTAAAACATTCCAACAAACATCAATTAAAATGACTCAATAGGAAAATGGAGCTAATTGAATTAAGAGTGAGTAAGCAATCAGATAGACAAGGAAGCAGACCAACTATAAATAGAGGGAAAAGAGAAAGAAAATGTGAGTAGAGGCAGTAATACAAATTCTAATATGCTAAAGAAAGGACCTTTACTCTAGAGTGCTAATTTCATAGACAATCAGGAATGGTGGTGAAATAAAGCATTCTTAGACAAGAACAATTTTTATACCTATAAGAATTTCTTTTTAGTAAAGATTAAATAGAAATTTCTAAACAGAAGAGAAATAACACAGAAGAAAATCTGAGATGGCACCAAGGAAGAATAGAACAGAAATTACAAAGACTGGGTGTATAATAGGTAGCTCCACTCTTGAGTTCTTCAAAATGCATCTCAATGAGATTTAATGTTGTATCTGTGAATTGGAAGACGATGTCATCACATAATGTATAGATAGTAAATGAATGTGTGCACGTGCAGTAAACGTAAATGTTAACAAATTATAAATGGGCCATGGTTAAATATGTACTTTGTAATCTAGAAAAAGCAATAAAATCATAAATACTAATCAAAATTATAATAAATAAAAGGAAAACTGTGAGAATGTCAAATTACCCAAAGATAAGCAAACATGAAAAAGAGAGGAACTAAAAACCAGCAGAGAGAATTAAATATAGGATACTTAAGTCTAAACATGATTAATTACATTTAAAATAAATAAATACAGTGCCATACAAGAGCAGACTTTGGTAAAATGAAGTCTTTAACATAGTGTTCACTTAACTTGATGGTTTTCAGCATTATTTTCTAAGCTTCCCTATCTCTCACATTACTTTCTCTGGGTCTCCTACTAGGCATTTGTACAATACCTAATCTTCTGCAGATATTTTTCAGCTATTTTTGTTTTTTTAGACTGCATGCTTTTTATTGATTTACATTCAAGGTTACTGAGCATTTCTTGTGCCATCTTAAATCTACTACTGAGCCTAGGTAAGTTTAAAGTATTTTTCGACTCCAAGGTTTATGCCTTGTTGCTTTCTAATAGTTTCTTTAGTTTTATGAATAATCTCTAATGGTTGAGTTGCTGTCATTGTATATTTCTGTGTTTCTTATACATGGCTTCCTTCATTCTACAAGCATTTTGGCTACACTTTTTTAAAATCGTTGCTGCTAACACAGCATCTGGCTGTGCTCATTGACACAGATTCAGCTAATTGCTTTTTCATTGGCTCGTGGACTTACTTTGCTGTTCTTTGCATAGCTCATATAATTTAGATGAAAATGGATGATTTAATGGTGTAGCGACTCTGAATTATATTTTTTTTTTGTTTCCAAGTTGTTTCCCTGTTTCTGTTTGCTTTCTCATTTCATATGTAATCTGCCTGTACTTAACCTATGGAATCTTTGACTTATGGGTTATGCATTCACTCCATTAAGGTAAGTTTTATTAGCAGCCATATCATTAGCTTTGATTTTTCATTTTTTTTGATTCTTTATAGTCAGATACTGGTTCACAATAGGTTTGATGTGTTACAAACCTAGATGATTGAAGTTTCATCCTGTGCTGATAAATCATTGTGGGTTTTAAAGTACATTCAGAGTTCAGGTAATTTTTGAACCTGCATTAGTATTTTGATTTAGTTTGCTACTGTCAACCCTACAATGTGTACGGCACACCAGTGCAGATGACTTGAGTTTTGTGAAGCGATTTCTAAAGGGCCTCTATGAGTCTTTCAACTTTTGTCTCTCCTCGCGGTTCTGGTATTTCCACAAATCTTGTTTATGGTCCCACTGTAAATGTAGTCAACCCAGGATGTTTCAGTGTCTATTTACTCACTCCACCCTACTAAGCTAGAACTTTACTGCCAGCATCTCTGAGTGTGTTGCATTCATTTCTTCTTCCAGGTACAGCCAAAGTTGGCCAATTTGCTTCTGTTGTTCAGAATAACAACACCATCAGGGCTCACAAGGCCGATTATAGACAATCCAGGCATAAATGCAAGTGGCATTCATGTATTGTTCCCACTGACAGCACAGTGGGTTACTTCTTTACTTGTGTATTTTTAATGAAATAATACTTATCATTTTGCTATTTTATTTTAGTTGATTTTCACTAAGATGTCTGTTATGTATCTGTTGCCCTTTAATTGAAATACTGTGTTTTGAAATGCTCCTAAGACTAAAGAAACATACAGTGATCAGGAAACTTAAAAGTTACAGGGTTCACAGTCCTGAGAATAAGGTTATGTGTTCAGTAAACAATTACTAGGTGTCTTACTTAGAGTTACTATTGCTATGACAACACACCATTATCAAGGCATATAGAAGTAAGATTTTCATGGCAGCTTCCTAATCAATACATAAACTAGGGACCAAATATTCAAATATGTGAATCCCCTGGGACCATTCTAATTCAAACCACCATACTTTTTCCAATGAAACTGCCTCCAAGTGGGGCAGAAAGCTGTCGGGTTGTAGCTTTTGAGATTTATCACAATGCTCTGGTAGGCATTTGGGCAATGCAGTTACCTTGGAGCCAATCATATTCCTCTATGTAACTCTTTACTGGTACTCCTGTAAGTAAGCCTCAGTAACATATTAGTTCACCAAGATAGTCTTGAGTGGAATTGCTTCATTGGTTTGACATGTGAGCTCTATCTGTAGTCAATAGAAGATTGTTCATGTTTCTTCATGAGAAGTCCCATAACACAATTGGAAGCTGAATAGGGACTGGCAGAAAGATGAGTTAGGGACAAGAGATTACACGGTGCCTGCAATGACTGAGGAGACATGAAACTGAAGCTGATATTTTTGATGGTGGAGTATTTGAAGAATCAATCCAAATATGCCTCCCTTCCCCCTATATATTCTGAAATGGAAAGTCTCTTTGACGACTAGTAGCTTTTGCATGTTTCTTGTAACTAATGAAAAGTCATACAACTAAGGCCAAGACAGTTTAGGAGAGCATCCTCAAGAGAGCAGTCTTCTTCTATGGGTATGATAAGGTATGATGTGTATCCTTGATGGTTGATGGCAGTAAGAGGGTACAGGGATGATCTTTAGATTTCTCATGGTTGAGTGATAGCACATATGGGTTGAGATTGCTAACAGGTTGAGTTGTCACTTACAAGACCATTGTTCTGTATGATAAGACATGCATCTTGTACTGAGCTCTTTATTTAAAAAAAAACGAATTTCGAAAAATGACATGTGGATATTTTCTTTTCAGTGACCCCTCATTTGGTCAGAAAAGTGTGTGTGTGTGTGTGTGT
The DNA here is from genome assembly GCF_903992535.2 of Arvicola amphibius. Taxonomy (NCBI): domain Eukaryota; kingdom Metazoa; phylum Chordata; class Mammalia; order Rodentia; family Cricetidae; genus Arvicola; species Arvicola amphibius. The sequence continues at coordinate 190,871,439 of NC_052048.2, forward strand.
GTGTGTATGTGTGTGTGTGTGTGTGTGTGTGTGTGTGTGTTTGTGTGGATGTGTGTGTGGATGTATGAGAAAGAGAGAGAGAGAGAGAGAGAGAGAGAGAGAGAGAGAGAGGACTTGATTAGCTGTTTCTTCTAGCTGGTGGAATATAAGAGAGAATACAACTTTTTTCCATGCTAAAGAAAACTTCTGAGGACTTTTGATTAAAACAAGGATAAATCCATAATTCAGCATGAAGAAAGTGTCCATGAGATTGACTCGGTAATAGAAACTATGATAATCAGGTGGCACCCTACCTGTGAACTACTTAAATATGCCAAGTCTTTTAAATAAGATCTTTTCACAGGCTACCTCATGAGAGTGACACATGTAAGGACCAATGGGATTAGTATTGGTGTCATGGAAGCAGACAAACTGAGTAATATAAATACATATCCTTCCTTGGGAAAAGGTCTATGTAATCTTTAGCAAAATGAGAGACTCTGTCCTATGGAAACACTTATGTATGACTTTAAAAACACATGGTTATTACTGGATAAGGTCTCCTTGAACACCAGAAACTAAAAGACAATAAAGCAATGACAGGGATTATTGAAGAAGATGTCATAAAATATGCATTTTTTTACACTCAATTCACTGGACTGGAGTGCAGACTCATCAGAGACCTTAGAATTTGTATGATGCTTCAGTGCCCCTCCCCTATTGTATAGCAATGTAGAAGAGGCTGAATGATGTGGATTGGCAGGCACACTAGGCTTGTAAAGTGCTAAAATTATCAAGAAGGAATGAAAGAAGAGCAAAGTAAAGGAGTAAGCAAAGTTATTTGAAGACAAATGTGACAAGCTTTGTTATCAGCTGGATATTTTAAGTCAAAAAAAAAAACAAAGCAACAGGAAGCTAAATGCTGAATTAGTGAGATTTTGGAAAGAAAGCCAAACAACAGTTCATGGAAGACATAACAGATAATACAGTACAGGATGAAAAATATTACATTGGTTGTATGAGTAGGTAGCGACTACCTCAAGCATGTCATGCACATATGTGTCTAAAAGAAAGTCTATTAAAAGTGCAGATTGCTTTTCTAGTCCTAGGCTTCTTCAATAGCCATGTGTGGCTAATAGCAAGACCAGTGCAATGGTGCTGGCCTATAGCCTGTCAGAATGGGTGAGTCACCTTCAGTGATAGGCATTTCCTTGAACCTGAACAAGGCTGAAAAACTCATCGGCCCAACCACACCATTAGGTGTGCATAACAGGCCTATAGCAGTAGGAACAGCAGCAGTAGCATATGAAATGAATAAGGCAGATAGTTCATGGGAAATGAATGTAAATTATGGTGGGCTGGATGGATAGTTCTACCATTTATGCCACCACACTCAACGTTTCTCCTTGGACAAAATTATTGATGTAAGTTACGGAATTGTCATAATTACTTTTCTAATGCTGTGATAAGGCACCACAAGCAAGACAACTTATAGGGAAAAACAGGGTATATTAGGGTGCTACAGTTTCTGAGGTTTAGAGTCCATCGCCATTATGGTGGGAGCATAGCAGTAGGCAGGCAAGCACAGTGCTAGAGCCATATCTGAGAGTTTACATCTTGATTGGCAAACATGAGGCAGAGAAAGGAAACTGGGAATGCCATGGGTTTTTGAAAATTCAAAGCCTGCCCCAGTTAAACACCTCCTAATCCTTTCCAAACAGTTCCACCAAATGGGAACCATGTATTCAAATACAGGAGCCAGTGTAATTACTATTCCCATTCACACCACAGCAGATTACTGTTGTGCTGTATTGGACCTTTTGCTTTACTCTGAGTTTTTAAGACTAACTGACACATGCTTGCAGTGGAAAGTAGTCCATCCTCATAGATCCTGCCATCCTCTGCAGTTGGTCCTCACAGATTTTGCCATCCTCTGCAGTTGGTCCTCATAGATTCTGCCTTCCTCTGCAGTTGGTCTTTATAGATCTTGCCCATAATCTGCAAAACATTTTATTATAAAAGAATAATCATTAAGTGTGATTAATATTTGTAACATCATTTTGAAGAATAGATAAACAGTAACTGATGAATTCGAACAAAGACACTATGTGTAACTGAAATAAGAACCTCTCAGGAATCATAAAATTTTAGGGTGGGCAATCCCAAGGCTAATTACCTATTTGCTGTTGGGCAGAGATACCCCAAGAACCTCTACTGCATACAGACTACTGCTAATATTTTTGTATTCATGCCAGAATCAGACGGTCAGTGCTGAAGACAAAGCACTTTGATTAGATGACATAGGGAGATCAGTCTGGGACTGAACGGAAGCCTTCCCTCTTCTGGCTTTCATAGTGTAAGGACATACTGTAAAGGCATAAATCTCAGAAAGAAGTTCTAAAACAGTCCTGTTTGGTTGCAAAAATCCATGTGCTGTACTATCATATGCCATGCAGATGTGCAGAGCTGTTAAGGGATACAACTAACTGATTATGAGTTGGTTTCAAGGTCCACTGGAAACTAGGCTTGTGAGTTTGAATGAACGTGTGATACCATTAGCCAGGACAAAGACCTATAAACCCCAAGAAGGAAAGAAAGTGCTATTATTTTGTTAAGCATATGTGATGTGCTTTCCAAATTACCTTTTAAGCATTTGTGGTTATGAAAATTGATTATTGGTATTGTCAATCACGCTTGCAAAATGAAACTTCATTTTCTTTTTACACTGAGTAGTAATTACTGATGAGAGTAATAACTGCTCAAATTCTAAGACTATCTGAATGTTAGTATGGCATAAATGCTCAATTTCTATCTAAAAATAGAAGAAATAATAAGGTAATCAGAATTATCTTTGAAGATCGGGACATATTAGGGAAAGATGTGAAAATTATAAAAGGCAGAGAAAGATGAGGAGATGTAACAATTCCAACTGATGTCTTTCTAATTCTATCCTTTCCTGGACTATGGAGGGATCCCATAGCACTCAGGAAGCTAAACAAACTCAGAAAGCCACAAGGTTCCTTCCTAAGGTTGGAGGGGCAGAAAATAAACAAAGGAAACTGTCCAACAGAACTCATAACAAGGTTTTCCAGGAACTCCAAGGATGTATTATTCATGAGATTATTAGTCACCGTCCACACATACATACATGCTGTATGGGACTTTCACTAAACCACCCACCTCTGGGTCACCCATGCTCATGTATGTAACCCCAACAAATTATTGAATTGCTTAGCAAGAAACGAATGGAATGTTTTGTTCAGTCTTTCATTGGCGTCCTGTCTGAGGTGAAAAGATAATTGATCTTGTCTCTAGAGGAAAAAAAAAATCACATGATAGTGTCACACACAGAAAACAATTACGTGATATTTCATTTCCAATATAGTCTAGTGATAGAAACTGGCAGGATGTCAGTAATTTAAAAAATTCATTCTGCTTTCTGTGGTTTTTTATTATCATTTTCCATGTTTGCTTTCCTGAAACTAATTATTCTTTAGAAAGTAGACAGAATAAGGTCATGACACTGGCCTAGTGGTTTTTGAAAGATAGTCACTAACTTCACCTCCCCAGGAAGAAAGCTGTATTAGAATGTCAAGGCCTTACAGTTCAGACAGCATATGAACCTGTATAGATAGCTTTACACTTGTTTATTTTACTCCTGGAGATCTTGGAAGTTGAGAACCATATAATGACAGACATAACTTGCTTTTATCTTAGACAACTGTAGTAGGGAGACTAGCCTAGCCAGTTACTAATTATGCTTGCTAGGAATTACAATTTAGCCAAGAGTTCCAGTTGCTTCTTTAATATTTTAAGTGTTCAAATATCAATATTTGAGTTCCTGGTGTTTACTGTATGGTGGAACTGACTACACTGAAAATAACTATGTAGAACTAGACAAAGTGTAAAGCCAAGGAATGGTTGTTCTAAGACTTCCAAATAGTAACAACAACAACAACAACAACAGCAAAAATAAACCTACATTGGCAATTCAACCAATGTGAGTTAAGGGCACACAATGAATAAATATTAAGAAAAAGAAAACGTCTTGAAAGCATCTAGATGATTTAAGGATTATTGTATCATTAATGGAATTGAAAGCAACTTGTAATTTTATGTTTTAACTGTTTTTGGAATATTCTTTTAAAAGTCTTTAAAACCTTTATCAAAAAGATAGAAATAAAAGCACAATTCATGTATTTCTTCTATGGAGGTGCCAAGCAGCTGTTAAGCAATTGAAAAAGTTTTAGTGATCCCTGAAACATACTTTACATGAAGAAATGTTTTTCCATACAGGGATAAAATGCAATTAAAATCAATTTTTATTCTTGCATTCTCTCTGGACTTACAATATTTTAGTTGTCTTAGTTTTTATTTAAAGCTTGAATTTTTATTATCTGAAAATTGAAGCATAGAAATATTTTCTGCAATATTTGAATTGCTAATTAAGTGTGGGATTTATTTTAGGGTTGCAGTTTCTAAAAGAGTGGAAATAACAGCTGTGACTGTTCATGTGTGTTTGAGACTCTACCCTCTTAGGGGAAATGTGTGGAGTATAAAACAGCCCAGCTCTGGTGTGGGGCACTATGCATCATACATTTTTTTCTCTATGTTGAGAAAGAATACTGGAGTTATTCTACATCTGTCTCCTCTTCTTCCATTTCTCTTCATCACCCACATCTACTCTTTTTCCTTTTCTATTCTTCCTATATCTGCGTATAACTGCCCCTTTTGTAGGAAAGGGCACTTGTGCTAACAATTACCTTATTCAATTTTGGCCATATGAAATTATAAACATTAAGAGTCATTCTATACAGTAAATACAGATAAAATCATTTATAATATAATTTACATCTTAAACCAAGATGTATTTTTCAGGTAGCAATGGAAGAATCCTAAAAATTTATGTTTTCACAAAGAGACAGTAATTATCTAAGACAAAACAATAGAATCTCTAAGAAATTATTCATATAATTCTGCTTTATACTGTCACATGTTCACATGAAATTTGTTAAACTCTGTGAGTCTTATTTCTTCTCCGTCTGCAGAGTTGCAGTAATAGTAACTGCAATGTGGTTATTTAATCTTTTTAAAGACTGACAGTGCAAATGGAAGTAATTTTCTCCAGCTTTATTGTGGTTGGAGTTACATACCATAAACTCCATCTGCTTTAAGTTCACAATTCAATGATTATTTATACATTGACAGAGTTGTCTGAACATCATCACAATCTCATTTTAAAGTAAAATAACTGCTGTGGTTGTCAGAATTCTCCAATGGCTCTCCGGGCTTTCTGGCCTTTGATTATTCAAACACCAGTCTAGATGCAGCTGTAAGGTCCCCCCACTGGGTGACTTTACACTGTAGAAATGATCGGACAGAGCCTGGCCAGAGCATATAGGTTCATTAAAATGAAGATGATTGTTTTTTTTTTTTCCTTTTCTGACTAGAGACTTTAGAATGACTCAAGCCTGAGAGAAGTGTGACATGGAGAAATTCTCAGGTGCTGACACAGAGCAGAGAAGACTGAGAAGGATGTTAAGATTTGAACTACTCCCTGACCATTAGCCACAAGCAAACAAAACAAAATAAAACAAACAAACAAAAGCAGGTTTAAATCTCTGTAGTAATATTAGAGTTCAAGTAGTTTTGAACATGAGACATACATTTACAGAGTAGGCCACAATCATCCAAAGAAGAGTCAAATCAGGCTCCCCCAGAGAAGCCAATGGAACTTAATACCCTAGAAAAACCAGAAGACAGAGAAATGTCAAGTTCCTTGATATTTTAACTAAGAAAAGGTTGGAGTGTTGGTGTATAAACTCCAGGGGGTTTCTAGCTGATATTGGATACACTTCTCTTGTGCCTTTTTGCCATGACTGGGAGTTGCCACTAGGAAACTCTTCCTTTGGTGACTGTTCAGAATGATACCAAGTAATCTTGGATCCTCGAATACTACACAAAGTACCTTTAGCAAACTCTTGTCCAACTACACAGTGCTCTGGCTGCTCTGGACTTTGTGATAGTCATCCTCACAAAGTTCTTTGTGATGCAAAGCATCTCACTATTTTAACTGTTGGGTAATGTTACTCTGCACAGAGCCATAAACCTCTGCTCTGAGCACATAGAACACTAAGCTTCAGATAAGAAGGTCCCAATTCTTAAGCCTCAAGGCTGCATAAACCTCAGGACACTGACACTCAGCTTGTGAGCCTCTGGAACATCTGGTTGTTAGTACTCACTCTTGAGCTCATCATTAATCACTGGGCATTGTTTTACTTTACCTTCCATTGGTAGACTTTAGTTACCCTCACTAAACTGTCTTGGTCTAAGTCTTTTTTTTTTTTTTTTTCCTTTTTTTTTTTTTTCCCTTTGTTTTTTTTTTTTTTTTTTCTCATGGTTGATTTTTTTTATATTTAAAAATTTCCATCTCCTTCCCTCCTCCTCTCCCCTCCCTCCCTTCCTTCTCCCCCTTCCCTCCCCTCCCCTCCATGCATACCTCCCCTCCCTCCCTCTCAAGGCCAAGGAGCCATCAGGGTTCCCCACTCTATGCTAAGACCAAGGTCCTCCCAACTCCCCCCAGGTCCAGGAAGGTGATCGACCAAGCTGAGAAGGCTCCCACAGAGCCCGTCCATGCAGAAGAATCAGAGCCCAGAGCCATTGTCCTTTGCTTCTCAGTCAGCCCCCGCTGTTGGCCACATTCAGAGAGACGGGTTTGGTCGCATGATCCATCAGTCCCATTCCAACTGGAGTTGGTGATCTCCCATTAGTTCTGTCCCACCGTCTCCATGAGTGAACGCACCCCTCTCGTTCCTGACTTTCTCCCTCATGTTCTCTCTCCTTCTGCTCCTCATCCGGACCTTGGGGGCTCAGTCCGGTGCTCCAATGTGGGGCTCTGTCATTTTCTTCATCTATCGTCAGGTGGAGGTTCTGGTCCTGGTTTAACTTTGGTATATGGTATTTATCTAAAAAACTGTCCATTTCTTTTACATTTTCCAATTTTGTGGCATACAGGCTTTTGTAGTAAGATCTAATGATTCTCTGAATTTCCTCTGTGTCTGTGGTTATGTCCCCCTTTTCATTTCTGATCTTATTAATTTGCGTGTTCTCCCTCTGCTGTTTGATTAGTTTGGCTAAGGGTTTGTCAATCTTGTTGATTTTCTCCAAGAACCAGCTTCTTGTTTCATTGATTCTTTGGATTGTTTTCTGTGTTTCTATTTTGTTGATTTCTGCCCTCAATTTGATTATTTCCAGTCTTCTACTTCTCCTAGGTGAGTCTGCTTCTTTTTTTTCCAGAGCTTTCAGGTGTGCTGTTAAGTCACCAATGAGCGCTTTCTCTGTTTTCTTTAAGTGGGCACTTAGTGCTATGAACTTTCCTCTTAGCACTGCTTTCATTGTGTCCCATAGGTTTGAGTATGTTGTGTCTTTGTTTTCATTAAATTCAAGAAAGACTTTAATTTCTTTCTTTATTTCTTCCTTGACCCAGGTGTGGGTCAGTAGTTGGCTGTTCAGTTTCCATGAGTTTGTGGGCTTTCTGGGGGTAGCATTGTTGTTGAATTCTAATTTTAATCGATGGTGATCCGATAAGACACAGGTGGTTACTAATATTTTTTTGTAACTGTGGAAGTTTGCTTTGTTACCAAGTATATGGTCAATTTTCGAAAAGGTTCCATGAGCCGCAGAGAAGAAGGTATATTCTTTCCTATTTGGGTGGAATGTTCTATAGATGTCTGTTAAGTCCATTTGGTTCATTACCTCCATTAAGTCTTTCAATTCTCTGTTAGGTTTCTGTCTGATTGACCTGTCCATTGGTGAGAGAGGAGTGTTGAAGTCTCCAACTATTAGTGTGTGTGGTTTGATGGCTGCCTTGAGTTCTAGAAGTGTTTCTTTTACATAAGTGGGAGCTTTTATATTAGGGGCATAGATATTCAGGATTGAGACTTCATTCTGATGGATTTTTCCTGTTATGAGTATAAAGTGTCCCTTTCCATCTCTTCTGATTGATTTTAGTTTGAAGTCAACTTTGTTGGAAATTAGTATGGCCACACCCGCTTGTTTCTTAGGGCTATTTGCTTGATAAACCTTTTCCCAACCCTTTACTCTGAGTAGGTGTCTGTCTTTGTGGTTGAGGTGTGTTTCTTGTAAACAGCAAAATGTTGGATTCTGTTTTCGTATCCAGTCTCTTAGCCTGTGCCTTTTTATAGGTGAATTGAGTCCATTGATATTAAGTGATATTAATGACCAGTGGTTGTTAACTTCAGTCATTTTTAGTAGTAGAGTTTGTGTGTTTCCCTTCTTCTAGTTGTGCTGGTGAAGGGTCGCTAGATGCCTGAGTTATTGTGGGCGTTGTTGGACTCCTTGGTTTGTGATTTTCCTTCTATTACTTTCTGCAAGGCTGGATTTGTGGCTGCGTATTGTTTAAATCTGTTTTTGTCCTGGAATATCTTGTTTTCTCCATCAATGGTGAATGCAAGCTTTGCTGGGTATAATAGTCTAGGCTTGCATCCATGTTCCCTTAGTGTCTGTAGCACATCTATCCAAGCTCTTCTGGCTTTCATGGTTTCCATTGAGAAATCAGGTGTAATTCTGATAGGTTTCCCTTTATATGTTACTTGACCTTTTTCCTTTGCAGCTCTTAATATCTGTTCTTTATTCTGTATGTTTTGTGTTTTGATTATTATATGGCGTGGGGATGCTTTCTTTTGATCCAGTCTATTTGGTGTTCTGTAGGCTTCTTGTACCTTCATAGGAACATCCTTCTTTAGGTTGGGGAAGTTTTCTTCTATAATTTTGTTGAATATGTTTTCTGGGCCTTTGAGTTGTAATTCTTCTCCTTCTTCTACCCCAATTATTCTTAGGTTTGGTATTTTCATGGTGTCCCAGATTTCCTGAATGTTTTGTGTTAAGAATTTGTTAGATTTGTTTAATTCTTTAATCTGTGAGTTTATTTCCTCTATAGTATCTTCAGAGTCCGAGATTCTTTCTTCCATCTCTTGTATTCGGTTGGAAATACTTGTCTCTGAAGTTTCTGTTCGTTTACTCAAAGTTTCCATTTCCAGTCGTCCCTCAGATTGTGTTTTCTTCAGTACCTCCATTTCATTTATCAGGTCTTGTACTGTTTCCCTTACCTGTTTGATTGCTTTTTCTTGTTTTTCTTGTTTTTCTTGGGTATCTTTGAGAGATTTATTTATTTCGTCTACCTTTTTGTTTGTCATCTCCATTTCTTTATGGCAGTTTTTTACCTCCTGTTTAAGGTCCTCTATTATTTTCATAAAGTACTGTTTAAGGTCGGTTTCTTCTATATCTTCTGGGGTAGGGTGTTCAATTCTTGTTGTTTCGGGATGTCTGGCTTGTGGTGATGTCATATTGCCTCTCATGTTGTTGGAGGAGCTCCTGCATTGGCGCCTGCCCATCTCTTCCTTCAAAAGGAGCCCGGAGGCGTTTGGTGTCCTAGACCAATCTTTGCTGTGACTGAAACTGGTTGGATCTCCCCAGTGCCAGAGGAGGACCTATTCCTTGCATCACAATCTGAAGAAGCCCGCACTCCCTTGCAGGAATCCTCAGACCTTCCTGGAGGCCAGAGTCTGACCCCTTTGGGTGGATGGCCTTAGAACAGGAGCAGGACACCTGAGAACACTAAGGAAAACTTGGGAGACACAGGGACCGGAGAACCGACACACGCCAGTTCAGATGGAATGTCAGGGCACAGGATCAGGGATTCCCTTGGTCTAAGTCTTTATTCATATTTTGTATTCTGAGCCCAAACGGTTTAGTACCTCTGCTGTATGACATGCTAGCTTTCAATAAGAGCAAATTAAAAAGAAGTTTCCAATTCCAGGCAGCATTTTGTAAATCTATTTGTGTGATTCATCAACTGAGTTACAAAGTTGAAAAACATTTTTTTCCATTAACTTAGCAGTTCTTAAATTACTTGGTAGCACACTGTATAGGAAGTATGAAGTTATGAGTTAACTAAATGATGAGAATCTGTGTTTCATATCATTTACATTAAAACAGTGTCAAATATTATATAAGAGAAACACAAATTTAAACATGAATCAAAGATGAAATTTCTCATGGAAGAGAATGAAGGAATGATAGTAAAAAGACTGCTAGTGTGACATTAACTCCATAAATTTCTTGTACATTTGAAAAAACCTGAAACAGACTTGCCCAATGCTGGGATGGAGGGGCAGGTTATTCACACTGTCTGAGGCTGGGATGGAGCAGGGAGGGTTATAGATACTGCCTGATGCTGGGATAAAAGGGGCAGGGAATAGACACTCTGGTTTTACTTAGGTTGCATATTTTGAGGCCTGTGGAATTTTCCACAATGAGAAAGATTATAGGGAGGTTTAAGAGAATCAGGGCTTGGCTGCGGTGAAGTGCTGACTTTTTTCTTTTATTTCTTACTCTTGCTTTAAATTAATCTTTTTACTGCCTTAGCGATGGAAGAGTACATTTAGCTTCATGTGAAAGTGAGCTATAATGAATATATGGAAATAAAAGAAATGGAAGTGCTTACACAAAATTAAATTGTTGACCTTAAACCAGCAGCAAAGTAAATTTTCTGACGGGCCTTTCCTGCTTTAAAGTGGGTGTCACTACACAGACACAGAGATAAAATTAATATAAATGGAAAATTTAACTTTTCCTTCTCAGAAATAATTTTTGTAAATCTTCATATTGAATAGTAAAATATAGAATGCAGTATGGTTTAATCAAGGTAGCAAGAAATGATTCATTATTGTTTTCTATTATTTTAGATATTACTAAATTTTCATTTAGAATCTGTCTGAAAACTGCATTTGTGGTAATATTAAGCCAAAGAAACCTATCTCCTGACTAAGCATCTTGATTTTATGTAGTGTCCCACAGTAGTAATAGAAAATGACCTCTGCTGTCTCATTGAAACCAGGGGCTGAAGCTCAGCTTATATGTTGAACTATGAGGTTACAATTCTAGGGCACATAGTGACAGAAGCAGGAAACACAATTATAAATAAATAAGATTTATTAGGTAGCCGTGACCAAACAACCTTATCAATAACAAAACTAATAATTGCTTCCTTATGATGCCAATTTCCAACAGAGCTTTTGAAACAGGCTCAAATGGTGTAAAGCAAGGCAGGGGTCATAGGTTAGGTACTTTTCATGCACTGATATTACTGATAAATCTTTCCCCTGGGTTATCGGTGTCTAATTTTTAGGATCATGAATATAACAGCAAATGCATGCTCCACCACTAACCTACATTCCAAAAACTTCTCTCTTCATGCCCTCTGTGTTTGCATTGTGTGATCTAGATGGGCAGCCTTTGGGAAGCCAAAGCTTCTGTACTTCTGACTCAGGCTGGCCTGGACACTGGCTTCTAGTTCAAAGGTTCAGTCTATTATAATTATGGTGGGAAACATGGAGGAAGGCAAGGCAGGCAGGCATGCTGCTGAAGAGGAAGCTGAGAGTTCTTATCTGGATCAACAGACAACAGACAGTGAGCCACTGGGCATGACTTGAGCTTATGAAACCCCAAAACCCAACCCCAGTGACACACTTGTCTCCAACAAGGCCATTCCTTCCTAATACGACCACATCTCCTCATGCTACTACCTAAGCATTCAAATATAAGTCTATGGGGTCATACTTATTCAAACTACCACACCACATGGCTTTGGATTTATGGGCATTAGGCAAAGAGACTGTAGGTAGATAGGATCTATTGTCTTCTTTGAAAAAGTACTTGATATCAGGAGACCACGTTAGCAGTGAAGATCTGAACACAAAAACATGGTAGACTGAATAGAAATTTAAAAATACTTTTAGAAAGAAAAAAAAACAAACAGACTTTATTGGAAAATTTGAATATTTGGAAATTTCTCAGCATAAGCTGCCCGCTGTTTGAGAATAAATTCAGTTATTATATGGTGAGAAATCGAATAATCAATGAAATCAATAGTATTTTAAAATCCAAAACACATAAACAATAATAATAATAATAATTTCAGTATAAATTCTGAGGAAGTCTTTGTTAAGGGAGTGTTTGGATTGTAATTTAACCCACCTAGTATATAACCTCCAAGCGAATCTTGTAGGACATTTCAAAGACTCAGGAAAAGTAGAGTCAATTTTTGGAGTATGAGGTCAACAAACTTTTTTTCCAATGCAATGAATTGCTCTTTTCTTAGGAGATTGAAAACTGGCGCTATGACTAGACTGAGGAGGCTTATGTATGTCTTGAGATACTACCTCTGCTGTGTTTTGGGGAATTAGCTAGAATTACTTCTTAAGGGATATTACTGGAATGAACTGACTGAGCCAAATATTTAACCTGGGCCCTGACATTTTATTTTTGGCAGGCTGCCTCAGCACATCTATTCAGATAATTTTTCTCTAAAGGGTCCACTTGCAATAGTGTTTAATAGGGTTAGAACCACATATTTCAGAAATAATTAGAATAGTCCAAAGAGGATTTTGAATACTGAAAGGATATTGGCAGAGTGCATAGGCTTTCCAGTTCTAGCTTTGTCTCCCTATGGTAATTGACTCAGATTCCTATCTCTGTTGAAAATGTACAAAATGCCCTCATGAAGCTAATGGTCAAGAATACAGTAAGGGAAAAGTGCAAAGAACTTTGAAAAGAGAGCATGAAACTGATATAATGTACTTTTGGATAGGGTGAGGTCTGTGGTGGCTTATGGTACATAAGTCTGGTCACTTCTGACTTTAGCCAAATGTGGGTTGTAAACTCCATTATGGCAGGAGATGTTTGATGCAGCTGGCCAAACTGCATCCATCCTCAGGAAGCACAGAGTAATGAGTATCTGTGGTCATCTCACTTTCTCCTTTATACTCAGTCTGTGATATCATGCCATAGGATGGTGCTGCACACATTTGATGTGGGGAGTGTCTTCCAATCTTCCAACCTCAATTAATAGACTGTAGATGTTCCTTCACAGATATGTCCAGAGGTTCGTTTCCATGGTGATGCTAACCCTTGTCAGATTGACAATCAATTTGAATCATCAAATGATCCCCCTTTGAAAATCCAAGTCCTAACTCATTGTGAAGGTCTGAAAATATGAGTCTATTTCTACCTTGTCTGATGGTCAGAGAGTTTGGAGGTTGCTCAAAATTGATGACAATAATCAGGCTTACATCCTGACTCAGAATGTGGTTACTTGGTTCTTTTCACATTAAAATGTCCCATATAGGTTGATCCACTCCATCCTGACAGATGGTCAGGACATGCAAGCATACTTTTTCTCCTTCTTTTGTAATAGGAGGTTACCTGTAGAGTGGCTGTTTTCTGGATATTTGGCCTAGTGTGGCTTCACTGCCTAAACAACAGAATGCTAATGACTTGATGTCTCAAAATGTCAAAGCAATTAACTGTTTGAGTTGTCCTTTGCATCATGTTAAAAAAGTCTCTTGTTGCCTTCTTCCTCCTTTTGTACTGGGGTATAAAAGCATATGGAAAATTAAACATGGGCAATTTCGGCATTCACTGGAACTCCCTTCTGGTACTATCTGATGTTTTCTGTTTTATTAATTTATTCCTGTCTTCAAGCTCTTTACTTATTTTTCTTTTCCCTATGCCCCTATCCTGTCAAGCAATATTTTCATCAAGGACATTTTTATTCTATGTCAGTGAAGAGTACCAAGATTCTCCTCACTGAATCTGATTTTTTTGAGATTATAATTTAATTACAACATTCTCATTTCCTTTCCTTTTCTGCAAATTCTCCCTATTTCTCACTCTGCTCTCCTTTAAATTTTGGTCTAATTTATTTACTAATTATTATTGCACATATGTGTGTGCACACATATATAAAACTAAATATAACCTGCTTAGTAAATATAATGCTACCTGTATATATGTTTTCAGGACTGACCATTTGGCACTGGACAAACGATTCATATGCTTTTCCATGGGGAAGGGCAGCTTTTCCATTCATGACTTTGCTCAGCGGCCTATAGTTCTTTGTGTAGGGCTGAGGGCTTTTCTGACCCCAGTTTGGCATGTTCATTTGTGTCATCCTTGTTCAGTAAACATTTGGGCAGTCATATTGTTGTGCCCAGTTTGTGGGGACCCCAAAATACCACCAGGAAGACCGACTCACTGAATTGCAAAATCAAGGTTTATTGTGTGTTGGTTTCAAGCCAGCAGGAACCTGGTTTGTGCAGCAGCAATGGGAGGTACCCTACCCTTCTAAAGGGAACTATTTAAAGGCAAAAAAAAAAAAAAAAAAAAAAAAAAAAAAAAAAAAAAAAAAAAAAAAAAAAAAAAAAACCAAAAAAAACAAAAAAAAAAAACCACCAGAAAAGTAACATTAGTAGGGTGTGGGATGATGGAGTCAATCCTGATTGATATTTGTCTAGGGGTGTCCTGGTGAAAAGCGATGGGTGTTTGCTGGCAGGTGATCCTATCTACAACAGTTGGAACATTAGAAATTTTCATTTGATGGTCTCTTCCTGGATGGTGCCTGAGTAGTCTCAGTTTGTGGTCTTTCTCAGGCCTCTGTTGAGCTTGTCGTGCTGGGTTCTACATTATTGGCGAGGTTTGATGTATACGGCTTTTGATGTTGCTAGGTATTTGTATGTCAGTTAGCCTAATATAAATAATTGTTTACAGCAATACCCAGAGGCTTTCTTGCATGATTTTGTAAATGCAACAATCAATATTAGCTGTCATAAAAAGGCTAGAAGAACCATATTTAACTGAATTAAGCTTTGTTGAGAAAATTAAATGATGAATTTTATAGATCTAATGATATATATTAGTTAGATATCTCATTTTGTTATTTATTAAACTTTATGGTCTAAAAATTCTCAAAGTTTTAGAATAATTTTGACTAGTTTTAAGCTTTTAATTTGTAAAACTTTTCATAGTACAATGTAATGCCAAGAAGGAGAAGAAAATTAGAATAAACTTGTTCTTTCATCATTTTATCCATAAGTTTCCTGAGTATTTTCTCTATTACAGGGTTCTTGGTGAGAGTAATCATATATGTGCCAAACACTTCTGATGACAACTTACTGTCCTATGCGTTTAAGAACTAGAATGCCTCCCTTTAGTCTTTGTCATTGTTTCATTCTTGATGCTATGAAAAAATACCCCAACAGAAGTCAGCTTAAATGGGAAAAAAGGGATTTATTTTAGCTCACAGTTCCAGGATAGAGTCATCATTATAGTAGCATAATGACAGCAGGAAGTTGAAGGGGCTAATTTTATCAGATCACAGTCCAAAGCAGAGGGAAATGAATTAACAAATAAATGTCTACTACCCAGAGTCCCATGTCCACTATTTTACAGTCCCGGACTCAAGTGTAGCAAGTGGGTCATGCAATGTAAGCGGGGTCTCCTAGCTCATTGATGGTAATTATGACAGTCCCCCAGAGACATGTGCTTAGGGCCAGTGGTTCTCCACCTTCATCATGCTGTGGCCCTTTAATACAGTTCCTCATGTTATGGTGACCCAGAACCATAAGGTTATTTTTCTTGGTACTTAGTGACTGAAATTTTACTACTGGTGGTCAACAAGGCCAAATGGCAGCCTACAGAATGGGAAAAGATATTCACCAACCCCACACTGGACAGAAGACTGATTTTTTAAAAAATATAAAGAACTCAAGAAACTTGACATCAAAAGAACAAATAATCCAATAAAAAATGGGGTACAGACCTAAACAGAGAACTCTCAACAGACAAATCTTAAACAGCTAAAAGACACTTAAGGAAATGCTCAATATCCTTATCCATCAGAGAAATGCAAATCAAAACAGCTGAGATTTCATCTTACACCTGTAAGAATAATCAAGATCAAAATCATTGATGACAACTTATGCTGGAGAGGATTTCAGGTGAGGGGAACACTTTCATTGCATGTGGGAGTACAAGCTTGTACAGGTGCTTTGGTAACCAATATGGTGATTTCTCAGAAAATTAGGAATCAATCTGCTTCAAGATTCAGCAATACCACTTTTCAGTATATACTCACAAGATGCTTAACCGTACCACAAGGGCATGTGCACAACTATGGTTGTAGCAGCATTATTCATAAAAGCCAGAACTTGAAAACATCCTAGATGCCCCTCAACCAAAGAATGGATAAAGAAAATGTGGTACATTTACACAGTGAAGTACTACTCATTGGTAAAAAATAATGATATCTTGTAATTTGCAGGCAAATGGATGGATCTTGAAAAAAATTCCATATTGAGTAAGGTATCCAGACCCAGAAAGATAAATATAATATGTACTTACTCATAAGTGGCGTTCAGATATAGAGCAAAGAAAAATCAGCCCCAGAGAACCTAATCAGCAAAGAGGACCTTAAGAAAGACATAGATGGATCTAAATAGGAAGGAGTAAAAGACAAGAACTCCTAAGTAAATAGGGAGTGTGGGGATCACAGAAAAAATAGATAGGGAGAGGGGAGAAAGGAAGGGAGCAGAGAAAAATGTATAGCACAATAAAATAAGATCAATAAATAAATAAATAAAATTTAATGTAAATATCTGTGTTTTATGATCTTCTTAGGTGACCCCTGGGCAAAGGTCATTTGATCTCAAAGTGGTTGCATCCCACAGTTTGAGAACCTCTGGCTTGGGCCAACCTGATCTTAACAAATTCTCAGCGAGGTTCTCTTCTCAGGCAATTCTAGATTGTATTGAAAATTAAAATTAATCATCACTGTCTAATAACTAGAATTACTGTTGTATCACTTGTATAAATTTCATTGCAAGTTCCTAGTCATAGTAATTAGGCACATTAGGGTTTATGAATTTTTTTCATTAGAAGCTAAAAGTGACAAATACATCTTTTGAAAGATATTTTATTGATAGCAATAAAAATAAACAATAAACTATATTATAAAATATATTATTTTATATTGTTAAATGTGTATCACTTATTTTTCAAATTTAAGAACTGAAATTATGAACAGGGCTATGCAATTGCCTTTTGTGATTTAATCTGAAAGCATCTTGTTAAACTAAAGTTCTATAATCAATATCATTACTTTCATGACTTTTCTCCAATATTCATTTGCTACACCTAGGTATAGATGTTGAAGTCTGCCATCTACCCCTGACATTCAACATATTCTGTCATGGTTATGTTCATCCAGTAGTAAAATAAAATTTACTGACTATACAGTATCAAGCAAGATTAAAATAACAAAATGATACTTCTCTCTGTATATGTCAGATATTGGTACCTATTGGTTATATTGATGTGTGGGTCTTATTCTTTTAGTGGAGGCTGAGCACTGACAGCCATTGTACTAAAGATTGTGTAACTGATTATTGCTATGAGGACTGGAAAAAATGAATTATGCACATGTTTAGACAATGAGCATTGTAGAATTTCAAACAACTACAGATTCTGAGTCTTTCAAGAATCCTAAAACTTGCAACTGATTCTGATGGGAATTATTGGTAAGCATGGCATCCGTGCAACAAATAATTAAACTTGTTTTGGATTTTATTTCAAGACCTTTCATATGCTTGGGTATCTTATAAAATATTACATATACACAGTATGTGTGCTGGAGAGAATCATGTGAAATTATGAGAACAACAATTATATATTTTAAATATTAAGATTAATATAAAAGGAAATAAAAACAGGAGTACAATGACAGATTAGCAAGATAAAGGTTAACAAATAGGTCTGTCTGATTACAAACGGCAGTCTACTGCCACATACTTTTTCTTTTCTTTCTTTTTTTAAAAACTTTTATTGATTCTTTGTGGATTTCACATTATGCATTACTGTCTCACTTATCTCCCTGTCCCCTGCCCTGCCTGCCCTGTGCCATTGCAACCTCCCCCAAATAACCAAATTTAAAAGAAAAAAAAACCAATAACCAAACAAAACAAATAAGCAGAACAAAATAAAAACAAAAACGAAGAAGAAGAAGAAGAAGAAGAAGAAGAAGAAGAAGAAGAAGAAGAAGAGGAGGAGGAGGAGGAGGAGGAGTATTAGGACATTTAGTTATGTTCTACCTATGATATTCTTCTTCTTCTCCTTCTTTTCTTCTTCTCCTTCCTCTCTTTTTTCCCCTCCTCCCCTCCTCCGCCTCCCCTCCGCCTCCCTCCTCCTCCTCCCTCCTCCTCCTCCCTCCTCCTCCCGCCTCCTCCTTTTGTCATGGAAGCTGTCATAGGCCTGGTGAGTCACACAGTTTACCTTATTAGTATACATATCTTTACTTGCACGTGTTCATTGCTATGACTCTTTGGTCTGGCTCAAGGTCTCTGGTTTCTGCTACACCACAAGTAATGGGCTCTCACTGGGGCTCCTCTTGGATATCTTGCTGTTGTTCTGTATCATGGAAATCCTGCTGTTTTGGATTTGTAGTTTCATCTCCTTCATATACTACAAGAGTTCACAGAAGAGGTGGATGCTGGAATGGGCCAACTCATAACCATATTTCTGGGCCTGGATAATAGCTGGGTTGGTCAGCCTTTCAGCTTTCCCTGATGGCCACTGTTCAGGTGATCTCTCCAGCACTGTTTGACTTATATCACCAAATGCGGTCTACAACGAGGAGTGAGGTCAGTTTTTCTACTCCCAGGCCCTCAGTTCTGGGTACCCCTCAGGCATATCACTATGGGCAGCTCTACTGTTTTGCCCAGTCAAGGTGCAAGACTCTATCTTTCAATTACTATAGGGGGCATATTATAGATGATGTGGGATCAACTCTTCTGTTCTCATGATCTCAGGGATGGCTCATGTGTGCCCCTCACCACAGGGTCACTTCTAGTGTGGTTCCAAGGTGAGGTGCACACCTATGGTGGGGTTTGGGATCATGCTACCAGGACAGGGGTGATGGACATCACCTTTTGCAATATCCATAAAAACCTGCCACATATTTCAATTATGAGAGTGTTATTTAATATTACAGTAGAAGGGGATAGTATATCCATAATTATATTACTTAATCATGAAAAATTAATTTTAAAAGCTCCTAACATGTCATTGGATGTAGCCTCTATATTATAAGAGAAAAGAAAGATGTTTGTCTCTATTTTTCCAATGAAAACAATGTGGTTTCTTGTTCTAGGCCATGATACCTGCATTGATTCATCAAAGACAAAGTCAATGCCCTGCTCACCTCACTGCACTTTGAGAAGAGATGACTTCCTCTACCTTGATCTGGCTGATTAGCTTTATCTGATTGAATATTTAAGTTGGAAAAGCTAGATTTTGGAATTTTGTAACATGAAACTATTTTTGAAAGTTAATTATTAGATGTTTAAAAGTAGAATGAATGTCTTTTCTTCTGCAATAACTCTATAATTAGAGAAAATTAGTCTATTTCCAAAGGTTTAAGTACTGGTATATTGATTGCATTTTCAGGACGGACTCTTCTGTGATGTAGCATCTTTTACCTGCTATACTTCATTAGATCTTAAGACAATTCATTTATATATTTAACTAATTCATTACATTTATTGAATTTTCTACTGTGTAATAATGCATAAAATTACATATTTAATTTTCATGTCATTCAGTTACCTGAATTGAAGTTGAGTGGTCAGAACAGAAAAGTGGACCAGGAGTGAGGAAAGGACAGAAAGAAAAGAAGTGGAAGAAAGAGGATGCAAAGAGCAGGAGAGAATTATTAGTGGCTTAAAAATCTCTCAGAGACTTTTCCTGTTGTTAGATTATAATATTCTTATAATATATCTCATTTATAGTTAATGTTAGAGCTATGACATTCCTCATTTCCATTTCTGATTTGTACTCAGGCCTCATTTTCTGCTTTTTGGCCCAGTTTCCTGGATTCTGATTTGTTCATGGTATAGTTTTTTTTCTCAAAAAATTGTTTTGTACTGTTTACTTACATGTTAATTTTATCTGGATTTGGAAATGTCACTTTTCATATGACCAGGAATCCTATTTCTAGGCTCATTTTTCTCCTTTCTTCCTGCTAACAGCCATTGAGGAATGTGAGATTTAAGAATATAATGTCAGTTCTTATACCACCTGTCTTGACTGAGTAGGGTTAGGACTTCCTATCATAAGCAGTACTTTAGGACTGGTATTTCCTTCTATACTTAGCCTAGGAATTCCTCACATAAATCGTATACAACAGAGGCAACTTCTGGCGAGCTCAATTCCTACACTAACTGAGATGGGTAGAAATATGCTGAGCACTTACAATTCCTAATCAACGGCAACTTGCAGACTATATATATAAGCATTATATATGTGTTTGAATATATGCTCCTATCATTTCTTCCTTATATATCTGCCTCAATATACTGAGTTAATAAAAATTTTGTTTATTGCTTTGAATTGTTTTCAAGTTATATTATACATTCTGGTTATTATTTCTTGAAACAGAGGCAATGTATTTCTCCTTTTGGAATATCAGCAAATAAATCCAGTAAAGTTGACCAGGTCTGAAACACCAAATCATTAACTTCCTGGTTTGCTAAATAAATTAACACCATTGCTTATGATTTTTACATTAGTCATAGGTTTTAATATAAAATCTAATTACTAGTGATATGAGTTTTTTCTTTTAATTAAAAAGTCTCTATATACATATGCAATGAATAAGCACTTAATCATTTCTCTGGTTCTGCTAAATGTGACAGATGATATGGGAATTATTTTAATTTCAAATATTGATGATCTCTCTGGGTATAATATATCTTGTTCGACAATTCTGAAGGAGCTTTGAACAGGCCCACTCAAGTGTGTTTCTATGATTGTCTCTGTTGTACAACACATTTATTTTCAAATACATCTAATAGAAGCTTACAATTCAGACAGTCCTTGCTCATTACTTACTTATGACATTGTGCTAAGTCTTATCTCTAGACTAGGAGTGTGAATGACATGCTAAATACTGTAGCAGGAGCTATTTATTTTCTTTACTCTGAAATATTGATAGAACTTAATGCTGTGTTTATCTTTGAACTCTGCTCACTGCTCCTCTGAATGAAGCTTGAAGAAGCAAAAGTCTTATTGACCAGCAGAAAGGAAGCATATAACAACCTACTAGCAAGGATTAGGTTTCTAAAAAATAGTCTCATGGAGGCAAATTATTAATATTCGCTTGAAAAACTTCTTCGAGAAAGATATCAAGGATACCTCCCTACCCTGAGAAAATGTAAGTGTACAATAAGAAGAGAATTTGTCACTGTGCTAAAACAAACCAGGAATGATTTATGCGTGGACACAGGAATTCGAGATGGAAGCCAGTGATTTTATTCAAACTCAGGGAGATTTTTAGAAGGGGAAGAACATTTTAATAGAGCTGCCAAAGCTAAGGTGCTCCTCTGCTGGGATCAAGGTAGCTGTGACAGATTGAGTAGTATATTAAATTGAACAAATACTAGAAAAAGTGCCCAGAGAGGTAAATTTGGTTTGTTGAAGAATTACTCCATAACCTTTTGAGACCTTCCTCTGTCTAGTTTTTAGTTATAGATTTATCCTTTCAATACACAATTTTGAATAAACAAAACAATGTTAGATGCTCATAAAATACTTAGTGTGTGAGTATATAGATGTTTAGTTTATTTGAAAATGATAACAAGAATATAAAGATAAGACATCCTATTATAAATTCAATGTTATAACAAAACAGGACAATTTGGGAACTTGAAAAATATCTATGTCCATAAAATGCCTGTGGAACAAGCATTCTAGGTCCCCAGGACTCAGGTATAGTGGCATTTACTTCTTTTCCCAGTGTTAAGGTTGGAGAAGAAAACATGCAATCCCTAAAGCTCATTAAACATCCAGTCTGGAAAAATTGATGACTTCATGTTTTCTGGGAGACTCTTCCTTAACAAATAAAGGTGAATAGTCATATAATTATCCCATGTCAACCTTTGATCTCCATATACATGTGTACACACATGCAATTACACACACATATGCACATGCAAATATTCACAGCGACAATTGTATACACCACATGACGAACATACAGCACACAACACACATACAACATAGAAATAAAATAATTCATTTAAAAAATTTTGTAAAGCCAGGATTGAATGCTAGGCAAGTCCATGAAAATGTTAGATTTACTATGTGCAATGTGAACATGAACGTGGTAAGTTTTCAAGACACTGATCAGAAAAATCAAAAGAAATTGGACATCTGTACTCTTGGTTGTTTTTGTTAATATTTCCTGATAATTACATGCTAAATGTTTGCTAATATACCTTGGAACATGCAGAACCATTTAAGTTAAAAGCAGTATCTTTCTGGAAGCTTTCTATGACTTTGAGGGAGCTTTGTAAGCCTTTTGACAACTTTAGGTCAAAGGAGAATTTATCAGTGTGGAAATAATTTTAGTGGACAATATAGAGGCCATCGAGGAACCTGAAGCAGAGAGTTTATAGTGTTGAATTTTATGGCCAAGGTACATAAGTGCCATTATAGAGGCTAATTCTGCACTATAGATGTCATGAGAATATAGTGCCATTAATCTCCTAAACTGAATTTTACTAGAAGTCCTTGGAAAGGTGCATGGGAGCACAGACCAAGAAAACGCACATCTATTTCCTTGGATTCATATTCCCTGGAGAGAGCAGGGAATTGCATGCTTCATTTGATGGTGTTTTAGAACAATGTTTAAAAATAAAACCTAGAAATTAAACACACACACTTACTCACACACATGTACTTGACTAATACAAATTTCACCAACAAATAATTTTACAAAATCTTAATACTGCAAAGCTTATTGAAACTATGCTTGTCTTTGAGCCAAGGAGCAATTTTTTTTTTTTTTACATTTCTTGTAGTTTTTAAAAAATGGACAATTGGCAGCTCGGCTCATGGTGTTAAGGACCCATCCTTCATTTTGAATGAGTCAATTTTGAATTTAAGACTTGGCCTTGATCATACACCTTTCTGAATCCATCTGTTCTTAGGAGTAAGCAATTTTAATGTATTACAAAGGAGTTAATTCAAGAAGCTCTGTATAAGGGCATAGGCTATAATAAATTGATGCACTTATTTTTTTCTTATAAAGCCAATTAAAATTGAGATTTGGGTTGAGAATGTGGCTCAGTTGTAGAGTGCTGCTGAATATGCATGGGGCTCTAGGTTTAATCTTTTGCAAAACAAATAATGATGATGATGATGATAATGATGATATAATTAATTAATGTTTCTTTTGGAGAGCAAGTAGATCTCAGAACAGAGAAAGTTCTATAACGTATTTGCTCAATCCTGATGTCTTTTGTGTCTTCTACTTAGGACTCCTGTCAAATATTAAAAGGCAGCTAGCAGTCCTTAGACTGTTTCTAGAGCAAACAGACAGATCCATTTCCATCACAATACCACCACTGCTATTGATTGTAACCATCCTGGCAGGAAAGAAGATATTCTAAAGAGTCATTTACATCCTTCCCTTTGACAATCAGAATATGTAAATAGTGGACCATAGAAATTGGGATCTTGTTAGGGCTCTCATGCTGAGGCATTCTTGGGGGAATCTGTCTCTTGGAATGATTTACAACTGGTCAAAAACTCTTACCAGGAGATTAGAACTGAGACAATGGTCATAGGCTGAACAAAACCTTGATTTGAAATGCTGAGTTATAAATACCTCTAACTCTTTCAACATAAGCTTCAAATTAATATCCAAAAGAACTGAAGACAGACTAGGGAGGTCATTGGGCTTTTTTGGCCCCTCTTTTTAGTGTGATCATATTAAAAAAAAATTACTTTCCTTTCTGTTGCTAGTGCTGTGTCTTTAATTCATTTATTAAGAATGAGGGTCATGCTACCATAACCAAGGCTCTGAATTAACAAGAACCCTGTATCTCCAACATCCCTCAAGACGGTTTTCATATTCTTTAAACTACTCTCCATGAATTTTTATGTTTAGAATACCTCTATATAGAAAAAATTAAACCATCAGTCAGAGACAAGGAAGAATAAAAGAATAATTTTGTCTTGGTTTCCCTTTGAGGGACTAGTATTCCCCAGGAGGGTAAGACACAAACTAACAGGTAATGAATTATGTAAGGTAAGGTGTGTCTGTGACTCTATTCCTCACTGTCCAGTCTTGATGCCTGGATGAGGGCTTTGCCTTGTCTTATTGTATCTTGTTTTGTCGTATTTGGGTGTTGTCTCTTGGAAATCCGCTCTTTTCTGAAGGGAAACAGAAGTGGAGTGCATCTGTGAGAGAGGCATGTATGGGGGAGCTAGAAGGAGTGGAAGGAGAGAAAACTGTTGTATAGGGCTATATTGAATGATAGAAGAATCTATTTTCAATTAAAAAAGGTCTAAAACAGTCTCAAGTACATGCTAATCTAAGCATTCTTGAAAATTGCTTTTAAGAAAATAAGATAACGCTGGATGTTTTAAAGAGGAATATGATGGGTCTGTGCTGTTCCTGTGAGTTGCTCAGGAAATGGGAGGGAGGAAAACTGACATCTGAGCTGCTGAGGCAGAGATAAAGGTGAGGAGAGTCCTCAGGAGTGTTGAAATAACAGAACCTATGCTGAGCGAGGGGCAGAAGAAGCAAGAGAGTTCTTAGATATTGGTGATGAAAGAGAAAGTTAATACTTTTATTTTAAAAGCGGAAAAAATGGAGAGTCCAGTTACATTTGCAGTATAAAAGTTGGGCAGATTACCTAAAAGATGATGGTAGCATCCTGTAAACAGGTTTCTATTTACTGTATATACAGATTATTTTATAAAGCACTCTATCAAACAGTTTGCTCAAGTTAATGAGATAGTGTCTGATTTTCATTAATTCATTTGAAAATATTTAAATTTCAACATATATATCACTTCAGGAAGATTAATTGCCTAATATATATAATACATCCTGTGCTTCAAAATAGCTCCTGGAGCAGTAGGATATTTATGATGCTTAAGAGTCCCCAAAGGGCCACTTCCTTGTAGTAATCCCTCTTCCCAGTAGTTTTTTGCTGAAACAAAAAAATATGTATTATTAAAAATCTTAAAATATAGTCAAATATAATATCATTAATGGTTTCTCCATGATTGAATCAATAATATAATTGTGTCTTTGTGTTTATAATCAATTGTCAACAGTTGTATGATAATTGTGAAGCATACTTGCATATATAGACCATTAATAATCCATACAAGGTCTTTTACAATAAATCAAGGCCTTTAAAAAATCAAGACTTGTTAAAATCAATTCTGAAGTAGATTTAGAAATGGTTAGGCATATTTTCAGAATATATAAAAGTATTGCCAAATCTGGGATCTCCACATTGAATTTATATCTCTTCTTCTAATCCTCGTAGAAATTGTTAAGATGTATACAAATCTTTTGAAAAAATGTCTAAAACTTTATTTCAAGAATTTCCAAAATTCTCCTATTACCATGGTCATCATGAATTACAATGTGAAGGAGATCTCCTATTACCATGGTCATCATGAATTATAATGTGAAGGATATGATAGCATCAGTTAGTGACATGAAGTGACAGGATGCAAACAGCTACAGGAAAAATCATTGAAAAATAATGATGAAATTTTCTCATTTCTAGTCCACATTCCTTTTTATTCCTAATATTATAAAGGCCTAAACTAAGAAGTTCCCTGGAATAATCAAAAGCATGAAATAGAAACAGGATTTTGAAAAGAACATTGGGTAAGTAGACTATTTTGTCAAGGAAAAATTTGTATGTTTGCTATGGATGTCAAGTGTAACTATAGGCTATAGAATAAAGAAGTGTAATTAGGTTTAATAGTATTCTTTAAAACTGTTGCCTGGTGATCAATTTATAAAGCAAAAATAATTATGGGACAAAGTGTGCTGAATTCAGGGTCCCAATTTATATAAAAGAAAATAGAAATTAGAAATATATCACTCTGGTAAACTAACAGATAACTCAGTGGAACAAACTAAAATACCCATATACAGGCTAACATAAATATAGTTAATGAATCTTTCTTAAGGAGCAGAGACAACACAATGGAAGGAAAGATAGTCTTTAAAACATGATGATATGGAGCTGGACACCCACAGGCCTTGTATCTTCACACAAGTTACCAAAAATGGTTAATAAACTCAGTGAAAATCTTTTGCAAATATAAAACTACCAAAAGATAACATAAAAATAATTTATGTGACTTGGGTATCATGATGAATTTTTAGTTAAAATACTAAAGACTCAATATCCATCAGGAATGTTAAAAGAGAAGTCACTATGAAGATAGGATTCATGACAGTTATAAACTTATGCACACACACAAAAAAAATGAGAGGCAAGACATGGACCCAGGACAAATATTTCAAGATGTCTAATAAAAGACTTTATTCAATATATATAAATAAGTTTTAAAACTCAACAATATAAAAACAAATAATGTTATTAAAGAGTGGCAAAGGACCTTCAAAAGCATTTCACTAAAATAAGCCCTTGAAAGGATTTTAAATATCAAGTCACTGGAGAAAGCAAATTATTCATATATTAAAATGGCCCAAATTATAATGTTGACAACAGTAATACTGGTAAGAATATAGACCCCCAACTCATTTCCTTTTTTGTTTGTTTCTTTGTCTTTTATTTAATTTATTAGATTTAAAAAATACCAATCCAATTTCCCACTACCTCCCCTCATCCCATTCCCTTCACAAACATCCCACCCCAACCCAATCTAATCCTCAGACAGGGTAAGGAATATTGCTTTGTAGAAGGTCCAAGGTCCTCCCTACTATACCTAGGCTGAGCAAAATATACATCCAAAGAGAATAGGATCCCCAAAAGCTAGGACATGTAGTTGGGATAAATCCTGGTGCCACTGCCAGTAGACCCTCAGTCTGCCCCAGGCTTGCAACTGTCAGTCACATTCAGAGGGACTAGTTTGGTCCTATGCTTGTTTGTTCCCAGTCCAGCTGGACTTGGTGAGCTCCTATTAACTCAGGTAAACTATTTCAGTGTGTAAACCTATCATGGTCTTGACCTCTTTGCTTATATTCTCATTCCTTCCATTGTTCAACTGGACTTTGAGTGCTCAGTCCAGTGCTCCCATGTGGATCTCTGCTTCTTTTTCCATCAGTTGCTGAATAAAAGTTCTATGGTGATATTTAAGATATTCATTGGTCTTACTACATGGCAAATTAAGATCAGGCCCCCTCTTCTCTATTGCTTAGGGTCTTAGGTGGGGTCATCCTTTTGGATTCCTGGGAATTTCTCTAGAGCCAGGTTTCTGCTACCCTTTAATGGCTCCCTCAATCAAGATATCTCTTTCTTTGCTCTCATCTCTGTCCTTCCTCTATCTGTACTATTCATTTCCTCATGTTCCCTCAACCCTCCCCTTTCCCCCTGCTCTTCCCTTTGTACCCTCCCTTCTCCTCCCACACCCATGCTCCCAATTTTGTCAAGTGATCTTGTGTATATGTTTTTCTTTGAGTTGACTTATTACTTAGCTTCTCTAGGATCATGAACAATATGCCCAATGTGCTTTGTTTATAGCTTGTATTCACTTATGAGTGAGTATATACCCTATTGCAAGGAAGTGAAAGATTTATTTAATCAGAACTTTAAGACTTTGAAGAAAGAAATTGAAGAGGATACCAGAAAATGTAAAGATCTCCTATGCTCTTGGATCATTAGGATCAACATAGTAAAAATGGCAATCTTACTAAAAGCATTCTATGGATTCAATGCAACCCCCATCAAAATCCCAACACAATTATTCACAGACCTTGAAAGAACAATAAATAACTTCATATGGAAAAACAACAACAAAAAAAAACATAGGATAGTAAAAACAATGCTGTACAATAAAAGAACTTCTGGAGGCATTACCATCCCTGACATCAAGCTCTATTACAGAGCTACAGTAATGAAAACAGCTTAGTATTGGCATAGAAACAGAGAGGTTGACTAATGGAATCAAATCAAAGACCCAGATATTAATCTACACACCTATGAACACCTAATTTTTGACAAAGAACCTAAAATTATACAATAGAAAAAAGAAAGTATCTTCAGCAAATGGTGCTGGCATAACTGGATGTCAACGTGTTGAGGAATGAAAATATATCCATATCTATCGGCAAGCACCAAGCTCAAGTCCAGATGGATTAAAAACTTTAATATAAATCTGACTACAATGAACCTGAAGAAGAAAAAGTGAGAAGTAGTCTTCAATGCTTGGGCACAGGAGACCACTTCCTAAATATAACCCCATTAGCACAGACACTGAGAGCAACCATAAATAAAATGGATCTGCTGAAACTGAGAAGCTTCTGTAAAGAAAAGGACACAGTCAATAAAACAAAAAGGCAGCCTACTGAATGGGAAAAGATCTTCATCAACTCTACATCAGACAAAGGATTGATCTCCAAAATATATGAAGAATTCTAGAAATTAAACATTAAAATTCTAAATAACCCAATTAAAAATGGGGTACTGAACCAAACAGAGAATTCTCAGCAGAAGAATCTCAAATGACAAAAAAATACTTAAGGAAATGTTCAACATCCTTAGCTATCAGGGAAATGCAAATCAAAATAACTCTGAGATGGCATCTTACACCTGTCAGATGGCTAAGATCAATAACACTAATGATAGCTTATGCTGGAGAGGATGGGAAGTAAGGGGAACACTCATCGATTGCTGGTGGGCATGCAAACTTGTATTACCACTTTGGAATTCTGTATGGCAGTTTCTGAGAAAATTGTGAATCAACTTACTTTAAGATCCAGCCATAGATGCTCAATAATACCACAAAAGCACTTGTTCAACTATGTTTATAGCAAAATTATTTGTAATAGCAAGACTGGAAATAACCTAGATACCCTTCAAATGAATAATGGATAAAGAAAATGTGGCATATTTACATATTAGAGTACTACTCAGTGGTAAAAAAAAAAACAATGACATCTTGAATTTTTCATGCAAATGGATGGAATTAGAAAAGACTATCTTGAGTGAGGTAACCAGATCCAAAAAGATGAATATGGTATGTACTCACTTATAAGTGAATACTAGCCATAAACAAAGGACACATGATCCTAGAGAAGCTAAATAATAAGGTTAACCCAAAGAAAAATATATAGAGACCCACCTGGAAATTGGAAACAGACAGGATTGACTGGCAGGGTTGGGAATATGGGTGTGTGGGAGAATGTAGGGTAGGAGATGAAGAGAAGGGCAGTGGGGAAGGTAGAGGAGAACTTGAGAGAATGGGATGGTCAAGATGGAGGAAGTACAGAGATGAGAGCAAGGAGATAGATATCATGGTTGAAGAAGCTATTATATGGTTAGCAGAAACCTGGCTCTAGAGAAATTCCCAGGAATCAAAAAGGATGACTCCACCTAGGACCCTGGGCAATAGAGGAGAGGTAGCCTCATCTTGACTTGCCCTGCAGTCAGACTAATGAATATCTTAATTATCACCATAGAGCCTTCATTAAGCAAGTGATGGAATCAGAAGCAGAGATCCACATTGGATCACTGGACTGAGCACCCAAATTACAATTGAAGGGTGGAAGGAATGAGAATATGAGCAAACAGGTCAAGACCATGATGGGTTCACCCATGGAAACAGTTTGCTTGAGCTAATGGAAGCTCACCAACCCCAGCCAGACTGGGAAGGAACAAGCATAGGACCAAACTAGTCCCACTGAATGTGACTGACAGTTGCATGGTTGGGGCAGACTGAGGGGCCACCGGCATTGGCACCAGGATTTATCTTTACTGCATGTCCTGGCTTTTTGGAATCCTATTCTGTTTGGATGTATACCTTGCTCAGCCTAGATATAATAGGGAGGGCCTTGGACCTTTCCACAAGGCAATGTGTCTTACCTTCTCTGAGGATTAGATGGGAGTGGGGTGGGGGGAAGGGAATGTGAACTTGGATTGGAATTTTTTAAAAAATCTAATAAATAAAAAACAAAATTGAAAGATAAAAAGGAAAATCAAAAGAAAACCCATAGAAACAACTGCCCTGAGCTCAAGGTAGCTCATAGAGTCTGAACCAATAACCACATAGACCACATGTGACAAACCTAGGCTTTTTACACATGTGTGATGTTTATAATGCTTGGTCTACTTGTTGGACTCATAATAGTGGGAGTAGGAGTTGTACCTAATGCTTTGACTGATCTTGGGACCCTATTCTTTATGCTAGGTTGCCTTGGCTAGATATTCAATAGGAGGTGCTTAATCTTTCCACAACCTGATATGCCATGCTTTTTGATGCTCATGGAAAGCCTGAGTCTTTTTGAAGAAAACCAGAAGAGGAGTGGATGGCAGGGGGTGATAGGGGACAGAGGGAAAACTCTGGTCAGTAGTAAAATAAATAAATAAATTCAATCAAAAAATTTCAAATGCAAAAACACCCTTTAAATGGCATTTGAATTTCAACTCCACCTAAAATTATGATTTCTTACATGATCTAATGAGTTTTTCATCTATTTATTCACTTTCAGTGATTTTTACTTTGAATGTTCTTGGTTAACAAATTAAAAGGCCATCTTTAGCTGCCTTTGTCATAAGTAAGCCTCACTGTCACTTATTAATCAGGCTGTGATCCTTTACTTCTGACATCACCATAAGTATTAATGCTTCTGCAAAAGAAACATAGCTGGCAGTGTTGTAGATGCCTGAGACAGGAATAATCTAGCTTTCTCTTTCATAACAACACCAGTTCTCAGAAGCCAATGGCTTTAGGAACTTTTTTCTCTTACGGAGGTAAGTAGATGTTCTGCCAAGACACCGATGGAGGAGAAGAGCAGTGTTGGGGGACGCTCTGCAGATCTCACCATCTGGCAGCAGCCTTCCTCATTGCTTGCTTCTACCCATTTGTTGAGTTCCCTCATTAAATCACATCTTATTTCATTATAACAGAAATGCAGGCAAAAGGCGTGTAGGCAAAATAAAACTTCAGTATTTCTTTCCAGTTCAAACATTCATAATTCCTTATCGTAGTTGGTGTGATGGTTAGTCTGGATTTCAAACTGATATGATTTAGAATCTATGGATGTAAATTTCACAGGATGTCACTGAGAATTATAGGTGAGAGAAAGTTATCCAGATTGTGGGCAGCATCATGCTGGGTTCTGACTGAATATAGAAAGCTGAGCAGAGACATTCCTCTCTCTATTTCCTGATTAGCATGCACTGTCCCAAGTTTCTGCTGCCATGGCTTCCCTACTTTGATGGGTTAACCCTTCAAGCTGGGAGACACAATAAACACTTCTTTCCAAAATTTGCTTCTCTCAGGTATTTGGCCCAGCACGGAGAGAACCTTTACAGTTAATGTCTTTATTGTAACTGAATAATCGACCAACAAAACATGTAATTGACTTGTATTGACAGAGAAACAGTTCCAAAGGTCTGTGGATGAACTCCTCTTTAAAAAAGGAAGAATACATTCTAAGAGAAGGGTGGTTAAATACACACTGTTCTAAAATAACAACTATATAGGGTTGTTTAGAGTAATGGAGCTTATAGAATAAATTTCTATCTATCTATCTATCATCTATCTATCTATCTATCATCTATCTATCTATCTATCTACCTATCTATATCTATCAATCTATCTCTCTCTCTATCTCTCTATCTCTCTATCATCTATCTATCATCTATCTATCTATCTATCTATCTATCTATCTATCTATCATCTATTATCTATCTATCTATCTATCATCTATCTATCTATCTATCTATCTATCTATCATCTATCTATCTATCTATCTATCTCTCTATCTATCAATATCTATCTATCTATCTATCTATCTATCTATCTATCATCTATCTATCTATCTATCTATCTATATCTATCATCTATCTATCTATCATCTATCTATCTATCTATCATCTATCTATCTATCTATCTATCTATCTATCTATCTATCTATCATCTATCTATCTATCTATATCTATCATCTATCTATCTATCATCTATCTATCTATCTATCATCTATCTATCTATCTATCTATCTATCATCTATCTATCTATCATCTATCATCTATCTATCTATCATCTATCTATCTATCTATCTATCTATCTATCTATCTATCTATCATCTATCTATCTATCATCTATCTATCTATCTATCTATCTATCATCTATCTATCTATCTATCTATCTATCTATCTTTCTATCATCTATCTATCTATCTATCTATCTATCTATCTATCTATCATCTATCTATCTATCTATCTATCATCTATCTATCTATCTATCATCTATCTATCTATCATCTATCTATCTATCATCTATCTATTATCTATCTATCTATCTATCTATCTATCTATCTATCTATCTATCTATCATCTATCTATCATCTATCTATCATCTATCTATCTATCTATCTATCTATCTATCTATCTATCTATCTATCATCTATCTATCTATCTATCTATCTATCTATCTATCTATCATCTATCTATCATCTATCTATCTATCATCTATCTATCTATCATCTATCTATCTATCTATCTATCTATCTATCTATCTATCTATCTATCTATCTATCTATCATCTATCTATCTATATCTATCTATTATCTATCTATCTATCTATCTATCTATCTATCTATCTATCTATCTATCGTCATCTATCTATCTATCTATCTATCTATCTATCTATCTATCATCTATCTATCTATCTATCTATCTATCTATCTATCTATCATCTATCTATGTATCTATCTATCATCTATCTATCTATCATCTATCATCTATCAAGTGTTTATTAGAATGACTTGCAGACTGTGGTCCAGTTAATCCAGAATTCTGTAGTCTCTCAGTTCATGAGGCTGGATGTCCAAGCTGGTCTTCAGTAGAAGCTGGTATTCCAAAGAAGTAGACTCTAATGCTAGTGAAGAAGTATGTAGTGATGAGGTGAGCAGGCCTGCTTTTTGTCCCGCCCAGATCCCGCAAGGCTAGTTTTACACCAGAAATAACAACCAGAAATTGTATTCATTTAAACATTGCCTGGCCCATTAGCTCTAGCCTCTTACTGGCTAACTCTCACATCTTGATTAACCCATTTCTATTAATGTGTGTAACACTACGAGGTGGTGGCTTACTAGGAAGATTCTAACCTACATCCATCTTGGGCCAGAGCTTCATGGTGACTGCCTCACTGCCTTCTACAAAGCATCCTGTTCTGTTTACTCTGCCTACCTAATTTTCTGTCCTATCAAAAGGCCAAGGCAGTTTCTTTATTTAACCAATGAAATCAATACAAGACAGAAGACCCTTCTATATCAGAAGTAGGCTTCCTAACAACAGGAGAGCAAGCAGGCAAAACCAAAAGCTTCATTCCTCCATGTCCCTATATAGCTGTACAGCAGAAGGTGTCATCCAGATTAGAGGTTTGTTTTCCAAGATCAAAATATTTGGATTAAAGAGCTGTCCTTCTACCTCATAGATCCAGATTAGAAACAAATTTTTCTTCTTCAAATTAAGCAAAATTCCCTAACACGTGTGCCATTCATTTTTGTGTTTTACTTATAGATGTAGTAGTCAAGTTGACAATGAACAGCCATCACAATAACCATAGACCATTCTCTAGGAAGCACCTACTTCAAACTGCATGTTATAGAATAAAACTGTTATATCTCACAGTTCAAAATTTAAGTAATGATAAAGTACCCGAATCTGAATTTTTAAACTTTTTCCAAAATTGGTCACCTCTCATTTTGGAGTAAAGAAACCTAAGCTTCCATTATGACCCTGCAAATCTAACAGTTAATCTTTACTTCATTAAAGTTTGGGTTAACATATAAAGAAATAGGTTTCATTGAGGCATTGTCATACAGCGATGCCATTTCAGTTTGTTATTGTTTATGTCTTTCCTTCAAAGCCCTAATTAGCTTCCTGGTCCCCTCTCACTATTCTTCTTCTTCCTCACAAGTAATCCCCATTTTACTTTCATGACATCACATTCTGTCACCCTCTCTTCCTCTACCCACTCAAGGTCCTTTCCTCCCTTCTCATTATCACGTTTCCAGTTTCATGTCCTGTATGGGCATGTGCGCACACACACACACACACACACACACACACACACACACACACACACACACACACACACTCACACCACCACCACCATCACCACCACCAATATGAACATACATGATTAGTCTTTCAGAGTCTGCCATATTTTGTTTAGCATGATGACCTCTAGTCCTATCCATTTTCCTAAATTTTTCACTACTGCA
Organism: Arvicola amphibius; assembly: GCF_903992535.2. Taxonomy (NCBI): domain Eukaryota; kingdom Metazoa; phylum Chordata; class Mammalia; order Rodentia; family Cricetidae; genus Arvicola; species Arvicola amphibius. The sequence goes on from NC_052048.2 coordinate 190,905,565, forward strand.
TCTTTCTTTTAAGATTAAAAACAGTTCCAACTTTTTAATCCATTCATTTGTTAATGGGTTTCTAGACTGGTTCCATTTCTCAACCATTGTGAATAATATACTAATAAAAACTTCTGTGCAAGTATTGAATGGATAATTTTTTAAGTTTTTAATTTTGACAGTTAAAATACATTTCAGATACTCGTTCACAGCCTGATTTGCTGTTGGATTTTTCCCCGTTTTGTATTCTTTCTTTTCATTAAGGACACTATTGCCTTTGCAATAGACCTCTGTGGTAGTTAGTGTCAATGATATAACAGGATCTGGAAACACCTAGAAAACTGCACAGAGGTCTTTGTTCTAGTCTCTTCTTCAGTTTCTCCCCTCAGTTAGTGTTTTGAAGCATTTCTCTTTCCAGTGTAGAGGTCTTTTACCTCCTTGGTTAGGTTTATTCCTATGTGGTGTAACTTCCCTTTTTAAATTTTTTTTTAATTGAAAGAATTGTGAATGGTCCCATCTCTTATTTCCTTCTCAGTAAGTACATTATTAGTATACAGGAATGACTGTGGATCTTTGTGTATTATTTTATATCCCACTACCATGCTGAAAGTGTTTACCATGTAAGTTTTTCAAGTGGAGGTTTTGGGTCTTTTAAGTCTAGGAACATGCCATCTGAAAGGAATGGTGCTTTGACTTCTTCATTCCTTATTTATAACCCCTTTCATTTCTTTGCCTTATCTTTTTGCTCTCAGTAAGAATTCAAGTGTTATGTTGAACAAAAAGCAAGCATGTTGACAGCCTTGTCTGGTTGCAGATTTGAGGAAAGGCTTCATTATTTATTATGCAGGGATATATATATATCTTCTACTATTTTTTCAGAAGTTTTATCTTGATGGTATAGATTTTGTAGAAAGCATCCAATAATTGTATAAGATCTTTCCTTGAACATATTTATGTGCTACATTGTACCTACTGATTTGTGTGTATTGGCCCAAAGTTACATCCCAAAGATAAAACCTCTTTGTCTATAGCAGATGATATTTTAATACATTTTTGAAATTGATGTACAAGTATTTTATTAAGAAAAATTGCATCTGTGTTCATTAGGGTAATTGCTATAGCTTGCATTCTCTGTAATGTCTATACCTGTGTATCTACCTCTTCTTCGTGTATGTGTATGTATGTGTGTTTGTGTGACTATGTATGTGTTTAATCATGCATTGGCATGATTATATTGGTTTCCTAGAATGAGTTTGATATGATTCTTTCCTGATATTTGAAACATTTTGATATTATCTGTTTCTTAAATGATTTGAAAATTCTGATATCAATTTCATTTTATTATGAGTTTTTCCTTGTGGGGAGGATTTCTCGTTGTTTAAATCTTTTTGCTTGTTAGGGAATGTTTAAATTGCATTGTGCACTATATGTATCTAGAAACAAATGATAGTTAATCTTAAATTTTGATGTTATTGTCAACTACATGGATAGGCTATTAGTGAAGCACACCCCCACAGGTTTCTTTGAAAGCAATTCAGAGGTGGTAAGATCATGAGAATACTTGCATATGAATGGCCTAATACCTTAATAGATTCATAAGTAGTATCATTATTGAGAGGTAGTGAAAATACAAACAAGCCTTCATTGCAGGAAGTGGATGGCTGAGGAATATCTTTGGGGGTTGTGAAAACCTTGGCCTACTTCTGCGTATCTTTATCCATGTTTTTTTTTCTCTTCCATGAGGGTAAAAAAAAAGATGAATGATCTCCTCTGACATATGCTACCATTGCCATGATTTCCTGCAAAGTCCATGTGAACAAAAAAACCTCTAAAAACCAAAAAATAAAAACCAACCCAAAAAAAAAAAAAAGCATGGACTAACCACACTGTAACTTGAGATAATATAAAGGAGACTTCCTTTTAGTTGTTTCTGCAAGGAATGTGGTCACAAAGACAATAAAATTTGATGGATGTAACTGTTTATTACTCTATGATTTTGGATTGATAACTTTATATTCAAATTCAATGTTCTTATACCACAAATAAAAATATTGATATGTAAGTGTGTACTGGAAATTGTATAAAACTCTTCTTTAAACTACTAATATCTGAGGTATTTTATGGCCTAAGAAACAAGAACCATAATTTGCATGTATAATCGTTTGCTTCTTGTATGGATAGAGCCTAGGCTATCGTGCTCAATTCCTTTGTCAAACATTAGTCTTTATTTTACCCTGAAGGTTTTGTAAAGCTGATTAACACTTGAAATCAGTTGAGTTTGGTATTTCCCTCATTAATAGGATAGGCCTCATCTACTCACTTGATGACATTAAAAATAATGTGATATTTTTCAGAACTAATTTTGCCCAAGACTGCTACACAGGAACTCTCTGTGAGTTTTTAGTTTAGCAGCCCTACACTATGAATGTTTACCTGTCGTCCACCATGGTCTTATGTGCCCATATTTTAAAACTCATTCTTTTTTGGTGTGGGAGAATGGTCTGTATTCTGTCAATCATATTTTCAACAAACACTGATTGGTCAGTAGCTAGGCAGGAAGTATAGGCAGGACAACCAGACAGGAAGTAGAAGCAGGTCAATGAGAACAGGAGAATTCTGGGGAGGAGGAAGCCCATTCCTTTGTATTCTTGATCCATGATCACAGAAGAAGCAGGATATGACTGCCTCGATAAAAAAGGTACCCAGCCATGTGGCTAACATATATTAGAATAATGAACTAATATAAGTTATTAGAGTTAATAAGAAGCCTGAGCTAATGGGCTAATCAGTTTATAATTAATGTAGACCTCTGTGTGATTTCTTTGGGAATTAACTGCTTGAAGGAACTGGGCAGGAAAGAAACCCTGACAACACTTCTTTTCCCCCTATTATTTTGTTTCTTTGAGAAATTTAGCTGATAATATTTGAAAAGAATGAAATTATGATGAGCATGATGGCATATGCCTATAATCTTAGCACTTCAGAAGCAGAAGCAAGAAGAGCAGGAGTCATGGACAACCTCAGCTATATAGTGAGTTCAAGGCCAAGTGGGTGTATTGAGATCCTGCCTCAAACCATGGGGTAGTAGGGGGAGAAGCTAATACTCACTCATTCTATAGTATAAAACATTTTATTATCCTTAAAACAATATCTGAGACAATCCTACAGTCATGTATCTGGCACTGAGCTTCATCTCTATGTATGCTTCAATGTCTTTATTTGTCTAAAACATTAGTGTGGGTCAGGCATTGACTACATTAACATAAGATCTTCAACTCTAGAACTACAAAGAAAAACATCAGACTCCTCAGAGGAGGAACTTCTCAAACTATCTCTGAACTAGATTTCCTAACAGAATATTCAAGACATCACCGTTTAGTAACTGAATGTTTTCTCCATCATATAGAGGCAATTTGAACATCTCGTCATTAGATAATACCCTGTTTATATTTTAGCAAATCGAATAATAGAATAGTTTCATTCCCTATAAATATTGGCTTTATTTAAGGCAGATAATTTAAATAAGAGCAGATTGTACCATTGCATCTTATTATTGTAATTAATGTCTCTTACATCTCCACTATTATATTTCCTCAGAAAATATGATGACCCATTTCTATTACTTCTGGATACTACAGAGAACATTTGAACATTTTCACTATCATTTCAATTTTTTTTGTTTTTATACCAGACAAATTCAATTTGTGGTGACCACATATTCTTGGATGTGTGCCCTTCCACTGAAGTGTGGTTGATTTCCTAGAATCTATACTCTTAGAAAAAACTGATTATATCTCTCCCAGCAATAATCAGTTTCCAAAAGTTCCTTGGTTAGTGGTGGGGTTTCTTATTCTTCTCTTCATGCTAGAGTTCGGTCTGACTTTAGGTCTTGTACATGCAGTCATGGCCACTTTAATTAATACATGCAGCTGCCTTGCTGGGTCCAGAAAACTCAATTTCCTTGTAATAATTTGTCTTTGCTTCTTTAAGTCTTCTAGCTCCTCTTGTGTGATGATCCCTAAGCTTTAGGGGTCAGGTATGTAGTATAGATTTCCCAGTAAGGGCTGAACATTCAAAATTTTTTTATTCTTTGCACATTGACCAGTTGTGGGTCTCTGATAATTACCATCTACAGTAAATGGAAGCTTCTCTGGTAAAAATTGAGTGATGAATCATTCATTAATCTCTAAGTATAATAATAAGCCATTAGGAATCTATTTAATAGTATGTCCATTTAGTGGAATAATAATAGAATGTTCTCCTTTAGGACTATGCGCTGTCTGACCATAGATTCTTAGCACAGTAATAGTGCCGGTTTTAAGAATATGAGCTGTCTGACCATAGATTCTTAGCACAGTAATAGTGCCAGTTATTTGTTTATCTTATGAAGTGGGACTTAAATACAATCAGGAAGTGGTTGGTTATTCCCACAGTTGTACCATTATGACACAAAAACTGCATAGCATAACTTAGAAGCTGGATGCATTTTAAAATTTCCTAAGAAGAAGAAATGCCATTTAATCACAGCTCAGAAAAAAAAAAAACTTGTATTGAATTAATTGTTAGAATCCAGTGTTCTACTAGAAAAAGTAGCAGAGAGTAGTCCTGTCCTGACCAAAATATCTCATGACATTTTCCATGTTCATATAGATGTTTTCATGTCTCTGATTTTGTGTCAGAAGAAACCTCATGAAGAAAGAGCATTTTCACTAGCTTCTCATTCTAGTGGTGAAGCAGTCACTCTCTGCCCTACCTCTCTATTGTGTCAGAGAAGACCAAATGAGAGCAGACATGAGGTGCCTCTACTCTTCCTCTCCCAGTCAAGGATGTGTCAGTGGAAACATGTGAAAGTTTAGGTTCTACCTTTTCCTGCAAATAAGGAGGTAGCATGATACTTTCCCCCACCCCAGGTCCCAAAGATACAGTATCAGAAGAAGGCAGACAATGATTGGATGTCTTAATAAGCTCCAAATTTCACAGAATGAGGTTCCCAATGCCTTTTATTATCTGTTCAGAAGCACTCATTATATGACTCTCCACGAATATCTTAGTGTGAGAAGTAAAAAGGAGTCAAGACACTCTGATCTGATGGCAGTATTAACATTTTTACATGAAAGAACTTAACTATTATTACCCATTTTGATAAACAGTTGTGAATATATTTAAAACAAGAAAAAATAGCAAGTTTCAAAAAGGAAAGATAAGTTATTATGAAGAAAACAGAAGATGCAGAAGCTAGCCAAATAAAAAACTTGAATCTGTAATTTACAATATCTGAAACACAAAGTTTAGTGGAATTGGTTTGAAAGAAGAATAATACAGAAAAAAGAGGAAGAAAGTAAGATTAAATCTACTAAATCAAACATACACATACACAATCACAGAGAGAGACAGAGAGAGAGAGAGAGAGAGAGAGAGAGAGAGAGAGAGAGAGAGAAGAGAAAATTAAAAACCCCAAAGGATAAGAAAGAATATTAAATATTTCTTGTGTTTGAGTCTGGATAAAGGCAAAGGAATGGTAAAAATATAAAGATATGCAACAAAAAAGTCATTAAAATATTTCAAATGTACCTAAAGATGTAAACTTACTAACTTACTATGCTTGAGGAATCTGAGGAAATTTCATAAGCAAAAATCTAAAGGTGTTACACATAAAACAAACCATAAGCAAATGCTGAAACCTAAAGACAAAGAAAATTCAAGCTTACATAAAAACTCCCAAAATTCAACGGGAAGCAAGAAAAAGGATACAGTTTGCAGACAAAACACGTAGAGACAATTCAACAATTTCTTTAACACTTAGGTGAGAAAGAGTCACCTTACTTGTAGGGGAGATAACAAAACTAGAAGATTTTTTTTTTTTTGTCAAAACGAGGGAGGACGAAAGAAAGTGAAAAATTATCTACAGATTTTTTCTGAACACATCAACGTTCCAAGGAAGTGTGAGCCAAGATGTTGCACCACACCTGGACCACTCCTGCCAATCCAATCAGGAGACAAAGCTGTGGTTAGACAAAGGCCAGAAGATGTCTGTGATTATGTAAGAAATTTAGGTTCAGATCTCAGCCCTGGAAAGGCACACTGACTAAAGATTCAATACTCTGAGAGATGGGACTCTTTATCAAATCCTGGGAAGGACCATGCCCAGCCCAAGATTCACCTGAGAGCACAGAACATGTATATACAAAGTCGAAGGCTAGGATAAAGATGAATGAGTTTATTGATTTGGTGAAAAGGATAGTGGCAAACACTATGATAAAGGAGAAGACCAGTTATAAATTTCTATGGTTGGAGACTAGGGTAAATTTTTGTTTTTGTAATGAAGGAGTATTTCCAATGCTGAATAATGTCATGAAAAAAAAGGTTTATTTCTTAAAGTAGAAAAAGCAAAAAAAAGCTAAGCAAAACAGAATTCTCAAGGAGATCTCTCCAGAAAAGAGCAGAGCCTGGAATCAAGGAAAAGCAGAGTGGTAAATGTTCACTTGTTTCCTGGATACAGATGCATTTCCAAATGGGTCCTTATCCTTGAACCTAATTATCTGCCAATGATTGCTTTTGACGCTAAGGTTAATTGGTTAAATTCAGGTCTTGAATTCTTCTTTTTTTTTTCTAGTACTTTACAATTTAGATTTGGGAACTGCTTTAACGAGGGCCATATCTTTAAGGAATGATAGTTACTGAAACCAATGAATTCTTTGAAGATATAAAGAAAATGAATAAAATGAAAGAAAAAAGAAAAGAGGAAGATAAAAGAGATCAAAAAGAAGAAACGGGGAAATAAGAAGAAAAAGAAACAGAGAATTTAACTGATAAAATAATCAAGAGAAAGAAAAAAAATCATCCCCCAAATGATTTTACACAAAAAGGAACTGAAATGGTGAGCATTGCTGAACTCCCCAAACATTCATATTGTCTTTGCATGGCCCTCTCCCTCACATTTGTAGCCCCATAATCCTTTTCATTCTGTCTGAAAGTTTTCCAGGGTCCTTTTGTTTTCTTAGGCAAGCTGGACGCACCTTTACACCAATCAGGGGAACCTGTGATTGAGGAAGGAGCTTACAGAGGCTCTACTCACTGCCTAATTTCAAACTGAAAGTAAATTGAGGCACAGGTCACATGACAAAGAGCTGAGCCTCTGGAGGCCAAGTGCATAGGTCAAAAACAATCTTATTGACAAAGGGTGCTTGGGAGTGATAGGAAGCACCAAACTAAGGGTGTGAGGTCATGTCTGGTAAAGGCAGAATTGCAGAGTCTTCTCAGAAAGACACCCTTCCTCCTAGACACTGGAGAGAGTCAAAAGGAAGCCTAAATATTTTTGTGCAAGTGAATGCAGGGAATGGAGCATTAGTGGAATGGGTAAAGGATGTGCAAAAAAAGAAATCAAATTTAGTCTCTAATGAGACAAGAAGAGTGAAGGTCCCTGTGGAGAGGAGTGAAAGAGCAACCGAATGGCCAAGAGAATGTTCGAACTGCTAGGGGGATGAGGGATTTGATTCTGATCTAAAAGTACTAAGGTAGCCGTCAGGAGGAAAGGCATCAATAGATGCACAATTGGCATTTCGTAAATGGAACTCTGGTGACCTGAGGGCCTAGAGTCTTTATTCCCATCCACTATGGGCTTCTGCTTCATGGAGTGACAAGGTGAAATGTCAAAGACGCTGTAGGTGTGATGTGCAGCGTGGCAAGCAAAGAGCCATAGAGTAACATGGACATAGGGTTCTATTGACACCAGCTTTACTGAGAGTTTGGCAGGGCCCCTCTAAAGTCCTCATTTCCCTGCTCTGCCCCAGGAATGCTGCCTTTTTGCCTAAAGACAGTGAGACCCTGTTTCAGTCACTTTGTTCATCTGAGACTGAATGCGGAGCGTACTTAACCTTTGCAACCGGCATAAATGGATGTGTCCCTCTCTTGTTTCCTCCTATATTTTGTTTCTTGTAAAAACATTTTTATCACTCTCCTCTCATTCAAAAGAATCAGGTGTCACAGTGGTGATATAAATCTCTGCATGTAGGCAGAAGAAACTGGATTAATGGAAAGTAGGACATGCCCTCCCCCATTCTGGCTTCCATGTAGTTTAAGAGGACCCTGCATCTATATTTATGTTATTAAAAACTATTAAGGTTAAGTAAGTAATTTGTATCCACTTCTACAAAAGGTAAACTTATAGATGTGTCTTTTATGTGACCTATAATGAATTTTATAAACCCATCAACAGTAACAATATTAAGAAATGTGCATTTTTAAACAAGAGAAGTCCCTTTGGGAGGGAAAGCTGAGGTGCATGGAAAGGTAAAGTTGCCTAGAAGAAAAGATCAAGAGAGATAAGGTGAAAGTTTTATTCACAGAAAGAAGCTGTGTCTTGTAGGCTGAATGATGGGCTGCCAAAAACCGCATTAGAATTCACTACATTGTATAATAATTAGTGTAAGACCCAATCACAAAATCATTTTCAGAGGATGAAACCTGAAGTGCTTGGATCCAGTTGAAAGCTGCTGCACTTGAGTCAAGGGAAAACTACCAAAGTCTGTCAAAATATCGTATTCTTTTCTTACTTTTGGCAAGAATTCAAATAAACAAAACATTGAAAGATAGCCCATTTTCCTGAGAAAACCAGTGGAAAACCACACTGCCACTAATACCTGCTTGTAAACAGTACTGTTTTGCACATCATCTGCTGTTTGCTTCACTGTCGCTAGCATTATTTGCAGGCTGTTTGGAATGTGAGCCTCTGGTTAAAACAGTATGGTTGCCATGCTTTCCAAGGAACTTGGAGGAGTAGCTAATGAGGTTTCAGATTACCCCATTCACCCTCTCCCTGTCCCCACAATTTATCCCAGGTTATCTTTGGAGTCACTAAATAGTCAAAGATGACCTTAGACTTCTGATCATCCTGCAACCCCTTCCCCTTACTGAAACCACACATTTGCACTACCACACCAGACTTATACATTTCTAACCCAAGGATTCTGTGCATGCTAGGTGTAGCTAATTATCCTACATGTCTACATAGGTTGAAGCTTTTCAATTCTAAAAATCTGACTCAAGACAGCATGTTTTGTCTATCTAATCACAGACACACATTCAAACTCAGAACCAACTACTCTGCCTTTTCTCACTCAAACCATGTGTCAAAGGGGCATGTGCTTCCAGACTTCCTCCCTAGTGCTGCATAGAGAGGTTTTTCTAAGTTATTAACATTAAATTTATCTACAAATAACAAAACTAAGCAAAGCACATTTGATTTTCTTACTTTAATCACAGGCATGTTACAAGACTAGAAAATTGTGTTTTCCATTACACGGACAAGGGATATTTATGTAAGTATTAAAGGTAGGAGGAAAATAAAGGAGACAATATATACTGAATTTATATAAAGAAATAAAAACATGTACACTAGAAGTAAAACCTTACTCTGCTTAAGAAGAAGCCATATAATTTATATAGATTCTAAGAGTAACCTGGACTGGAGTGATGTGTCAATGGTTAACAGCTTCGGCTGCTCTTCCAGAGGAACTGAGTTGGTTCCTGGCACCCATATGGTGGCTAACAACCACATTTAACTCTGGTTCCAGGGGATCTGATGTCCTCTTCTGAATCCAAGAGTACTGCATATATGTGGTGTACATACATACATGCAGGCAAACATTTCTTTAGACAAAGTAAAATTGGCTAAGGGTAGTGAGTCAGCTTTACGTCCATGTAGTTGGAAAGCACTTTCTACATGGAATTGGGTAGTTCATATGAGTACTCAAGGTGGTATTTGGGATTTGGTCAGCATGATAAATAACCAGGCCAGCTCAAGAATAAAAATTGTATTTTAATGGTTATAAGGGGAAAACTCACGCTACAAGAGTGGGGGGCCCGACTTCCTATCTTTGTATCATGCAACACTGAAAAATTGGGTCTTTACTACTCATAAGTTGGTAGCAGAATCTTCTCAAATAATGTGCCATGTTTTAGGGAGACTCAAATATACAGTGAGGAATACATATATACATCTCAACATTTTAAAGGTTTTATTTATGTGTTTCTGACACTTTCCCCTGCTCTTACGACTTTTTTCCTCCTATTGGGTTGCCTTGTCCAGTCTTGATATGAGGGCTTTTGCCTTGTAGTAATGTATTGTATTTTGTCTTCTTTGGTTGTCGTCTCTTGGAGGCCTATTATTTTCTGAAGGGAAATGGAAGGGAAGTTGATCCTGGGTAGAGGGGAGTTGGGTGGAGTTGGGAGGAGTAGGAGAGGACAAACTGTAGTTGAGATGTATTATAGGAGATAAGAATCTATTTTTATTTAAAAATACATAAAAAAGAAAATGATTATACCTAATGATAGCTCTAATTCCTATTCCTGAAGATTTACTAACAACTTAAAGAAAGAAATTAGCTTTACATTCTGGAACAGTTACAGGTTGTCATTCAATACCCAATAAGTGTTTTGGAATTATGTATGTATCCAATGTGTGAAGCAGGGAAGAGTGCAGATGCTTCTGTGAGCTTCTCGCAACTTCTTTGAAGCCGGCTTTCAACACAGGCCTCTTGAGTAGTCTGTGTCTTAGTGCTACTATTCCCTCACATGAAAGAAAAAACCAACCATACCAAGCAATTTAGAGACTCAGGCAGGAAGATTTCAAGTTCAAGAACAGCCTGGGCTACACAGACAGAGGGTGTTTCAACAACAAAAGTCAGATTTAAAGGATTCTCTAGGAGTGTGATGCAAAGCTTTCATTGCTGGTTTCTGCTGTATCCCATACTGGTCAAACTTTTCACTTCAACTTGGAGAGCTTGGAGTCAAGGGAAGGAACCTGCCAAGCTAAGAATACAATAAAAGTGACTAAAGCTCATTTAAAGAGAACAGAAGGGTGTTGTAAAACTATTGAGAACAGAACACATATATCCAGAATCTAAACTTGAATTTACAAGTAGAAATCTAAGTCAAAATTTTGATTGATCAAAAGTGATTTTTATAGAATTATGGCAGTGAATGGGAACAATGGTAATATTATTTGGAACAAAGGGAAAATAATATGCTATGGCATATTTATATCGTAAAGTTTATGTGAAAATCCAGGTGCATGTGTTTGAAAGTCATTTATCAACATAGCAAAATAGTTCAGCTTACTTATAAGTTATAACATTGGAAGCCAGGAGTGATTGTTCATGCCTGGAATCCCAGTACTCCGGGATGATGGAGGAGTGTCTATGTGTTACTTTCATTGGTTAATTAATAAAGAAACTGCTTGGCCCAATAGGACAGAAAATTAGGTAGGCGGAATAAACAGAACAGAATGCTGGGTAGAGGGGAGCCGTTTCAGGCAGTCGCCATATGCAGTCTCCATGCTTCTCCTCTCTGAGGTGGATGCAGGTTAAGATCTCTCCTGGTAAGAGACCACCTCGTGGTGCTATATAAATTACTAAATATGGATTAAAGCAAGATATGAGAATCAATCAATAAGATGCTACAGATAAAGGGCCAGGGGCCAGACAGTATTTAAATGAATACAGTTTCCATGTAATTATTTTAGGTATAAAGCGACCTGGGTGGCGGGACACAGCCCGCCGTTCCCTCTACACTGGGAGGCTGAGATAGAGGCATCACTGTGTTGTTCAGGCTAGCATGAGCTATAGAGAACCTGATTCAAGAAAATACAAGATGTCACATTTGTAAAAATATGAAAATATAAGGACAGGGATGCTACCTTAAAGTTAATGATAACTACATTGAAAAAGTAGTAGAATAAATGTTAATATAGTAAGGTATTTTTTTTAATACTGATGTCTATTTTTCATACTTAAACACTCCTTTGTTTTGTGAATATTAATATTAAACCTATAGCAATTTTATAGTTAGAAAGATAGAAAAAGCAAGCTATTATCTCCTATTAAATGCAAGCTCATATCCTTTATGTTAAAATGACATCTGATAGCTGAGGCTTCCTTATTTTAAACATTTAATGACTGAATTTTGAGCCAACAGCAAATTGGTAGCAAAGATTTTTCAAAGCAGTCTTATGGGAAGCTATTACAAAGAGATGCTGACTGAAATAAGGGAAGTAACCAAGTGCATGGTGCTCCTTTAAGGTGTACCAATATTATGGGAGCAGTCCCAACTCTGAAAACTGTGCCTAATAATGTCATTTCCAGTTGAGACTAACAAGCTACCAATCCCAACAGCCTATCATGGAATTGACAGTGTATAGAGGGAAAGAATCTTGCTCTAGGAAAAGGTCTAAAGACAAAATAACTGATAATAGTCCCTGGTTAAGACACTTCCTAGGTATTTTAAAGGAATACATTGCAGTCATGATTGCAAATCCAACTTCAAAGCCGGGATAACTGAGTTGTTGCAGTGTTTTGTGCATTGTCTTTTAAATGCAAATTTATTTAGTTATGTTTATTCTATACCTGAGTGGATGTATATGCGTCATGCTCGTGCTGGTACCCTCAGAAGTCAGAGGAGACTGTTGGATTCCATGGAACTAGAGTTATTTGTGGTACTGAGCTGAGTAATATAAGTGCTAGGAACCCAAACCATGTGCACTGTCATTTATTATGGTTGTTTGAGGTTTCACAAAAGTGTTTTGAAAACATACAGCTTAATTTCTATGAATGTGATGTTAGGATTACACTCTAAAATACCCTTGGCTAAGAATTAATCTGCATTTTTGATAATTTAAAGAAATTAGTTTGCATGTACCCAAGGAAAATATAGATCAATATACTAAATATTATGTATTATTATGTATTTATGTGTGTGAATATATCACCCTAACATTTTTCAATAGCTTACAATGTACATGTTTAGTCCATCTTCCATACTGGGAGATGATACTGCATTCTGTTAGGAATTAGGCTTTGGGGCTGGACAGAATTTACTTAGACTGTGAGCAATTTCTACTCCTAGCTGGGTAAACTTGAGTAAAGAAATTCTTAGTGTCTTTACTAAATACAGTGAACACCTGTTAATAATAGTCAGTGTGCAGTATGTAATAGCTTTTCCATTTATTTAAACAAATAACCTAAGAGACATTTTTCCTACTATTTATGATTAAGAGTAAATTAATCACAGGCAATTTCAGAAAAAAAAAACCATGCACATCTGCATTTCAAAATGGTTCAGGATCATCATGTTGTTTTAGTCAATAAAATATCTTACTAGATTATTTTCTAGATGATTCTTTTAGCTGTAGTGTGGTAAATGAGTAAGAGTTCTGAAAAAGAGACTAAGGACCTACTAAGGACTTCAAAACTATTGGTTAGATGTTATTTTAGAACACTGGAACATTTTAAAAATGTATTTATCTTCAGATACTACTAGAGATACTGATGAGTGTTGGTGTGTCATAAGACTTAGAAGACAGGAAAGAATTTTGAAGTCAGCTCTTTTTGATGTTGCTATTGTTTTCATTTTTTTTAAAGACAGGGTTTCTTTTTTCTCTTTAGCTTTAGAGTTTGTCCTGGAATTAGCTCTTGTAGACCAGGCTGGCCTGAAACTCACAGAGTTCCACCTGCCTCTGCCTGGTGAGTGATGAGATTAAAGGCATGCACCACCACCGCCCAGCTGAAGACAACTCTTAACACGCTTGCATTCATGGGAATCGATGCAGAGACTAATGCCTGGTCTATAAGAACTATAAGAACTATAGTTCCGGGACAACTAGGGCTGTTACATAAAGAACCCCTGTCTTGAAAACAAAAAACAAAAACCTAAAATAAAAGAAAGAAGGAAGGAAAGAAAGAAAAAAAAACAAAGAAAGAGGGCAGCTCAATAAAGTATATTATTTTAGTTACCTGAATGTTTTTTTAGGAGATTGGTTTGGGCTCATCCTCCCAAGATTGTCTTTGTTGGTATTTCATTTTCCTCCCCTCCTTCTCTTTCTCCTAGAATTTTACTTAACAGTTTTGATTTAGAATTCTGGCTTTAGGTAAACCACATAGAGTTGAGCAGAATGTATCGAGGCTTTAACTTTCAATGTTGCATTAGTTGTAAACACCACAAAATCATTTTTGGCAAAGTTAGTTTCAACTTTAGACTCTGGCTTAATGTGTGCTTCACTTTCAGTTTCTCAGAAACTGTTGCACTGCACCCTCTTTCCATAAGCATCTATATAGTACACAGTCTTCATATCAGTTACCCTCATGTGATACTCTCCTTTTGGATGTGAGTTGAATCTAGTGGCTAAGAATCTTGCTAGAAATCATCATATGCACTGAGAATACAGGTGTATGAAATCAATGTTTATATTACTGGGTATCACTATGAGTTAGTTAAGTGCTATGTTGACAAGATGCTCCTAAAGTATATAGGAAACCTGTGGACCAAACATCAAGGAGAAAATAATCTTAATAAAATATTAAAAAGGATATTAAATGATCTTCAAGCAAGTTTTGTCATCACACTGTTGGATTGACCGAAACTTCCTGAATGATGATGATGTAAACCATAGCTTCTTAAATACGTCCTACTCACAAGCCCTTCTAAACCAAGATATTTCGTTAACTAATTTTTAAACATTTCCATGTTTTAAAAACTTTTCATTTATTAAGTCTGTTCTTTGACAATTATACACACACACATATGACTTCTTATCACTTTCAAACCATTCTCTCTTATCTCTCTACCACTCCTGATCATTCCCATTCTTCTCCACAAATCTCCTCTCTTTCTCATGTTCATGTCTGCTTTTGCTTTGTGCCGCCCTCCCCCCCGTATTTAGCCAGAGCAACCACTTAACAATGGATTTGCAACTGTGCATTGGAACCTGGTGGACTCAGAGGCAGTGGTGCGAGCAACTAAAGACAGCAGCTTCCCTCTCTTGAAATCTATCAACTGCTGAGAGTTCAGATATAAATGATAGAGGTTATTTATAAAAATGGAAAGCTTCATATGAGCCATAAAAAACAGTCTCATATCCCAACAGAGGTATTTTGGGCTGTGTAGTTGTATGGTATGACTACATGCTTGGTGAAAAGTGTGCATTGAAGTTCCACAGTGTAACGTAGGTAAGCAGCTATCCGAAATAAACAAATAAAACTCCTCATCTTCATTGTATATTAGATTTTAATTAACTTGCGGCTTTTGTGGGAAATTAAGACCTACCAGACCAAAAGCAGCAAACCTGGAGTCTGCCTGGCACTGTCAGAGATCTTGATAATGCCTAGCTAAGGAGGGACAACCACAAGATGTCAACTGTCAACAAATCAGAATGTTGGGTGCTAGTAAGGTTTTCCGTATTGTTAAATAAACGGGTCTGCTGTAACCTTCACCGGACTCTCAGTTTCCGAGACGTTGACACTGTACCTTCTCACCCCCTTCCCAAGGAAGATGTTAGGGCCCAGCAACATCCGGCACCTGGGTCAGGAACTTCTAAAACATGTTTTGAACTTGCCTTGTCAGAGTCCGCT
Organism: Arvicola amphibius; assembly: GCF_903992535.2. Classification (NCBI taxonomy): domain Eukaryota; kingdom Metazoa; phylum Chordata; class Mammalia; order Rodentia; family Cricetidae; genus Arvicola; species Arvicola amphibius. The sequence goes on from NC_052048.2 coordinate 190,920,945, forward strand.
TTCTTTTTTCACTGTAGCTGTAATTTTTATGTTTTGCCCAGAACAGTTTCTAGTCATCTTCCTTTCCTTATTCACAGTGTTGAACAGTGTCCCCAGGATGGTATATTTTCAGTGAAAAGGTCCCTCAGTTCCCTTTGGCAGGTAGGCACTGGGACCCCCATACTTCCCTTCTTTTGTGCTGTCTGTCATGATTGTCTGCTCATTCAGTTAGAAAGGCATATATTTTATCTGTTTTGATTCACCTGGCATCTCCATATGAGGCCTCACCCCCCAAAAGGTGGAACCAAGGCTCGTCTCCTGAGCTCTGTCCCTCATCCAGAGACACTCTTTGGGCATACGACTGTGGCCTAAGGAACTACTGAAGTTCTCCACTAATCACAATACATAATGGTGTGATACAATTTCCCACCACTGTTGACTGTTGATAACTTGCTGCCTCCCTCATAGGTATGCTGATAACATGGGATATAGTAACCTACTATTTGTGGGAGTGCAGCATAGCCTCAGCAGAGAGAAGTGAGCTGAGTGGCAGCACAGGAGACAAGGGCTTGGAGGTTGGTGCTGACGAGTCCTGAGGTGTGTGAACTGTGTCTGGTATGAACTTCCTGCTTGACTGAAGTCTCAGGGTGCTGTCTGAGTCTTGGGTATAGGTGATACATGTGGGTTTGGAGGTTATAGGCTTTCCTAGGTTGGTGTGCAACTTGAAGACCTTCTGTCTGGTGCCTGGCTCCCATCATGTGAGCAGCATTGGCTTCTGCCCCCAGTGCAGGACACAGCACTCAGGCTACAGTGAAGGCTCTGGGCTCCTCTTGGACCCCTGCTGGGCTTTGTGCCTGCCCTCTGAGCTGCCTGCTTCTTCAGGTGCTTCTGTCCTTCCAGGTGGTCCTGATAGGTCTGCGGCCTTGTGGTGTGGGAGGTACTTCTGTCTATGTGTGGCTTTTATTGGTTGATGAATAAAGAAATTGGCTTGGTCTATAGCAAGTTAGAACTTAGGTAGGGAAAGCTAGGCTCAATGCTGGGAGAGAGGGCAGAGTCAGGGAGAAGCCATGTAGCCCTGCTGGACACAGATGCCAGAAATTTACCCAGTAAACCACAGCATTGTGGTGATACACAGATTACTGGAAATGGTTAAATTAAGATGTAAGAGTTAGCCAATAAGAAGCTAGAGCTAATGGTCCAATCAGGGACTTAAAGAGTATGTTTTCTGTGTGATTATTTTGGGTCTGAGATGCTAAGTAGCCAGGAACCAACAAGGGGCCTTATTACAACAGCCTTGTGCAGCTGACCCTGCAGACCTTGCAGTAGTGTATGTAGGGTGGCCTGGGGCTCTCCTTGGGCTTCACCAGTCTGTTCAGGAATAGAAGCATGTCACTGGTAAAGATGGAGTGCCAGGGCCCAAAGTCTGGGTCACCCCAGGCAACCAAGGCCACTGGAGCAATCCAGGATGCCTGCTGCTTCTGCAGAGCTCCTTGGGACTTTGGTGTGTTGTTCAAGCAGTGGGAGCTTGGCCCTGAATGGCAGAGAGAGGCTGAAACTGACTGTTTCAGTGTGTTTCTCACAGCTCAGGATCCCCTTTGACTCTTGGCAGCTGGTGGGTGGATGCATCAGTGACCACAACTTTGTATGCTCCCTCATTTACTTGGGAGTGATCTTCACTTGGATGCTTGGGCTTCTCACCTGGTGCCACTGGACCTGTGGCCTCAAGGCTAGCTACCTATTCTGTGAATGCCAGCCATCTGTTCTGTTCTGTATGGTGGTGATGTTGGCGGACAAGGAGCAAGCCATGTACCTGGGGTTATGTGCTTGCAATCCACTTGCCTGGGTTCACTTTCCAGACACTGAAAGAGTAGAATGGCTAAACAATATGTTATAGCACATGTAGACCCTTATTTTTCAATTTATAAGGAAACTCTTTCGAGAAACCTTAGAACCAACTGTGCAGGAAGCAAAAGTCCATCCACCTTAGTACCTTCAGCTTCACAAAAGTGAATGTGAATGCCCCTTAGAGTCAATGGTTTTAAGGTTTATAATGGAAATATAGACAAAAAACCCAAAATATTCTGGACCTTCAGATTAGTTATGCAGGAAATTGCAAGATTTGTTTGTAGATCAAATGATATTTTCCTAGAGCTGGTGTGAAAAGTATTCAGACTCATGAAACAATGTGAGTGATCCTGGAGTCTTTAGTTGCAACATTGTCCATCCTCTTCATTTGGAAACCACTTTCAGAGATCAAGTGGACAGGATTGTCTAATCTCCTGGACATCCCTGGGCTGGTTTAAAAGATGTAGTCCCAACTCAATTGTAACATGAGGTCCTGCTTGTTTCCCCAGCCACCCAGCTAGCTTAACCCCGAAATAATCACACAGAAAGTCTGCATTAATTATAAACTGCTTGGCCCATTAGCTCAGGCTACTTATTAACTCTTGCAATATATATTAACCAATTATTCTTATCTATGTTAGCCACATGGCTAAGTACCTTTTTCAGAGGGGTAAGTCACATCCTTCTTCTTCGGTGATCTGGGCAGGACTCAGGAAGAATGGGCTTCCTCCTTCCCAGCATTCTCCTGTTCTCATCTCCCTGCCTATACTTCCTGTCAGGTTGACCCACCTATACTTCCTGCCTGGCTATCAGCCAATCAGCGTTTATTTAAAATATAATTGACAGAATCAGACAATTCTCCAATACCATTCAATTAGTTTCTTTTTTTGAATATATAAAAGAATTAAACTTCTTTGTGTGCAAGTAATTCATAATTTTGTGTTCAAAGATAGAATTTTCATAAGAAACAACCATCCATTGTTCTTAAAGCCTAGTAAACAGAGATCCCTAAGGATGTACTAACAGAAGAAATCTTGCCATTGTATGTGGGTGCTGATGGCAACACAAAACCAGGAAATTTCCTTTGCATGTGGGCTCACATACCTTTTAAAAAGATTGTAGCTTTTTTTTTGTTTTTTGTTTTTTTTTGTTTTTTTCTCAATTTTTTTATTAAAGATTTCCATCTCCTCCTCCCCCGCCTCCCCCTTTCCTCCCCTCCCTTCCACCCATACCCCCACTCCACCCCTCTCCAAGACAAAGAGCCATCAGGGTTCCCTTCACTATGTTAAGTCCAAGGTCCTCCCAGCTCCCCCTAAGTGTCCAGATCCTATTGCCATACTCATGAATATCTTGCATATCACCATAGAACCTTCACCTGGCATTGGATGGAGAAAATGACAGAGCCCCACATAGGAGCACCGGACTGAGCTCCCAAGGTCCTGATGAGGAGCAAAAGGAGGGAGATCATGAGCAAGGAAGTCAGGACCGTGAGGAGTGCGTTTTCCCATTGAGACGGTGGGACAGATCTAACGGGAGACCACCAAGTCCAGTTGTAATGGGACTGATGGAACAGGGGACCAAACCGGACTCTCTGAATGTGGCTGATGGTGGAGGAGGACTGAGAAACCAAGGACAACGGCAATGCACATGAACTCCACAGCATGGACGGGCTCACTGTGAGCCATGTCGGTTTGGTTGCTCACATTCAATTAGTTTCTGTCTCATATCAGAAGAGTCATCTGTTATGGGAGAGAAGAAAACCAAAAATCAAGGGATTGTTGTTGTTGTTGTTTTCAAGACTGAAACTTTTGTTGTTGGTAGCTTTGGAACCTGTCCTAGAACTAGCTCTTATAGACAAGGCTGGCCCTGAACTCACAGAGATCTGCCTGCCTCTATCTCCCAAGTGCTGGGATTAAAGGCATGTGACTTTCTCTATTGTTAAAACTCTGTTAATGCCCCAAAATTCTATTTCTTCCCTTCCATATTTTTGACTCTTTAGTACCTTTCTTTGGCTAAAAAACTTAGGATATCATCACATTTTAAATATGTCTATGTGTCTCTATGTATGGCCCTGCCTATGCCACTCAACAATTCTATGACTTTCTGGGGTTCTTATATCTCCTACAATCCACAGGGACAAACTGTTGTGGAGAACACCAACAGAGCTCTTAAGGAGCTCTTCTGTTCACCATGACTATCTCACCTGAGCCTAGGAGAAGTCCTCATCTGGCCTTAACAGAGGTTCATTTCCATATGAAATTTCTCAATTTTGATGACAAGGGACTCAACCCAGCTTTCAAGCACTGGACATCTCTGCCAAGGAACACACCCTTGCCCCTGGTGATATAGAGAGCTACTATCTCCCTCCTATGGCAGCCATCCACCAGCCTGTTAGCCCATGGGAGAGGGTATGCTTGTGTTTTTCCTTATACTGCCAAAAACTTAATATGAGTTCCAGTAAAAGATGTACACCCAGCCATGCATCAGCCTGCTCCCACCAAGGAATGAATAACCCAGGATGGATAATGTATAAACTCTCATTTCTTACTCTTACTACCCCCTCCCCAAACAACTTGGTTGATTAAAGGCAGAGATTATGGCTTCTGACTCCTCAGTTTTTAAAAAAGTTCAGTATAATATAAAAAGGTTATTGGATCCCTCCTGGATGCTCACATGTGCATTAATTTTTGGGGTGGTATTGTTAATCCTTATTTTCTTCAAATGTCTCCTGAAGCAGATCCAACATCAGCAGACAGCAACTAAGGTGACTCTTCAGGTGTTAATGACTCTTAGGGATCCTTCTCATAGGCCTCCATAGGAGGTTATGCATGCCTGGTTATCTGTAAGTAAGAAGACTACTGCCTAGTCCCCCAACCCTGGCAACTCTAGGAATGAATACTCTTCGTGGGTTGATAGTCAATGATGGGTAAGGGCTTGTTCCACAGGACAACCTCAATAGGCACAGTCCACTTGGTAAGCCGTCCTGAGGCATGGTTAACAAGGCTTTAGCAAAGAACTCTGGCTCCCACTGAGCGCCCATGTAATAAATAAAAAGGGGTATATATGTTGGAAGTTAAGGTCTATCAGGCCAAAAGGAATAAACCTCGAGTCCTCCTGGTGCTGTCAGAGATCCTGATAATGTCCAGCCAATGAGGGACAACAATACAATGTCAACTGTCAATGGATCAGTAGGCCTGGATGCTGTGAGGGCTTATAAGTTCTTTCCCATTGTTAAATACATGAGTCTCATATATGGCATCTACCTAACTCCCAGTGTCTGAGATGTTGACACTGCACCTTCTCACTCCTTTCCTGAGGAAGGCATTAGGATCCAGCAACAGGATTTGGGCTTTCAGAAACTTGTTATTGTTGCTACATTTCTTCTACTCCCTATACGCAGTTCGTTGATCACAGGTGGAATTACCAACACACTTTAAGCTGTCAGAGTTGTACTACCTTTTGAATTGTGGTTGTGTGTTTGATCTTCAGAAAAGAGGTTGAGATAATAAATTTTGATGATTTAAGCTGCCAATCTGGGGAGTAGTTTAACATTTGATTTGCTTATTATTTATTTATTTATTTATTTATTTATTTATTTATTTATTTATTTAAGCTAATTTTAACACCTACAATGGGTCCATAAACATTAAAATGTTAATAATATATAAAAGCTGTCCATTTGTTGGAGGGTTGGGACAATATATCTGTCTGATTGAGTTGTTAATTGAAAAGTGGACTCCAGTAAAGATGACTCTGGTTTCAGAATACAAAAAACAATAAGCTTACTATGTATGCTTGGGTCATGATGAACTAAAATTACTAGAGTTATAGAAGTTAGTGAGATAAATTTTTATATATTGCAGCAGTGTCACATATGAAAAACACATTCATGTATACATCTTTATCAATATGGTCAGTGCTGTTTATATAAATATGTAGGTAAATAAAGAAAGCATAGTGATAAGGTTACAGACTGTTGAAGAATGCCAAGATAGAAAAACTACCGATGAGTGTAGTAGTCAGCGGCAAACTTTAGTTGAAGCACATGAAGGGTCAAAGATGAATCTGAACCTAGGTGTCTTCCAGATATCTGCTAACAATGAGCAAATTATGATGAAATGTTTTACCACCATCTAAGAGCTAGAAAATTCAAACTAGGAAAGATCTTATTTATGGTGTGGAAAAGCATCCTGAGTCTCCCTTAGTCTTAAATAGAAACAGGCACTGAAAGGTTAGAACTATTTAGGTCAGGGAGGTGGAAGAGGAATGATGAACATGGAGATGGGCAGAAGGAATATGCTGAAACTAGGAATGAAAGAGTTCCTGACCTACCAGAAACCACACAGCTGCTGCTAGAGCATTGTTTTCTGGTTTAGCTTTTCCTATAGCACAGAATAATGAATGTGCTCCTTGTTGAGTAAGGGCCTAGTGTGGAGTCTACTATACAGTGGACAGTCGTAAGTGGTTAGTCTGAGTGAGAGGAGATATAGATTCTACAATGAAAACCTAGAGTTGGGCTCTAAAAGAGAAATAAACTGATAGGGAAAGTAGACAAACCAGGAATATAGACGATGAATCAAGATCTGTGAGCTAGGAGGCTAGAGATGTTACTTAATAGAAAAGTGATTGCCTAACAAGAACAAAGCTCAAGGCTGTATGTCCAACACACAAACAGAAAAAAAAAGTTACTAGGGGAAGGAAAAACTCTGCCATCAAAGGTTAATTGCCGTCAGAAAAGGTTGTGAAGCAGAGCATTCTATACAGATACTATGATGTTAAGAAATGTGGCTAGGAGATAACTCTATATGAAAGGCTTGTTTCATAAGAACTGGTCTGAACCTTCTCTGTTAGGTCCTTTGTTTCCTTCTATCCATGGGCTTGCTGCACACCATTCCAAAATCAGTATTCTTTTATGGCGTTCAGCTACATGTCATCTTAAAGAAATAAATATGTGATATTTATAAGTGTCAGATTCTACTACAGAGTAAGTGATGACGTCCTGACACATGTGTGCAGAAGTCTTTATGAAACAAAAAATACTGGACAAATATTATTTGGAAGGGATTATTTTGATTTCCAGTTTGGGAGTGCCATTCATCATTATGGAGACCTTATGGTGGTAGGAGTTTAGGGCAGCATGTTACACTTCATCCACAGTCAAGAAGTAGAGAGGGATACGTGCTGATGATAGGCTCATTTTCTCCTTTACAGTCAACTCAGGACAACAGTCAGGGAATGTAACACTTTAATTAATCTAATTTAGAAACTCAATGACAGATATACCCAGAGGATTATTTTCATGGTGATTCAAAATCCTATCAATTTGATGAACATCAACTATATGGCAGATCATTAAATATCAAAATAAGGAAACATAAATATCCACATATAGTTTGGAACTTGCCTGGAGTCAAGATTGTGTACATAATTCATAGCATTATTGGTAGGGACAGATGAGATCATGTGAATAAACTGTGATTAATGACCAATTCATGATTATTAAAATAGTGAACCATTTCTTAAAAGTTGCTTTATTCCTCCTTTGTTGTTTTTGAGCTGCATACATGATTCACACAAGTATTCTTATAAATCAGGGTAAGGATGGAAATTATAGTGAGTACCATAAGGCTTGAGGTGGAGGATGAGAGCCAATAAGCTACTTGAAAAACAGTGTGATCCTTTCTATTTTGCCATAGTTCCACCCTCTTTGCTCATTGACCTGGAGTTATGGCCAAACCCTCCTAATACCTAGAAATAAAATCAAATATTTAACTACAGGGCATTTTTTCTTTTTTTTATTAAAAATTTCCATCTTCTCCTCTCCTCCCACTTCCCTCCGATCCCCTCCACCCACACCCCCACTCCCTCCCTCTCCAGGCCAAAGAGTAGTAAGGGTTCCCTACACTATGTTAAGTCCAAGGTCCTCCCAATTCCCCCCAGGTCCAGGAAGGTGAGCATCCGAACTGACAAGGCTCCCACAAAGCCCGTCCATGCAGTAGAATCAAAGCCCAGCACCATTGTCCTTGGCTTCTCAGTCAGCCTCCACCGTCAGCCACATTCAAAGAGTCCAGTTAGATCACATGCTCCATCAGCCCCATTCCAACTGGTCTTGGTGATCTCCCATTAGATCTGTCCCACCATCTCAGTGGGTGAACTCACCCCTCACAGTCCTGACTTCCTTGCTCATGTTCTCCCTCCTTCTGCTCTTCATTAGGACCTTGGGAGCTCAGTCCAGTGCTCCAATGTGGGTCTCTGTCTCTATCTTATCCATCACCAGATGAAGGTTCTATGGTGATATGCAAGATAATCATCAGTGTGGCTATAGGACAAGGCCAGTTCAGGCACCTTTCCTCTGCTGCCTAAGAAACAAGCTGGGGACATCTCTTTGGACACCTGGGAACCCCTCTAGAGTCAAGTCTCTTGCCAACCCTAAAATGGCTCCTGTAATTAAGATATATACTTCCCTGATCCCATATTCCCCCTCCTCTATCCCAACCATCCCATTCCCTCAAGCTCTGCCCTTCCTTCTTTCTCCCTTCTCTTCCCCCATCTCCCCTTATCCCTACCTCACCCCCACCCCCGTGCTCCCAACCCCTGCCCAGCAATTTTGTCAATTTTCAATATCCAGGAGGATAACTATATGTTTTTCTTTGGGTTCACCTTCTTATTTAGCTTCTCTAGGATCACAAATTATAGGCTCTATGTCCTTTATTTATGGCTAGAATCCACTTATGAGTGAGTACATACCATATTCCTCTTTTTGGGTCTGGGTTACCTCACTCAGGATGGTATTTTCTATTTCCATCTGTTTGCATGCAAAATTCAAGATGTCATTGTTTTTTACTGCTGAGTAGAACTCTAAAGTGTATACGTGCCACACCTTCTTTATCCATTCTTCTATTGAGGGGCACCTAGGTTGTTTCCAGGTTCTGGCTATTACAAATAGTGCTGCTATGAACATAGTTGAACAAATACTTTTATAGTATGATCGGGCATCTCTTGGGTATATTCCCAAGAGTGGAATTGTTGGGTCCTGTGGTAGGTTGACTCCCAGTTTCCTGAGAAACTGCCACACTGATTTCCAAAGTGGTTGCACAAGTTTGCATTCCCACCAACAATGGATGAGTGTTTCCCTTACTCCACATCCTCTCCAACATAGGCTATCATTGGTGTTTTTGAATTTAGCCATTCTGACAGGTGTAAGATCGTATCTTAGAGTTGTTTTGATTTGCATTTCCCTAATCACTAAGGAGGTTGAGCATGACCTTAAGTGTTTTTTGGCCATTTGAACTTCTTCTGTTGAGAATTCTCTGTTCAGTTCAATGCCCCACTTTTTAATTGGGTTAATTAGCATTTTTAAAGTCTAGTTTCTTGAGTTCTTTATATATTTTGGAGATCAGACCTTTGTCTGATGTGGGGTTGGTGAAGATCTTCTCCCAGTCAGTAGGTTGCCTTTTTGTCTTAATGACAATGTCATTTGCTTTACAGAAGCTTCTCAGCTTCAGGAAGTCCCATTTATTCATTGTTGCTCTTATTGTCTGTGCTGCTGGGATTCTACATAGGAAGTGGTCTCCTGTGCCCATGTGTTGTAGACTACTTCCCACTTTCTCTTCTATCAGATTCAGTATGGTCAGATTAATATTGAAGTCTTTAATTCATTTGGACTTGAGTTTTGTGCATGGTGATAGAAATGGATCTACTTTCATTCTTCTGCAGGTTGACATCCAGTTATGCCAGCACCATTTGTTAAAGATGCTTTCTTTCTTCCATTGTATACTTTTAGCTCCTTTCTCGAAAATCAGGTGTTAATAGATTTGTGGATTAATATCTGGGTCTTAGATTCGATTCAATTGGTCAATATCCCTGTTTTTGCGCCAATACCAAGCTGTTTTCATTACTGTAGCTCTGTAATAGAGTTTGAAGTCAGGAATAGTAATGCCTCCGGAAGTACTTTTATTGTATAGGATTGTTTTGGCTATCTTGGGTTTTTTTTGTTTTTCCATATAAAGTTGATTACTGTTCTCTCAAGGTCTGTGAAGAATTTTGATGGGACCTTGTTGGAGATTGCATTGAATCTATAGATTGCTTTTGGTAGTATTGCCATTTTTACTATGTTGCTCCTCCCAATCCAAGAGCAAGGGAGATTCTTCCATTTTCTGGTATCCTCTTCAATTTCTTTCTTCAAAGACTTAAAGTTCTTGTTAAATAGGTCTTTCACTTCCTTGGTTAGAGTTATCCCAAGATACTTTATACTATTTGTGGCTACCGTTAAAGGTGATGTATCTCTCTCTGCTTCTTTATCCTTTGTGTATAAGAGGGCAACTGATTTTTTGGAGTTGATCTTGTATCCTGCCACATAGCTAAAGGTGTTTATCAGCTGTAGGAGTTTTTTGGTAGAGTTTTTGGGGTTGCTTATGTACACTATCATGCCATCTGCAAATAACGAAAGTTTGACCACTTCCTTTCCAATTTGAATCCCCTTGATGTCCTTATGACAACAGGGCATTTTTGAGGCTTAAAACATCATGAAGAATGCTTGCAGGGTAATATAAAGGGGATTGTTAACTAGATGTGCAAAACCAGGCTATAGTGAGTCTATGAACCTGGATGTGATCAAAGAGTACTGAGTTCATTATTGGTCAAAAATATTTATTATAACATGCTGTTAAATCTTTAACAATACCTGAATATGCTATGTAATTCAGAACAATATTTATATTGAATATTTTTAATGATGAGAATAGAAAATTGTCTTATATCCTGTCTTAAAAAAGTATTATTTTATGCTTATTGACATATATGTACAATGTTCTCTATAAAGAGAAATTTTATATATCTACATGAATTTAATTGGAATTTCCAAATATTTAGCCCCAATACATATGCATTTAGAAAGTTGGACTTTTTATTTCTTGTTTTGGAAGAGAATGCATGCATAAAACAGATATTGTATAATCATACAAGGATAAGCTGGGTTAGACTGTGTTATCAAGTATATTAACTCTTCCCCCATGAAACTTATGGTGTCCTTAGTTGGGTACAATAGTTAGATGAGAAAATTCTTTTTTTACTTTATGTTGCTGATACATAGGATTTCTATGCTGAGAAATTTGACATTGAAGATTTATTTTTACTTACATATAGTAATACTTTTAATGAAGACATTGATTTTTAAATAATTCATTAGATTATTTTAACCAAGTAAATTTTCTTCTCATTTGGATCAAAGAAGTTGAAGATTAAGCATTTATCTTTAATTATGTAACAATAACCTTCAAATAAGTGGAAGACTTCAATTGTTATGCTTATATTTAATGCTTACCTATTCAGAAAACATTTATAGTTAAGGTATGTAAATATTTATATCATAATTGAATGTTTATACTTATCAATTTAATTTTTAAAATATAAGACATACATCTCTCTATTGTGCATTTATAAAGAATTTGTGACTGTTTTAAGAAGAACAGATGCAAGCTGAAATCCAAATTGAAAACCTGTATTCCTGTTCTTTTCTGTCAGCCTGAATGAACTAGAGTCATATGAGAAGAGGGAACCTCCATTGAAATATGATTTCTATTAGATTGCCTGTAGCCAAATGGGGTGCATTTCCACTTTTAATATTGATATGAGAGGGTTCAGCTTACTTTGGGCAATGTTACCTTTGAGAAGGTCATCCTGGGTTATATAAGAAAACAGGATGAGTAAGTTATGGGGAGCAAGCCATAGCCAGCATTTCTTTGTGGTTAATCTTCAACCTTCTACTGTTGATTCCTTCTGTTGTTGTTCCCTGGATGACAGGCTAGGCAATTAAATCCATCATTCCCCCAAGTGGTGTTTAACAATAGTATTGATCACAGTAGTAGGAGTTACCTATCCAGAAATTGGAGGATTGCTTTTTTTAAAATTAATTCTAAAGTGAACAATACAATGCATAATAATAATTATTGAATACATAAGTAATGTGGGTTTAGCCAATTACTCACATAGTGGGTCTTTTACTTCTTAATCAGGATCTTTGTGATTTTAATCATGTTTGATTTTTGAAATCATGCATTTCTGTTCATCTCCAAACACAGATACACAAGTGAAAATAGTAAAAACAAATTACCATTAGCTTTTAAAACACTCTGGTATCTGCCATGATCTTCACTGAGGAATCTGACTCAGTGTCCAATATTTAGTTTCTGAATTAGGACAATCAATTTCTCATACTCCTAACAGCCAAAACAAAATTCAAAAATTAAAAGAAAAGAATTCTCAATGTGAAGTCCGAATCAGAAATAACATTTGAAATTAAATTAATGCATCCTATTAATGAAATGAGTATCAATTATACCCTAAGGTTTTGTCAAATGTTAAGCGGTGTTAATCCCTATTAACATGGTGAGAAATTTAATTTAAAGACTACCACGTTGAAAAAGCTATTTCAAATACCCATAAGCAGCTATCTCTTGATTTTAATTTAAAAAAGTTAGCAGAAAAGCCGCCTGAATCCTAGATATTTTTGACAGTCTAAGATCGGACTTTCTAATATTAAGGAAATATTCGCTCAGCACAGTACCTTTGGCAAACTGCATCAGTCACCAGGGAGACAAACAGGCATGAAATACAATGTTTAAAAAGGCAGGCTTTGGAGATTTGATCATTTTTATTTAAAATTCGTGTTCTTATTTAAGGTTTTGGGAAAGATAACCCCAGGCTTTAATTTCTCAGTGAGGGTTGTGAACCTTACATGGTTCTTTTGGATGTTAAAGTGAAACTATAAAGTAGCACAATAATTTGAGTGCTTATGTAATGGCAGTCGATTTTATTTTAAGAATGATTAAAATAGACTTTAGTCTATGGTTCTGAAGTTTGTTTCATTTTTTTTCTTTCTGAGAATCATCCATGCTATAAAATGTACTTGTTGCTGAAAATCTTACTCTTCACACAGGGGAGCAGAGCTCTGTGTGTTTTCATCAGGTTGGGTCATAACAACATGTCGTGCAACCAGTGGATGATAAAGAACACACATTCCTTCCTAAGAGTTTTAAGGATTTTCGGGAGCCTAAGACCAAGACAGTAACAGAGGTGATAATGGTGAGGGTCTATTTCTCAGAGAGAGCGCCTTATCATGGTGGAAAATGACTAGTTAACTCTCTGTGGTCTATTTGAAAAGAATACCCATCACATTAATGAGGACTTTGATATGATGATTTATCCCAAAACCTCATTTACTCCAATATCACCTTCTGAGTGTTGAGATTTTAATCCATGAATTTGGAAGATAAAACAATAACTTATACCTTAGTTAGCAGGGAGTACGGACAGTTAACTAAGACGGAGGATGACTGTGCCACAGTATCAATGGGCTCTTTGACAAAACAGTTCATTGCTCTCACCAGGAAGCATCATTAAAATAAGAGCGGTTCATGCTCTGACTTGGACTAGTCTTCTCAGGAAAGCATGAAAGAAATGTTTAGACTTGCAGGTTTGGGACCCTTGATCTTGAAGACCTTACTATACTACTTAAAGAGAAACTCCTGAAGCCACTAAAATCTACATGCTAGTGTTGATTTTTTAGTGTGTAGGCTGATATATTTAAAAGGAACTTGATATTTTCTTTTATGATTTAAGAGAACAAAACCAACTGTGAACAAAGTGTATTGAACGCTGTATCATTATATTCATTTGTTTTTTTTACTCTTCCAACTCTATGGATTATAACAATATCAAAAGACAGTTGTCCAAATGAAGCAGATAAAAATTCAAAAAATATTATTTTGAAAGCATTTAGAAATTAAATGCCAGTAACAATGAGCCATGTCAATTTTGTAGCATATATTAGTCTTTTTTTTTCCTTAAAAAATAAACTTTGTAGCCTGGAAGTGGTGGCACATGCCTTTAAGCCTTTGATGTTCTTCCTCCAGGCTTAAGGAAAAGTGCTAAAAATTATAGCCAGTAAATTTGGAAATCAATTCCTTTCTCTGTCATTTAGTAAGTCACCTGTTGTGCAGAACAACACAGCCCAGAGCTGTCACCACAAACTGAGAAGTTCACTTTTCTTTTTTTTTTTTTTTTTTTTTTTTTTTTTTTTTTTTTTTTTTTTTTTTCCTCATGGTTTATTTTTTTTTATATTTAAAAATTTCCATCTCCTTCCCTCCTCCTCCCCCCCTCCCTCCCCTCCTTCTCCCCTTTCTCTCCCCTCCTTCTCCCCCTTCCCTCCCCTCCCCTCCACCCATACCTCCCCTCCCTCCCTCTCAAGGCCAAGGAAGTTCACTTTTCTTACGGTGACCTTTACCCAGGGAAAGGCAGACCCTTAATTTTGTCAGACAAAAAAAAAAAATTTAAGATGTCCCAGTGAGAATTAGTGTTAGAGTTTATTAAGGAGTGTTTTTAACAGAGATTTTAAGCATGAAGGGTAATGTAAAGTGATTTTTAGGAAGGAAGAAGGCACTTCTGGAAGCATGGATGTAGACTTCTTGGAGAGTCATCCTTCACCATCTTCACAATGATTATATATAGGTTTTCTAAAGCAGTCATATTGAAAGTACTGATAAAGAATTTACATGAGGTAATGGAGTGGTTTCTGAGCTTACTAGCCAAATTTCCAATTGTTTAAGTAAAGTTGTAGATCACAGACTCCCAGGAAGGCATGGAATCTTTACTGTAAACAAACTAATAGTTTTGTGTGAGAGATATGCGTAATCCATGAGGGTTTAGCTTCTATGTAGGGCCAGAATTCTATAAAAATTAATTAAAAATATTGCTTTGCATTTGACAAAAAGCAGTTGGGTGTGAGGAACCTTGCTTTATTTGTGGGCAGTTGTTGCTGCTACCATTGCTGTCTTGAGATGCGGTATGGCTGTGTAGACAAGGCTGAACTCAGACTCACAAGGGAGAATCCTTTCATGTACTTCAGGGTTGACAAATCCAGATTGTTGGATTTGATTAGTACATAGTCTAACCTTGATTAGTACATACCCTGAGGCAAGCCTTGAGGCATTATCAAATATAAGGAGAAAGAAAACAATCACTTGGCCATTCCTCCAAATAGTGGCCTGGATATTGAAGACCTGGAGGGATTTTCCTGGAGATCATGCTGTAAATACTTAAACTTTGGATTATTGGCATGGTAACAATGATGCTTATAGCATGGCCATCAAAACTATTACTTGCATAAGAGGAAAATGATATAAATATGAATTCCGGTGTGTACTATTTATGATAATATTTTCAGAGTATGTTATGTTCCAGATTAGGTTTACTCACTGCATTATGAGTTAAAATTACAACACTTTAGCATTTAGCAAATTATAAAGGTGTCCTCTACCAGAGCTGCAATAAAAGCCAGGGGACCATGTGAAGAAGCTAATGGAGGACAAGTTTTAGACAGACTATCATTCTATTCCTGTGCAGGACACTATGAATGAAATTTCACCTTGGTAATTTCTGTGATCTAAATTACAACCTTATTTTTTTTTTCAGTTTCTCTGGAGCAGTGTTATAAAGGGCTTGCTCATCTCACTATCTATTACTTCATCCAGCATATGGACATGAAAATAAGAGAGAGTTATAACTCCCATGACTGGTTGCCTACTTGATAATAAAATGAATGCATGAAAAGCAGCCTAAGGAAGAATATTTTATTAGATCAATTAATATCATAGAGGAGTTTTGTTCCAGGGTTAATCATTGGCATGAACTCTTCTCTTGAAGTTAAGGTTTGGGGCTAGTCATAAAAGTAACTCTGGAAGGGTACCTCTGCCCTTTCTCCTCGATCAAGGACTTTAATTTAGAACTAGTATCTTAGGCACCTGGAGATTTATAAAACAATACATTTGCCAAGGGAATTGTAGAATGAGTCTGCTTTTTAGAGTGTTTCATTCTCTGTGGATAAAGCTTTTTTTTTGCAGATAAGGAAAACATAACCTCACTTACATACTCCTTAAATTTCACTATTTACAATTATTTTAAGATTCAAAACAACACAATATAATCTAATATTAATACAACCACTATCAACTTATATGTATTACCTGTGACCCTATAGAAACCTGCTTACAGGTTGGGGCACTCATTGTGAAAGGCAAATAAACTAGTAACTCTATGCTTTAGGTAACCTAGGACCCCTTAGACTTGTCCTCTGGAGGTCTGTAGGAATTATTATGACACAGTAATGATACCAAATTAATATTGAGAGAGGTTTGCTTGGACACAGAAACAGAAGTTATGGTTAATGTTCTGTCTACCCTGATATGTTGGACCTGAAGACAAGCAGTGCATCATGGGAGCATCATGGCAACAAAGGATGGGGTAAGTCCACTCACCTCTTTACTGGGAAACAAAAGAGTGAAAGAGATCTAATGACCTCCCAGTATGGCCCATCTCAAAAGGCTCCATCACTACTCAATACCACCATTCTAGGGCTGAAATATTTGACACATAAGCATCCGTGGGATACTTATCTAAATCATAGCAAGCACCGCATGGCTAAATATTATTTTTCACTCCTATCTATTCCTGGTGAAAAGTTAGAAGAGTAAAGGAAATGTTGATCCTTTTTCACAAATCAAAATGAAGTCATATTAAAATTCCTAAATTCTGGCTGGGTTTTGTTCAATGGAATCATTTAGAGCTGATAATCTTTATATGCATATGTATATACATATATACATATATGTACTTGTAAATCAACATGTATTCAAATTATTAATGTATTTAAAAATTAATTGTCACTACATTGGTTCTTAAGAATAACGGGGCATTAAACAACCTTATGTAGAAACAGAGCTAGAAATTACATATACTAGCCATAATAATATTTTGTTGAACTCAAACAGGCAAAGCATAGCTATTATTAATAAAATATTGTGGTTTATACCATAATTATCTTTCAAGTGTCCAAGATAAAGAATTGTTAATAGCTTGAGAACTCTGAAGAGATGGTAGAGATTATTAGGTGACAGGACCTAATTAAAGGAATTTAGGTCATTGGAATGTCCCCTTGAAGGAGACACAACACCTACCTCTAATATCTCTCTCTCTCTCTCTCTCTCTCTCTATATATATATATATATATATATATATATATGTATATAGATATAGATATAGATATAGATATATAGATATATCCTCTCTGCTTCCCAGCCTCTTTGTGATCAATTTCCTTCATACTATGATCATAGACATATGTATAGTTTCACTCCAGGCTCAAAAGTGAGGTACCAAACATACCATAGAGTGTAATCTCCAAACTAGAGCCAGGGTAAATTTCCACCAGTAAATCAATTATCTCAGGTGTTTTAAGACAGCAATGACAAGCTAATTCGTACCTTAACAGAAGTGAATAAATTCAATATCAGGAAGAAATAGAAACTAAAAATCTCAAAAGAACTGGCAGAGTATAAGATACAAAATGATCGCTTGGTATTTTATGACAAGGTTGCTCTCACCTCTCATTCTATTCATCTACACTTTAAAATCACCGGTTGCTTGTCACTGCCATGGCCTCCTTTGTTTATTTTTAAGGAAGAAATAGGAGGAAGATAGATGGGGTTTCTGAAGCTTTGAAGTACATGGATGATAGATGAATACTTTATGTATTTTATTATGCTCTTCTGAAGTTTAGAATGGATGTTAAGATCAATATCCTATGGTTCATGTGTTAGTACTGAACCAATTACAAACAGTTTGAGATTGATCCTCTTGATAAATGTCAGTAAAAGGACCACAACATGATTGTGTGATTTGGATCAATAATAGCATATATCAGCATTCTGATTTGATATCTCCTTTTATTTTGATAAACTGTTATGAAACAAGTATTTAAGTCCTTAACTATTTTGAAACATTGAAAGAAGACTAATACTCCGTGATATAATCTCAGAGTTCAAAAGGCCAAGGCAGGAAGAAGTTTAAGGCCAGCCTGGTATATTTTATGTGACATTGTAACAAAAACAAACAGATACTGAAGCACTTGTCCAGTCTGTAAGGATGCAACCTTTAGCTCTGTTTGTCCCCACTGATTCTGTTCTCCCAAGTGGTCATTCATAAAATCATTAATAATTATTTGTTCTTCCATAATTGCTGCATAATATTTCTGGGAGATATGACTTTACATAATTAATCATTTATTAGATTTTTGAAATTATATAGCAAACAGTTCTAAAACGTTGTAAGTGGTACTACAGTGAATAGCATTGAATTGATACTTTGGTGTGCAAATGCCAGGCGCTTACTTGGGCACATTTTTTTCAAGCGCAATTATTGTGTAAGGATTAGCAGATTTAAAATTATGAGGAGTGGAAATGCTTTTCAATAGCACTCTCAAATGCTCTCCAATTTAACAACCAACAATCAATAATGAGGATGTAGGCTTTCTTACTAACAGGCAAATGTTAGTAAAGGCTTTAAATCATTGACACTTTCATTAACAATGACTGATTTAAGTTTATTTTACATTTAAATTTATGTTTCTTTGCTCATCAATAGAGTTAACTATAATGTAGAGGATTAATTAATCTTCACAAGCTTTGTTACTATCATTTTGTTCTCTGCATCAGATGCATTTGATTAAATACTTTTTGTTTTTATAATTTAAGAAATTAGTTATTTACTACATTATTAATATTAACATTTGATTATAAATATTTCAAACCTTTTCTATGACTAAATTACATGATTTTAAGTCAAAGTATACTTAAATTTAATGCGTGTGTGTGCATGTGCATGTTTGTGTGTGTGTGTGTGTGTGTGTGTGTGTCTGTGTATGCGCGATTGTGCACTCCAGTGCCCAAGATACCCAAGATACCCAAGGACAATTTTCAGGAATTGTTTGTCCCATTTCACCATGTAGGTTCCAAGGTTGGAACTCAGGTGGTCACGATGGTGTTAGGGGCCATTTCAAGGACACAGTAGCATTATGTTTTTATTTGTATTTATTATCTTTTGCCCAACTGAATTTTATTTTATTTTTTTATTTTATTTTTTATTACTTTAAAATAATACCCATCAAAATTCCCACTTCCCTCCCACTCCCCACAACACCTTCTCCCACCCCCTCCAGTCCTAAGAGAGGGCAAGGCACCCAGTCCTGTGGAAAGTCCAAGGCCCTCCCTACTACATCCAGGCTGAGCAAAGTATGCATCCAAAGAGAATGCAGTAGAGACAAATCCCAGTGCCATTGTCATGGGCCCCTCAGTCTGCCCCAACTGTCAACCACATTCAGAGGGACCAGTTTGATCCCATGCTTGTTCATTCCCAGTCGAGCTGCAGTTGGTGCGCTCCCATTAGCTCAGGCACACTGTCTCAGTGGGTGAACCCCTCGTGTTCCTGACTTCCTTGCTCATATTCTCCCTCCTTTCGCTCTTCAACTGGACCTTGGGAGCACAGTCCAGTGCTCCCATGTGGGTCTATGTCTCTGGAAAATGTAAAAAAAGGAACAATTTGTAGATAGATACCATATACCAAAATTAAATCAAGACCAGGTTCGCAGTTTAAATAGACCTATAACTTGTGAGAAAAGAGAAGCTGTCATCAAAATCCTCCCAACTAAAAAGGCCTAGGGCCAGATGGCTTTAGTGCAGAATTCTACCATAGCTTCCAAGAAGAGCTAATACCCATATTCCTCAATGTGTTCCACACAATAGAAACAGAAGGGTCATTGCCAAACTCTTTATGAAGCTACAGTTACCCTAATACCAAACTGCACAAAGACTCTACCAAGAAAAAGAATTACAGACCAATCTCACTCATGATCAGCGATGCAAAAATTCTCAATAAAATACTGGCAAACCAAATCCAAGAAGACAGCAAAAAATGCATCCATTATGATCAAGTAAGCTTCATCCCAGAGATTCAGGGCTGGTTCAACATACGAAAATCTATCAATGTAATCCATCATATAAATAAACTGAAAGAAAAAAATATACAATCATTTTAAAACCCCTTTATGATAAAGATATCGCAGAGATTAGGGATACAAGGATCATATCTAAATATAATAAAAGCAATATATAGCAAGCCGACAGCTAATATCATCAAGTTAAATGGAGAGAAACTCAAAGCAATTCCACTAAAATCAGGAACAAGACAAGGCTGTTCACTCTCTCCATATCTATTCAACATAGTTCTTGAATCCCAACTGAATTTTTATGTAAAAAGTTCTTCCACACTGCTTTTGTTCTCAGTAAGATTTGTGTGCCCTTATTAGATATCTTGAATTCACTGTTTAATAGAGGAGGGCTGCTCTGTCTTCCTCTGCATATTCTGAGCTGTTCTGTCATTCAACCTGACTAAATGGCATGTGTCTCATCTACTATTGTCTACTCTAGTATGTTTCTTCCTCAGTAATTTTATGGCTATTGACAGTAGTTTCATAGTATGTTTGTGATGTGGGAGCATCTTCTGTTTGTGTTGAGTTCATTCATTAATAAAGAAACTGCCTTGGCCCATTTAATGGGCCAGACCTTAGGTGGGTGGAGTAGACAGAACATGAAGAAGGAAGTGAGTAGACGGCTCAGTCAGATGCCATGCTTCTCCTAAGTGAGACAGACTGCCGTGCCTCTCCTCAGGGAGACAGATGCCATGAAGCCAGCCACCAGGTCAGACATGATGAAGCTCTAGTCCAAGATGGATGTACGCTAGAATCTTCCTGGTAAGGCACCACTTCGTGGTACTACACAGATTATTAGATATGGGTTAATCAAGATGTGAGTAAGAGGCTGGAACTAATGGGCCAGGCAGTATTTAAATGAATACAGTTTATGTGTTGTTATTTCAGGGCATAAGCTAGCCAGTGGCTGGGAGCCAGGCAGGATGAAAAGCAGGCCTGCCCACAGCTCATCACTACAGATGCTTGCTAATTTGTAGCTCAAAAGTTTGTCCTCCTCCTTCTCCCCTCTTCCTTGTCTTTCTCCTCCTCCTCCCCTCCCCCTCCCCCTCCTCCTCCTCCTCCTCCACCTCCTCCTGCTTCTTCTTCCTCAGACCTATCGTATATCCAAGTACCTGAACCTTTATTTGTGCGTAGACATGCATCTACAGGTTGTGCCTAGTTTCTAGTACCTTCTGTTTTGAGGTGAAGATCCTCTGTTTTATGCTTCTGCTGCTCTAGAATTCTGAATAAGCACACAGGAAAAAGAACCCATTCACTGAAACCTTTGAAACTATGAGCCCACATAAACAGTTAATATCAAAATTACCTTTCTTAAGTATTTGACACAAATGGCATGTGTGCCATCTACTATTGTCCACTCTCGTTTGTTCCTTTCTCAATGATTATGTGGCTATTGATAGTAGTTTCATAGTAAGTTTGCTGATTTGTAGCTCAAAAGTTTGTCCTCCTTTTTCTCCCCTCTTCCTCCTCCTCCTCTTCCTCCTCCTCTTCCTCCTGCTCCTCCTCCTCCTTCTCCTTTTCCTCCTCCTGCTTCCCCAGAACTATCATATACCCAAGTACGTGAACCTTTATTTGTGTGTGTGGAGGGGTATGTATATATGTGTATGTATGTATGTGTGTCTGTGTGTACGTGGTTTGTTTATAATCTGGAACTTGGGATCAAAACTAAAGACTTCTATGCCTGTGTTTTACCACTGACCTACATTGCCAACAAGATATTGTGGTTTTTCTCATTTGCAGCTTTAATATCTTAATTTTATTCCTGATAGTTTAATAATTGATGGGTCAAGTATATTTTGTAGGATCAGTTTTCATGCTAGGTATATGAAGTGTTAAAATAGTAAACATTTTCATTTACCATACTATCTTTTTAAATGTATTCTAAAAATATTGTTGATAGTAATATTAGTAAATATTTGATATTTAGGATTAAAAATAATAAAATTCTAATTTATCAGGCTTGTGATCCCAATAACTACAGAGACAAAAAATTTGTTTTTAAAAAATCACCTTTACTGAGTTTTAACTTGTACAATATATTTAAACCTAAGGTCACCATCAAGCTCTCTGGTCTTCTTTATGAATGAGAGCTCTTTTTGACCCATCTGCTTGTCCTGAAGCAGAGGGAGTATCCATAGGACTATCTTCCTGGGCATTAGAACAGAAATTACAAAAACAAAACAAAACAAAACATGTTTTGCTTGGGGGAGGCACATCCACAAAGAAGGACAAGAACCAAGAAAAGGGGCCCACAAGTGGGAATGTAAATCTAATAAATTAAATCTGCTTCATGGAGAACTGGGTCACTATAAATTTCAGGCTCATCCATATGGATCCACAAATGGGAAGTAGGGAATCTCCCTGGGCAACATTCCCTACTGGTGAGGAAGGGTTTCTCTAACACTGAATAATTTACTTCTTCACCTTGCAAAAGCCTGTCTGTTGTAATTAGTTATAGTCCAACTTTTATACATATTCATCTGTGTCTCTGCTTTATTTTTCCTGTGGTATTCTAATAGATAGGAGCTTGTGACAAAAGTAACTACTCTTGGTCATGAATTTAAATACAATGTGATTAATCATGCTTGCTGGGTTTCTCAAGTATGTAGCTTACATTAACTTTTTAATGTTGTTTCTGTTCAAATATTGCAGGTTTTTTCTTTTTTCTTTAATATTTTAAAAATTTCCATCTCCTCCCCTCCTCTTCCCTTTTCCCTCTCCCCCCTTCCACCCATACCCCACTCCCTCCCTCTCCAGGCCAAAGAGCCATCAGGGTTCCCTACACTATGTTAAGTCCAAGGTCCTCCCAACTCCCCCCAGGTCCAGGAAGGTGAGCATCCAAACTGACAAGGCTCACACAAAGCCCGTCCATGCCGTAAGTTACTTAATTTTATTGAGAAACTTATATTATTATTTTCCATTTACCTGTTACTAATGTGAACTATATTACTGTCTTTCTTAGAAAATGTCAAGGCAGACGAATTTAGACCATTAGTGCTAACGTGGCTACTTTGGTGTGATCTTATTTTACTTTAAGTTTTACTTAAAACTCAGATCAGCACAGTGGCTCTTTAAAATTTAATTTTATTATTTGGAAATCAGATTTTTATTAATACTATATAACAAATAATAAAACTTTAAATGTCTGATACCAGCTCTTTCCTATACTGAGGAGTATAAATGACTTTTGGGCCCTTGAGGACTTCATGGACTCTGTATAAAAGAATGAATTTAGTGATATGAAGAGGCAAAACATAGATTAAAAAAACTTCTGCTCTTTCCAGCTTTATGGCCTAGATAGAGTGGTAAATTAAAATATGTGAAATAATTCAGATCCTTAGTGTGATAATGTAGACGATCTTGGAAAATCAGAATCAACTCCCTCTCAGGACTCTCACTGTATCTGATAATACTTTTCTTATCTGGTTTGAAGATAGACTCTGTTGGTGCCTTGTCAGAGAAGTTTATCTTTCAAGAGGAAGTTAATTTCCCTCATATCCCTTTTCCATCACTCCTCATTATCTGCAGACCTATAATTGGAATCCAATTCCAGTCTGCGTAGGAGGCTAGACACTTAGCCAAACTTGGTGGAGACAGATGACACAGCAAGAGATGTCCGAACAGTGCTAATGTAAAGTGAGGTGGGGAGAGTAACGAGAGATGCATGTGACATCGAAATTGAATCTGAGGGAATTTTTATGATGTCGGGAAGGATAATTGTAGGTTCTCTTAATTTTTTATCATTAATACATTTACGAGGACTTTAAAACTTTGGAATTTGTTTATGGCGATTACATGGTATTTGATGTGTCATTTGAACTTTGGGTTTTACTCTTGGTGATTCTATAAAGGTTATATGCAGAGAAGCTATTCCTTAAAGATTATTAGCTATGTGTTTATGGTGAGCGCCCACATTCCATATTTCACCTTCTGTAGAGTCCGAGAGGACGAGCTCTTAGCCCCCACACAGGGCTCATCAGAGAACACCTTCCCAGGAGTAAGATGACTATAATAACTTCACACAATATTTGAGGGTGTTCTCTTTATTTCTTCTTTAATTCTAATTCTCTTGTCTTAATTTTATATAATTTCTTAGCTCTAATTTTCTGTCACAATTCTAACATTCGTATTTCTTCTATCACTCTACATCCTATGCTCTTCTACTTCCTGTCTTATTTCTTCTCAATTTTATTTGCTTATTTGTTTCCATTAGAAATTCTCGAATATATCATTTTATATATATATTTATTAGCAGTTTGTTAATAATCAAAAAAAAGCTACAAGGCAAAATTTCAGGGACACAGACCTTCTCTGGAGACACATAGCAAAACTAATCAGCTAATTTGCGGCCAACAGCATTTGCAGCTGTGAGGAGGAAATGGCTGTCTCTTAAAGGGGCCGCTACAGGTTGCAAAGGGAAGAGACTAAACCAATGAGAGATCTAAGGAAGAAGCAAAGAATACATGTACCGTTGTACATTTCTTAAGTGTGATTGATAAAATCTGGAGATAGTTCATCAGGTAACAGTCTTTGTTATCACCTGAATCTCAGGACCTAAACAGAAACCGTTGTCTACTGAATCAAAAAATCTTATATCAAACACTGGTACAGAGTGTTAATTGCTATTGTGAATCAGAGAAAGGAGGTGCTGGTGAAGGAAGCTTAGGCCAACATGGATGCTATTGATCTCTGGAAGGACTAGGTTATAACAGGCCAAACACCTGCAATATCACTCCCAGCTCATTGTACATCCTCTGAAAGGCTAAGGTCCTACTAGGTCAGACACCTACAATTTCATAAGTAAAATCTGTGAAAGTTCTGTTTGTAGTCTGTCCACCATGACACATGTCTGGTGAACGTTCTCTGTCGATAAATCAGAGATAGAGAACAGGCTTCTAAATTTGTCACCATAATGTAGAGAACATAGTGTAGAGAGAAGTCATCTTCCTGGCCATTAACAAATATGTGTGCCCATAAGATTGTGATGTAATCATGGCATTACATGTACACATTACATGAAAATGCATGGTAATGGGGGAGATACAGCTGTTATTGCACAAGTGAAATAACAGATGAAAGCAACAGTTTTCAGAGTCAGTGGCCCTGCCAGCATTGCCAGGCAGGGTTCCTCCATCTATGAATAATTTCTCTGGTGGGTTGACATCAGAATTATCAATTGCTATAAGCCGAAATTGTGACCTGGTCTGCAAATAGATTATGACAAATGTTTCTGACAACTTTCAGTAGAGTCTTGATGATTTACATAAGATATTTGATTCCTAATTTAATAATAAACTTTGTGTTAAGTAAATGGCTAATGTTAGTATTCTGAACAAGCTGGTGAGATTAAGCTATGATGTTCATTGGGATGGATGTTTTAAGTGATGTTTCAATTTATGATATTCATGATATTTGCAATCTAAAGTATGGATGTATTTGATGAAATGAAAATGTGGTGTACATCCAATAGTATCTGCAATTTGAATTTCTCCCGTGAATACTATAATCAAACTTTGTGAACAAGGGAGATTTGTTTTATGATATAATTTAGACATAGAAGTTGTTTAGTTGTTGTGTTTTATACAATATGGTCAACTACATTCTAATCTCATCTTCTATGTATTCAATATATATTTAAGTATGAATGATACTTAACATGTTAAAATGTTTAATACTTGACACCTAAGTATTAGTACTATTTTTGGATGCTCTTAAAACTTAAGGGTGTTAATTCTGTTTGGTAGGAATAGGACATTGGGGACATGCATCTACAGGTTGTGCCTGGTTTCTAGTACCTTCTATTTTGACATGAAGATCCTCTGTTTTATGCCTCTGCTGCTTTAGAATTCTGAATAAGCACACAGGAAAAGAACCCATTCACTGAAATCTTTGGAACTATGAGCCCACATAAACAGTTAATATCAAAATTACCTTTCTTAAGTATTTGTCTACAACAAAAATAGAGTAGCTAACATAGAAACTTGTCAGAGAACTGGCATTGTTGCTAATTCAGAGCATATGATTCTTAAACTTTTAAGTTGTGTGAATAGTTTATAAATGCTTATAAGTGTTGACTATAGATGTTCTAAAATGTTGAAACTAAGCTTAACAGGCAACTCTGGTTATACTTGAGTAAAGCCCAAAGAGGAATGTGGAAAATGAGGACTGAGATCATGAGGTTACACATGGAAGCAAAATCTGTACTGGATATTGTTTGGAATGACACAGATGCTACAGTCTTATCAACAATTTGTCTACATTTTACCCATAACCAGAAAGTTTGAGTGAGGCTGAGTTTATGTAAGCATGGGGATAATTAAATTTGGCAGAAAAATATCCAAGACTTCCAAGGAATCATGCTGTGGTGGGTTCTTGGTGATGGCTTTTATTTGGGTTTATAGTGAGAATTTGGAGAAAGCAGCAAAGTAGAAAGATTTGAACAGCATGTCCTTTGGCCAGAAAAAAAAATCAGACTAAAAGTTGAATGGGAGGTCCTGGATTTTAATGTTGTATGGGATGTCCTGGTTGTTGAAGTTGGATGGAAGGTCCTAGTTGTAAAAGATGGATGGGAGGTCTTGGTTGTTGCAGTAGGATGGAAGGCTCTGGTTGTTAAACTTGGGTAGGAGGTCTTGGTTAATGAAGTTGTTGAAAAATTTAGCATTACTAATACTAAGTCAGTTACTTTGAATAATACTAGAGAAGAAATCATTAAGGCAGTACACGTTTGACCAGATAGTCCTCATCACGGGCTCACAGGAAAGTGATTAATATTTGAATTCTTTTGAGTCTTCTTTGAGAAGAGAGCTCCAGTTCTCTTGGCCACATAAATACACCAAGATAAGTGGTTTTTTTCAGCTTCATATGTCTTCATATTCAGATTGTGATGCTATCATCTAAAGCAGAATGGCTACTGCTGAGAAACCCTTGCTTCTCTCATGTTGGACTCCTGTTGATTGAAACATAACACTGTGTCTGTGTACTCATTTTTAAATTAAAATAAAATTTTAAAAGAGGGAGGGTTTATTTTTGGCACATGGCTTCTGATGGTACAATTTGTGGTTGGTTTAATTTATTCATGTACACTCTATGTATGCATTTTGAATCACAGTGATAAAAAGTGCAGGAAAGTACATATATTTGAAGCTACTTCATCTTAAAATAATGAAAAAATCTACTTCTCAGTTTAGAGAGGAGAGATTCTATAGTTGAGACATGTTTTAGGTTGATATAATACTGAAGAAGATGTTAAATAACAATTTAACATTACTTTGATTGAGTTTCCCAACCATAGAGCCAGGTATTTCTGCTTAATTCTACTACTATACTCCTTGACACTTGGGGCCAAACACTGTGCCTGAGGACTGCTCATTGGTCTCACAACTGTGTTCATATAATCATTGTCCTTATCTTCTGTAAAAGAATGTGGATTTATTAGGAAAACAAGAAAGTATGAATCATTTAAGCTTTATTAGTTCTAGTTAAAACAAATTGCTTGAAAGTGACTTCATTTTTCATTTTATTAGAAAACAAAGTAAACCAAATTGATAGCAAGATAGAAATTTAGTTTTGAAGGTTCTGATACCCTACATTAAATTGTGCCATGGAATAATCCTTCTATACAGTATGAGTATGTGTCCCTGTGATTGGTTTCATAAACAAACTGACCAGCCAAAGGCTGAACAGGATAAAGTTAGAAAAGAAAAACTGAGAATGATGGTATGAGGAAGGGAAGAGTTAGAGGCTCACCAGTTAAACAAAGAGTTACATACACAAAATGGGATAGAGGAAGAGCTATAGCCTCAGGACAGCACATAGATTAATAGAAATGGGTTAATTGTAAAAGCTAATTAGTAACAAGCCAGAGCTATTAGCCAAACATTTGTAATTCATAGTAAGTCTCTGAAAAACTATTTTGGAAGAGGCTGATGGTTATTTTTGAGCAGACTGGAGGGACATGAAAACTCTGTCTAAAAAACTGTCTTATTTTATTGTTCTTCAGTTTTATGGAAAGAGTCTTACTGACTAAAGTAGAAACGGTTCTTTTTATACAATACACTAATACATTTGAAGGTGAAGTTCACAGCATCAGAGTCTCAATACCTGTGGCACCAAGAAAGCAGGAAACCTTAGAACAGATAACCTGTTATCCACATGGCACAGATGAGGTTGTATGACTTAATGGTATTCATTACTTTATGTTTTATTTAGGTGGTCAGACAACTTATTTATTTGGAGAACTGTAGGAAAAAGAAGTTTTGTAAAAATTTATGCAAAACAGCATATAGAATAAATTGAGATAAACTTGTTGTCTGTGATCATTTCTGCATCATAAACTTTGCTTCAAAGTGGGCAAGATGATGTATTTTGTAGACCATTCTATTTATCCTTTGTCAGGGAACTATATAGCACAGGAAAAGAGGCTATTATTAAACTATATCTCTGAAGGTACAGGGGGCCTTATAGCTCAGTGTTATGTATTTCTAGAGAAATGTTAATTAGCATAATGATAAGAGTGAAGCTTGATGTTATTTAGAACATGGTATATTTATTAAACTTCTTTTAACGCTTAGTACTATTTCTTACCTACTACCACAAGCCACTTAGACATTTATTAAGAAGGAAAATTAGACGTCATCTTTTCTCTATCCATTCTGATGATTTTTGCTTACTTCACATAATGTTCAAAATTGCTATCTAATCAGTTATCAGATGGGGTGGTTAGATGGCTCATTTTTCATGAATGCTACCTGTATAATTATGAGGTCTGGGCTTTGTACCCAAACACTGACATAAGACTCTTAGTATTATACACAGCTGCAATTCCAACATTGAGAAGTCAGATACTTGAGAATTATTTTAGTTTCCTAGATTCTAGTCTAAGAGAAAATATGGGAGCCCCATGTTCAGGAAGAGACCCTTCCTGAAAGGAAGCAATGGAGGATGTCACACATTGATCCCTGTAACCTTTGTGTTCACAGATATGTTGCTTACACACACATGTGTGCATGTAGCACACTTATACACACAGAGTTACATGGACATAGAAAGCATGTGAATGAGAATTAAATTATTGCTTTAGATAAATCATCACATTTTCTCCCATTTAACCTGAAAGTACTAACACTTAGAAAAACATTGTAACATCCTGATGTGGGATTCCCCTCTGTATGCTGTGAACACCATTGGTTAATATAGAAACTGTCTTATGCTTGCTCAAGGCAGAACGTAGGTCGGTGGGGAAAATTAAACTGAATGCTGGGAGAAAGAAGGCAGAGTCCAGGAGAAGCCTTGTAGCCCAGCTGGAGACAGAACCAAGAACTTTACCTGGTAAGCCACAGAATTGTGGTGATGCACTGCTAAATGGAGATGGGTTAAATTAAGATGTAAGAGTTAGCTCATTAAGAAGCTAGAGCTAATGGGCCACACAGTAATTTAAATAATATAGTTTGTGAGTGATTATTTCGCGACTGTGCAGCTGGGAACAAGCAAGCAGCCGCATATAACAAGATCCATAATGGCATGGGCCATGAATCACCTCAGATTTTCTATTGGGCTGATGCTTCTGACTATGTTATAGAAAGTCAAAGAGTGTATGGAGGAGGAAATCAGAATAGAACTTAAGGGATTCCTCATGGCCAGATATAAAATATAAGACAGCTACAACCTTGTCTAGGCAGGATCTGAATGAGCCTATACTTCTTTGGGAAAAAAAAAAAACAACTTTACTACCCCATTTGTAAAATATTTGCCATGTTATGTGTCATGGCTTTAAGACCACTGGAAATAGAATTGAAATAAAAAGCATTATGAATTCTGGCCACAGTCTTGCTACTAGCTGAAATAACAAAAGTACTGTCTTCAGTGTTCTCTCTTTTTCTGCAATGTTTGTATAGCTATGTTGTAAAACTAATTTTCCTTCTCTTGGTATCATATATAGGATCTTTTTAGAAAATTACTTCTGCATTGGCCTATAAGTGATTGATTATAAAGAAAAACTTAGAAAATACACACAGAGAGTAGAAAAATCACTCAGGTATTTCTGAGTCAATGCTGATAATTCAGAGCAGACCCTGAGTTATCGTTTTTGTGGGAAGGTAGATTCTGTGTTCCTTCACCTCATAATGATAAACTCTATAATTTAGCTAGGCACTTGACTGACATTGTTGAAACAGTTTATATGTGAATGTTTGAAGAACACTTAGATTATAAATGTTTAATATAATTTATTAAAAGACTATGCAATAAATACAATAATTTTTTTAAAAGTCTAAGGAAATGCTGACCAACTAATGTGATATTTCTGCACAGATTTTAATTTTAAGAAGGTTTTGGCTTAGTAGAATTTAGTTTTCTTGTTCTTAAAGAAGTTTGTCCTGTGGTATAAGATTACTATGAGGTTGTGTACCTCATTAACTTTCTTTTCCTCATGTAGTGCATCTTTATTCATGATTAGTCTGATCAGTTGAAGTGATTAATAAAAACAGTGACTCAGAGACAGCAAAAGGTACTTGCCAGGCATATAAAGGCTGTGAGTTCTATTCCACACACTGAAAGAAAACAGAAAATTTGTTGCTCAAACTGATTAGCTTCAATAATAAATCCATGAAAGATTAATCGCTTATCATTTTACTTCAGATATGACCATCAGGGACAGCTACACTGTCACAAAATTTGAAGAGATAAAATAAGAAATGTATAAACAGCATTGAGAATTGAGAACATTAATTGACTTGAGCAAAATCACTTAAATATATGTCTAACTAAAATTAGTACAAAAAGAAAGGGGAAATATAATGCAATATTTAATCACAAATTTAAAAGGTTTCCTCATAGAGAATGCTAAGTCTATATGGTTGTGCTGGTGTAGTCTCCAGTGTTTGTGTTATTTAGTTATTCCTGTCTTAGAGAAAATATTGTGTTCATATTACAGATTGTTTAATGAATGATATGTTAATTAATTAACATTACTTTTCTTAAAAATATTCTGTTTATTCAGATTGTTAATCTAACCTGTCTTCCTTCCGATGCCAGCCAAATTGGTTCCCACCCTCTTATTGCTGTTCTTTGGAAAATGTGCCCATTTATATTTTATTCACTGCAAGATTTTGTTGTAGATCTGTCATTTTCATGACGTGAACATCAACTCACCCAAACTTTAAGGTTGTGTCTAAACTTTTCATCCGGACTTAAGCTTATTTTGCCTTAATCTATTTTTAAATTATGGCTCAAAATTTGGCCTTTCACAAATTCCAAACTAAAAATTATCTATTAATTTTGTAGAGTGTATCAAGTGCCTAGGAGGTAAAGTCTGCTGCAAACGACAATATAAATAAACGCTTATAATTTTAACAGCCAGAGTAGAGGCTCTATGAATAAGGGATTGATTCATTTCATTTCCAATGATTTTAGTGTTCACACCACTCTTCAATTCCAGCAAAACATTCAGCTTTTACATATTTCTCTGTCTTATTGTGGTATCTTTGTGATATGCATACACACACACACACACACAAACACACACAAAATTACTATCAAAGTTAGGCTGTGGTGGCACAGGCCTTTAATTCCAGTACTTGGGAGAGAGAAGGTCAGCCTGGTTTAAGGAAGAAAGTTCCAGGACAGTCAGAGATGTTACAGAGAGAAATGCTGTCTCCAAGCCCCCTCCAAATCACTATCAAATACTCAAATACTTTCAATGCTTTAAATTTCTATTTTACAACAAACATTTGATTTTCTCTTTTTCTTTTTTATTAGTAATTTTTAAGAGTCTTTCTCATTTTACGTAGCTGTCCCCATTCCTGCTCCCTGTCCTCCTCCCACTTCCTCAGCCTTCCACTCATCCTGCTTCCTTGTCTACTCCTCAGAAAGGGTAAACCTTTTCATGGGGAGTCAACGAAGTCTGACATTTCACTTCCTTGCAAGACAAAGCCCCCCCCCCCCCCCATATTTAGGCTGAGCAAGGTATCCCTCCAAAAAATATATGTGCTCCTAGATGGCAGTTCAAGCTTTAGGGATAAATTTTGGACCCACTGCCAGTCACACCAAATACTGTCCATGCCTCACAACTGTCCCTTACATTCAGTGGACCTAATTTGGCTGAGAGCTCTCAGTAGCTTAAGCAAACTGTTTCTGTAGGTATCACCATCATGGTCTTGACCCCTTTGCTCATATTATCGCTCCTCCCTCTCTTGGGCTGGTCTCAGTTAGTTCGGCCCAGTGTGTCACTGTAGATCTCTGTAAATGCTCCCATCAGTTGATGGTTGAAGGTTCTTTGATGACAAGGTAGTCATCCATCTGATAACAGGGGAAGGCAAATGTTGGTGCTCTCCCCACTGTTGCTTACAGTCTTAGATGGGGTCATCCTTGAGGATTCCTGGGATTTTCCCTAGTGCTACGCTTCTCAATAGCCCTTTAATTGCTCCCTCAATCAAGAGAAAGTGGGAAGAGAAAGTCTTGAATGCCTGGGAACAGGAGACCACTTCCTAAATATAACACCAGAAACACAGACACTGAGAACAACAATTAAGAAATGGGACCTTTTGAAATTGAGGACACAGTTAATAAGACAAAACAGCAGCCTACTTACTGAATTGGAAAAAAATCTTCACCAAACTTAGATTAGACAGAGGACTGATCTCCAATATATATAAAGAACTCAAGGAACTAGACAACAAATTGTTAAATAATCCAATCAAAAAATGGAGTACAAGTCTAAACAGAGAATTTTTTTTATTTTTTTCTTAAAATTACTTTTATTTTTTGCATCATTTCTCCTTTTCTTCCTTCCTACAGTCCCTCCCATAATAACCTTCAGGGGAGGGGAGTGGGAGGACGGGGAGGGAAATGGGAGGCAGGGAGGAGGCAGAAATTTTTAATAAAAAATAATAATTAAACAGAGAATTTTTAAAAGAAGAATTTCAAATGGCCAAAAGACAGTTAAGGAATTGCTCAGCATCCTTAGCCATTAGAAAAAAGCAAATCAAAATGACTCTGAGATACCATATTAAGCCAGTCAGAATGGCGAAGATCAAAAACACCAATGAGAGCTTATGCTGGAGAGGATGTGGAGTAAGGGAAACAGTTGCCCATTGCTTGTGGGAGTGCAAACTTGTACAACCACTTTGGAAATCAGTATGGTAGTTTCTCAGAAAATTGGGAATCAATCTACCTCAGGACCCAGCAATACCAATCTTGGGCACATACCCAAAGGATGTACACTCATACCACAAGTACATTTGTTTAACTGTTTTCATAGCAGCATCCTCAACTGAAGAATGGATAAAGAAAATGTGGTACATTTACACAATAGAGTAGTACTCAGTGGTAAAAAACAATGACATATTGAAATTTGCATAGAAATATATGAAGCTAGAGAAAAACAATCCTGAGAGAAGTAACTCAAACCAAGATAAACGAAAATGGTATATATACACTCATAAGTAGATATTAGACATAAAACAAAGCCATCTCAGAGAAGCTAGGCAACAAGAAGAAGTCTAAGAGAGACATACATGGATACTCCTGGGAAGGGGAAAGAGACAAGACCTACTGAGAAAATTAAAGACAGGAAGAAGAGAAGGTGAAAATGGAGAGGGAGGGGAGGAGGGAAGGAA
Source organism: Arvicola amphibius (assembly GCF_903992535.2). Classification (NCBI taxonomy): domain Eukaryota; kingdom Metazoa; phylum Chordata; class Mammalia; order Rodentia; family Cricetidae; genus Arvicola; species Arvicola amphibius. The sequence continues at coordinate 190,954,260 of NC_052048.2, forward strand.
GGAGGAGAACATGAGGGAATGGGATGCTCAATAAGGGGGAAGAACAGGGAGAGAAAATATTTCATTTTAAATATAGTTAAATTGATTCTTTAATATTTCTCTTAGATTAACATATACTTGGTAAAAGAATTTCAGAAATTATTAGTATACAAGTATAGTTTGTCTTTGCAACACCTGATTCTTGGGTCACTGCACATTATATAGTTTTATTACTTTATATTTATAGCTAGTATTTAATTTCATATATTCATACATAAATGTTAATTTGCTATAATACTAATTTTAATTTTTCTTTATTTCTGGGTTATATGAGTTGAAATATGAACATGAGAAAATTGATCATATCCTTTCTAAAAGTTTCAGTTATTTCATCAATCTATTAAATTTAAATAACTTATACTCAGCCCACCAGTTTTTGAAAGTATTGATTTTCCATCACTGACAAATTATAAATAATAAACCTCTTTGTACATTTGATTTCCATTTCTCAGTATGGTTTTCTAGAAGTATAACAGGAGGTCAAAGTACATATACATTGAAAAAATTTAAACTATATTATCAAATTCAGTTTTCAAAAAGTTGTACAATTGTACTCTCCAACTAAGCATGGATAGAATTCCATATTTTTTACTTCCTTTTCCATTACCACATGGAAGTCTTAAAAACTAATTTTTTGTCTTTCTAAGGAAAATAATGATTCATGATGACTTTGATTTCTATTGCATGTGATTATGGTAAGCTAAGAGACTTTTTTTCATGAATTAACTTATCACTTAGAAGTACCATGTGAACACAACTACTTAAGCCTAGTCTATATAATATGAACCATCTAATGTATAAGATTAGGAAGCATTACGTCAAGAATGTATACTTGTAAATCAGTGCCTTGCTGACAAAGTTTAAAAGGCTATACTATCCAAATTGTTTGGAACGTTTTTCCCACACACAAATGCTATGTTCTCCCAGATTTCCTCCATCCACCTGCTGTTGTTGGAAATATTTGTTGCAGTCTAAATTTGAATGAGTTAGGAAGCTTGACCCCTGTGATGCAGAGTTGGGGGTGCTGTGGAACCTCGAAAATGATGGAACCTAAATGGAAGTCACTCAGGTTATTTTAGCCCTGACCTTGAGTGGGAATAAGACATTTCTATTGGGAATTATGAGTTTTTACTAGAGATTTGTCACAAGAAAGATCAGGCATGACCCCTCCTTTTCATGTTTTTTTCCATGTTTTTCATGATTTTCCTAAATGTAAGTCAAATGAAGTTCTTCAGTTTAAGGTACCTGTGATGGTGAGAGTTTATCTTAATAAACCATCCGTCTGTATCTTCTTCAGTCCAGTTTGCCCTCAATAACTAAAACACGACTTGCATTTAGAAACATTATCAAGAATGTTCTTGACAGAAAAAGAGCATGTACCCCTGGTGTACTAAGAGATTGGTGGTTTATGAACCTATTCTTTTGCATTACTTTTTGTTGGGGAAGTTCCCTTGCACTTTTGAACTATCACATGACTTCTCACAATCATTAATCAAAATGAAATGTCAATTCCTTCACGGATTCTAATTTGTCTTTTTCTTTTTTCCCCTACCTCTGTCCCTTCTTTTTCAAATTGGGATTCACTGTGTTATTCAGACTGGTCTTGAATTTATAATTCTACTGCTGCAGCCACCTGAGTATTAAACTCCAGGTATATGCTGCTGTGCCAAGAAAATTTCTTTCTTTTTTAATTTTGCTTTTTTCCCCTCCTTTTCAACCTAATATGCTTTTTATTCTTTTATCTGAACTACAGGGATTTTTCTCTGTGTATGTCAGACATTTCATGTGTTAGTTTCATTTTTTAACACTAATACAGCACATTTTAGATTATCTACCTAGAAGTGAGATTCTAGAATATTTATTTTTCAACTCTTTAATAGAAGTTCTTAAAAAGAAAACCCATGGTATCTACCTTCTTTTCACTCCAGCAGCCATAAATGAGCTGCAATTAAGAACAGAGGGATAATCCTCAAAAATTTTATTCAGAATATATCATTACAGCATCTTTTGCCATTTATTTTATATCTAATTCAGGTCAATACAATACTTACACTTTTTGACTGTGTGGCATTGCTCCTACTTATTTTGTGCTGAGATTGGGTCAAGCATCATGTTACAGAGATAAAAATGTAATTGAAATATTATCAATTATTATAACTTTTTGCCCTACCAGATAAAGTGGCTGAGAACGACATAACCCACTTTGTTCCCACAATTACTGTCTTCTCAGGGACCTTTAGATGTAGGTACTAAAAGGAATGCTGATGGGACTTGTCCTAGATCCCTGACCTAGCTTGGAGTCACTCAAGAAGTGATTTTCAATTGAGAAATAGCTCAGGTGAGACTTGCCTGTGGACATGTCTATGGGAGACTGCTTAGGTTGTTATTTGATGTAGGAGGACACAGTCCACTGTGAAAGGCACCATTCCCTGTGTAGATGGTTCTGTTTCTATGAAGGTAGCTAAATATGAGCTTGCCTGCAAGCAATCTAGCAAGCAGAATCATTCCATGTCTTTCATTTCAGTTCCTGCCTGAGGTTCCCTCAATGATGGAGAGTGACTTGTAAGCAGTAATGCATTCTTTCTTTCTCAAAGTTGTGTTTGCTTGTATTGTTTTAGCACAGCAACAGAAAAAAAAAACCTACAACAATACGAAAATTCCAAAGGTGGTAAGTAAGATATACATCTCACAATTATTCTGTTCATCTCCTGGAGACAGCCTTGCTGAGAGATCAAGATTGCATGCTGGTAGCATTGGAGTCTAGGTATAGCATTGCAATTGCACAATATGGTATAATACCTTCATTTTTGAACTAGTTTTAAATGGGTTTACTTTACTTTTATTTAACAAAATTCTGCCAATACATTTCTCATGTGCTTTGAGGTACTTTTTCTGTCCTAATTACTTTCCAAAGAAAGTGCATATTGCTGAGTACCTCTCAGTATAAAGCAGATTATAAAATTCTCACTCTGGACTCCTTGGTCCTCTTTTTCCTTTTATCTCCATAAAAGCTCATGAGAGCATCTTTTGCTTGGTGTTCATCACCACTCGCTACGCACAAAATGCTGATGTGGCTTCACTCTCTTCCATTCTTGGAAGTGCTATTACCAAGATTACTAATGCTTTCACATGCATATGCCATTAATTATTTTTCTAGCTTTGCAATATTTATGGTTACTACTACGTTTAGTGCTGGATATTCTCCCACTCTATTCCAGCTCCTTCCCTTTTCCTCTAGTACTATTTACTTTACTTTCTTCAAAATCTTATACCCTTTTATATTTAACTTTCATTACTCCTTGACCCAGTAGTTTGCTATTTTAAGAGTTGTTCTCATCTTTTTTATCTTTATGATCTATCTCTATCTATCATCTATCTATCTATCTATCTATCTATCTATCTATCTATCTATCTATCTATCTATCTATCATCTATCTATCTATCATCTATCTATCTATCTATCTATCTATCTATCTATCTATCTATCATCTATCTATCTATCATCTATCTATCTATCATCTATCTATCTATCTATCTATCTATCTATCTATCTATCTATCATCTATCTATCTATCATCTGTCTATCATCTATCTATCTATCTATCTATCTATCTATCTATCTATCTATCTATCATCTATCTATCTATCTATCATCTATCTATCTATCTATCTATCTATCTATCTATCTATCTATCTATCATCCGTCTATCCTCTATCTATCTATCATCCATCTATCTATCTATCTATCTATCTATCATCTATCTATCTATCATCTATCATCTATTTAACCCAGTAATAGTATATTAGATATTTTAAAATGCCCAAATTGTTTTAAATCATTGAAAAGAACTCAAATGCCAAAATTTACCTTCTTTAAATCCCAAGAGTCTTGGTATTATAAAGAGTTCCCATATTCTACTTAAAACTAAACAAAACATAAATTTAGCAAGTCAAACAAAGTGAAACATCTTATTGAGGACTGGGCTTGAACTTCATGGTTCACAAAGAAGGCAAATATGTCACACAAAAGGGAACTTGTAACATGGGTTTTCCTTACCATTGCCTGAAAATTCGTACCACCGAGCCTGATGTAAATCAGAACTATGTGGATTGGGAACTATAGGGTATATTGCCCAGGGATTCATGGGGTCCCAAATATTAATCTGATACTTTAGTCCTCTGCTGTCATGCTCTTAGGAACAATAAAGCCAGTCTTTCCATGAAATATATTCCCTTATTTTAGGGTTTAAACAACTCTTATATATATTTTTCAAGTATTTTGAGTTGTATGTAAAAATATCTTAGAGTATGCTGTTACCAAACCTTCTATAGAGGGAATTGCAGAGGCAGCCTACAAAACAGACCCACTTTAAGTCTCCTGAAAGAATTGCCATTTGTGACTTATACAATAACTGTGTATGTAGTGGTTAGAAAAGATTGAATACAAACTCCAAAAGAACTGTAGGAATCTAAAAACTGTAAATGACATAACCAAAGAAAGAAACCAAAATCTGGGTCTACAGTAATAGAAAAATAATCCTATGTATAGTATACCAGCAGATGGACTAACAGATAATCAAAACTTGCCCATAAATAATAATGTCCAGAAAATCACACCAACTTAGAGTTGTACATTTGTATGTTCTAATGCAGGCTAGAATATCCAATTGCTTTGTGCACTGTATTTAACATAACATAGGTTTCCAATTATCTTCCTGTCTTGGTGGCATTGACAGGAAACTGCTCAGCACTATCATGGAGCTATTTTCTGGAATCACTATATTCTCAGAAGCTGATCATTTGAGCATAGCACAATAGGTTCAACAATGTTTCTGCAAATGGCAGGCATATTGATGCTTTTAATTCCCAAACTGCATTTGTCTCTTATTTTTGTTTGCTTCTGAAATACAAATCTATTCTGAATCCTTTCTTTGAATCCATTAGGGATATAGCAATTCTGATGAAAAATTTAATATCTACTTAGCATTATAAGATCTATCCTTGCTTATTTCTTTAATTTCAACCATTGTCATTCTACACATGTGGAATCTGTCAATCATACTGTTATTTATATCACTCAGCTTCATGTTGCCTTCTTTATTTAATGCTTTTATTATTTCCTAAAGCAGATTTCTTCGGTCAAATTACCATTCTCTGCCATCTCTTGCCTGCTGTAGATGCCATATCATTACGAAAGGACAGTCTAATTATTTTCCACATTATGTAGCAGTCATTACAGTCACCACTGACTTGTGTCTTCATTAGATTTTCAGCCCCGTGAAAAAACAAGATATGCCTGAACTGTAATAGTAGCTCCGTGCTCAGTGCTCAGAACATGACAAGCAGTCAGCGAGTACTGAACCACACATACATGCCTTTGTTACAGTCTGCAGATTATACGACTTCAATATTTCTTTTACCTGAAAGCACTAATGTTGCAAACATAATCCATGGACCCTAAATTTTTACTCCTTATTCTTCAATGTAGATGATGGATAAAACCACTAATGACTCATGCTAGAAAGGCAATGTTGTGAACAAAATTTTGTAAGAAACATTATCTACGTCAATGGGTGAAAAGTTTTCACAATATCATGGGTTCTAAAATAAGTTTTTTTTTTGTTTTTTTTTTTTAATTGCATTCATCAATAGAAGGTGATCTCTGGACTTCTAGAAGAGAATCAGTGATTTTTCAGTTTTTATATTTGTAAGGTTACTGGCGACACAATGGCAGAGATTAAGTGTAAAATAGAAGCGGTGTGAGTTGAATTGTTTCTCCTCATATGTCACATGTTGGAGCTCTAATCCACGGCATCTCAGAATGTGCCTTTCTGATGGAGGACTCTCATTGGTTAATAAAGAAACTGCCTTGGCCCATTTGAAAGGCCAGCCCTCAGGTGGGTGGAGTAGACAAAACAGAACGCTGGGAAGAAGGGAAGTTAGGCAGATGCAATGAAGCTCCGACCCAAGATGGACATAGGCTAGAATCTTCCCGGTAAGACACCCCTCGTGGTGCTACACACATTACTAAATATGGGTTAATCAAAATGTGAGAGTTAGTCAGTAAGAGGCTGAAGCTAATGGGCCAAGCAGTGTTTAAAAGTATACAATTTGTGTGTTGTTATTTCGGGTGTAAAGCTAGAGCCGGGTGGCGGAACACAGCCCGCAGCTCCACACTACACCTTTCTTTGGAGATAACTTCCTTTGGAGATAATAGGTGGTTAATGTTAAATGGTGTCATTACGATGGGGTATGAATCCAATGCAACTGATGGCATTGGGGGATGAGAGAAGAAGAGGAGCAGGAAGAAGAGAGACAGAGACAGAGAGAGACAGAGAGAGCACATGAGATGATTCAGGGAAGAGACTGATATCTTTAAGCCAAAAGAGATGTCTCAAAGCAGGCTAGATTGGATTTGATTTTCCTCTTCTCACCATAATAATGAAGAAATACTTGTCTTTTATTTCAGATACTCAGACTGGTACTTTGTTAAGATGCTATGAACAATCTAAAACACTGGTTCAGTAGCTGGTCAAATGAGTGTTGGAAATGTTAAAGGCCTTGCAGTTCTGTATGGAGCCAGTTTGATGGTGTTTACTCTTTGGTTTCCAACACAGAAAAAAAAAAGATGCTCTGAAGTTTGAGATTAACAAAAGGATGTCTCTTTTCTTAGTAGAATTTAATATAGCAATGTTAATATAAAAGGGATTTTGTATGTGTGTATATGCATAATCTTTTATATTTTACTATTTTATTATCTACTCTTATTTCATAAAGAAACAGAAGTTTGCTTAAATCTTTTGGAGGAAGCTGCTCCTTGGTTCCTGGCCACTCAGCCCTGAAATAAACACACAGAAACTATATTATTCAAATCACTATTTGGCCCTTTAGCTTTAGCTTCTTATTAGCTAACTCTTATATCTTAATTTAACCCATTTCTATTAATATATGTATTGCCACATGGCCGTGGTTTACTGGCTAAAGTTCTGGTATCTGTCTCCAGTGGGACTACATGGCTTCTCTCTGAGTCCAGCTCCTTTCTCCCAGCATTCCGTTTAGTTTTCCCCACCTAGCCAAATTCTGCCCTGCTATAGGTCCAAAGCAGTTCCTTTATTCATTAATGGTAATCACAGCATACAGAGGGGAATCTCACATCATAAATCTTAATTAGCAATATTTGTTTGAATATTCTTTGAGATGTTTCTCACTGAAATTTTTGTGTTTTGAAGTAAAATTTTAATTTGGTTTGTTTGTTTTTGTCATTGATATTAGTTCACAAAAGCTGTGATTAATTGCCATCTTATTAGTAGTGAGGCAAGAAATCTCCAGGAATTATACCTCCTCTTTTCAGTCCTGCTTTTTTTATAGACTTTCTACTCCTAAATGCTCCCTATAGATTCAGCATGTTGCTGTTTTCTTCAACCATGTGATTTATTTTTTTATTCAGAAAAGTTAAAATACATATAAAATTAGAGATAATTGAATGGAAAACTCTTATTTGTAATCATCTAGCTTCATTAACTATTGACTTTGCCTGTATATCTTATAGTCTCTCTCTACTACATGTACAAAGATATGTATACATGTACATATGTTTATGATATATATGCACGTATGCATATTATATATGTGTGTGATCATGTGTGTGTTCTAATCTTTGTTATTATTGGTGGCACAGCTTATTGTTCATGAAATAAGTTTGCATCAGTCTGAATGTCTGAATTTTTGGGAATTAATAGTGATTCTCTAAAATCCTATTTATACCAGGTGATATATTTATATATTTATTATTTATTTTATTTTATCTATATTTTTTATATACTTCAAGTGTTTGTTACTACTTGATTGTTTTCTGAGTTGTTTGTTTTTTCCTCTTTCTTCATTAGTTCCTTTAGCTGATAGAGATAAGGACTTGGCATTTAAGGAAAAGTTCTTCATAGGTATGATCATTAATCTTGTTATCAACATAATGCGCTATCTAATCAACTATAAAACAGACATCTGGACAGTCTGTGCAGCCATTTTCAGAGAGGTTTAAAGGAGGAAGAAAGAAACCACAGTGAATGCCAGTGGCACTGTTCCATGATATATATTTCCAAAACTGAAATAAAAGGAAAAAGTGAGCTGAGTACCAGCATCCACCTCTCTCTTCATCTTTACTGTGGAGGCTATGTGGCCTCTTCACTAAACTCCCACCATTACATCTTCCTCATTTACTTTATCTTTAACATGAATAAAATACCTCCCAGTTGGTTAAGTTGTTTTTGTCCAAGGAAGGAGAAAAATAATGAATACAAGTGATGACCCATTGCCACCTTTTTATATTCCATCATTGTAGAAAATAATTAATAATTTTAGCAGATGCACATTTATTACTTTCTAATAGGTCATTCTGTTTTTTCCCTGTATTAATTTGCAATAAATTTATCAAGACATTTGCTACATTGTCTTTATGAGGCTTTATTTCACAATGTAAGGCAGAATAAATATTTAAGAGAAAGACTATTGCCTAAGCAACAATGATAGACAAAGTTGTCAGCTTTTAATTATGATCCTATGAAATTTTGTATACTTATTTCACCTTGATACAAGCTAGAGTCATATGAGAAGCAGGCATCTCAATTGAGAAATTGCCTTCACAAAACTGGCCTACAGGACAGTCTGTAGTACATTTCTTGCTGTTGAAAAGCACAACCCATTGCAGATAATACCATCCCTGTGCAGGTGGTCCAGTGTGATATAGGAAAGAAGGATGAGAAAGCCATGAAAGACAATACAGCAAGCAAAACCACAAAATCTTAAGATATTCTACAAGAAGTTATAATGTTTTTATTCACCGAAAGTTTTCATGTTAAGAAGCTCTTAGTTTTTTTTTTCCCCAAACTTTTATTTTCATGTCTGCTAAATAGGTATTGCATGAACTTACATACTGGGCACACATAGAGATAAGAACTTTGTGGACTAGGTGGAGCAGTTACCAGAGAAATCCTTCTTCATGTATACCTAAGGTAGATTATGTACAGACTGTACAAAAATTATTTAAAAATGTTATACTGCTTCTAATGTGATACTTCACTGGCTGAAATAAGCTAGGATTTCTTGAGGTCAATTCACTAAAGTCCATACTTGAATTCTGATTCAGCGCAGATAACTTGCATACATGATTTTTTTTTGATTTTTTTTTGAGTTCTATCCTTTAATCACAATGTTGTAAAATCACATAACCATGGAGGGTAACTTAATTGTTCTGCCACAGATTACAGGAAACTTTCAGTCAACTTTTCCTCGGGGAATAAATAGCCAAAAGAAGATACTTTCCTAGTTTATTTAAATACTAGTATAAATTATAGGGCAGTAACAATATGAAAAGCAATTAACTGTCACACAGAAGTGAGAAATATAAATATGAATATCTCAAAAGTCAGTAAGTGATTACTAGTGACTATACAAGGTAATAATGATGGGGTCCCTCTCAAAGAAGTATTTATAAAGACAAAGTAAAATTTAGTAGAATGTTTGACTACAATTTCAGGAAACCTGTCTTTCTTAAAATATGAACGATTTAGCTTTTCATGAGTAACACATAAGAAGGTGAAAGTTCAGCAATGAATAACCTAAAGAAGTGGCTTCCTGTTGGTGAGTCATTAAATAGGAACATTCTAGTTCAACCAAGGTAGAAGGAGGAGGATCTTTAGAGCAGGTCATGTAGGGGACCTGTAAATGAACCTGTGCCATCAATTTAGTTTCATGGACATAATATTTACTACTGCAAATTCTGGACACATGCATACATACACATTCATAGGGAACGGAGAGTATAAATATTTTCTGGGACAAAAATTTTCAGTGAAAAGCCCTACAGGGATGTACGTGCAATCTGTATATCTCAGCGTCTGCTCAGATGAAGAAGATGGATAAAAGAAAGTGGAAAAGCCATGTTATTTCATTAAGCTGGCATGGAGGTTAGCCACATGATAGACATGCAGCTGCAGAACTGAGATGTGAGATTCGAGCAAGAGTGAAGCAAAACCCCAGAGTCCAATAGAAAGTCAACTGTAGCTTTGGGCAGGTGTAAGAAAGAAAAAGAGAACACAAGAAAAAGAAACATGAAGTTATGACTTTCTGAGACAGGACTCTGCAAGGTTTGCAGACCGAACGGAACCTCATGCCAGATCTGGAGCGACTGCACAGAGGGTGTGAGTCCTGGGCAGGAAAAATACATTATCTCAGTAAGGGATAATAATCCTCCTATTCCTTTGCTAGAGCACAATGCAGGCCAGCCTTCCTGCATGATGGTCCTTTGGCTCTGTGATTTACTTCCCCAACCTGATTAACTTTTAGATTAATCTACAGATATATTCCATTCTCTACTGTTACATTTTTGAACAAAAGGTATTTCCTGACATTATCTTGTAGAACTGAGTCTTTATCTTGGTTAATTTTTGCCAGTATTTATTTAGCCGCAGTTCCCTGTCCCTTCCTCCACTGTCCTTTAGTCCCCTCCTTCCTGAACCATCTGTCACTCCTCTTTGCCAAGGGAAAACACATTTTCATCTCGCAGACATAAAGACTAGCAGTATGCCTGAGCTATTGAAAGTGAAAGGGACAGATATTTTTTAATAGCTGTTTCTAGACTAGAGAAAGGACTTGGTTACTCTGCTTTTCCCTGTAGATGCTTCTTCCACTTAACTGACTTGGTGTTGTATATATATTTCATCTGGAGAAAAATTAGAATGACCAGGAGACAGAGCAGCGATGACGCCGCTGCCAATTCATCTTCTTTTACACTTTTTTCATTGAGCTTGTCAAACGCGATGGGGAAAAAAAGAGGCAAAGCTGCGGTGTGACAAATAGGCCCCATGATTATTTTCAACAAGTCACAGAAAAATAGGACAAAACATCTTAATGTTTTCCTCCTTACCTTCATCTTTCATTCAACTGAGATTTGCTGTCATTTATTTAAAGGTCATCGGGCCTGCAAGGAGGCAGCCGGTGGAAAAGTTTGCTTCTCTCTTAGACTTCTAAACAGTGACTGTTGAAATATTGTGAACTAGGAGCTTGGGACTAGAATGCATTTGAGTCTTTACAGAGAATGAGTTTTATTAAGTCACCCACAGTCTCCCATCTATGAGGGTTATTGTGAGCACCATATAATATCCAGGGTTCATGTAGAAATGATGGAACATCTTTTAAAAAAAAATTGCCCCCTTTGCTTTTCTCTAGCAATACTAGATTGCTTTCTGGCCCCGAAACCTAAGGAAAAAATTCATATGGAATATTCTTTGATACTTAAGATATACACTGATTTATTTAGTGCCCGTTTCTTCCTCTTGGGAGGCATTTTGAAGTAATAGACTCCTCAAACGGTAAATGTGACTAAAGTGAACATGAATAAAAGATAGGGCTGGGATGAATATCTATCGCCACTTAGCCGCAGCCACTTTGTGCTTGGAAATGGGCACCATACCTGAAGGATTTATACTAATTGGAGGACTTTCAGAGTGCGTATCGGATGTAGTGCCTTCAAATTACTGCCGAGACCAGCCAGGGTGCTGCTTTCTCCAGGAGACTTGTCATAGTAAAGTTTTCCCTGACAGTCGGATGCAGCAGTGACAAGAGCTGCCAGTTAATGAGTGTTTACTGAAGGCCAGTTCTGTGGAAGGCTCTGGATAGATGGGCAGAGTGAGGTTTGAAACTAGTTAAGAAGCTTCCAGCCATCAGTGTGATGTCGGTCACCATCTGCTGCATGAGGCTGAACTGAAAGCCACCCTGCCTGTCTTCCTTTCTGAGAGACGTAATTGGCTTCCCATGTAGTTCTTGGTTTCCCTAAACTTCTAATGAAATGTGTATGGCCCCAGCCTGGCTTTGCTTACTGCCTTATCTTAAAGCATGGAACATGACACAGTTTAGTTCTGTCATGTGTCACCTAATGATCATCAGTGGCCTTCGTGCTCTGTCAACTCCTATTCAACGGTCTCCCAATATCTCTGATTTGAACTCTTAAAGGAGTCCTAAGGTAAACATGTGAAAATGCAGACCATTTTTTCCCCAAAGTACTAATCCTTTGCTGTCTACTTTTCTTTTTCAGTTGGGAATTTAACCTAACCTACTTCTTTCTCAGATATGAAAACTTCCTTAAGCATTGAAAATGTTAATTTTTTAGTGGGCGGGAGGGGGGACACAAGCATATGTGTATCACAGGGAGCATGTGGATGTATATGGGGGGAAGTTGAAATTGGCTCTCTGTTACCACCTGGGCCCTGGAGAGCAATGAGAGGCAGGAAGCTCTTTTGCACCTTGATGACCTGAGCCCAGAACCTTAAAAGCATCATCTGAATGATCTCTCCCTTTACTATTTACTTGTATTTAGACTATCTGATAAATCCAGTACACTTTTTCTTTGCCACCGTGTTGAAAATCCTAACATTTGTCTCCTTCCTGTCTTGTTATCAACAGAGATTTTTTTTGCTCTTCTGTGGAAGTTTAAATGGCCTGGCTCCCCACAGTCTTCTATTTTAGATTAGATACAGCATTTCCACTCTCACTATCAAACTATGTTGCTCTCTCTCTCTCTCTTTCTCTCTCTCTCTCTCTCTCTCTCTCTCTCTCTCTCGTGTATGTTCATAGGATTGTATCTGGCATCTTCTTCTATCATTCATCTTCTCATATTCCTTTTTCATCTTCTGTCCCTCCCAAATCAGGTAAGCTGGCTGAGCAGAAAGCCCCAGGAATCATTTACTCTCCCTCTCGCCCTTCTAAGGAGTCATGCTGGCGTTTGTGTGGGTACTATGTCAGAATTTAAAATCTTAATAGCCTAGCAAGTACCCTACTGAGTCATCTCTCCAAAACCTAAACAAACACTAAAGCTGCTTTTATACACAGCACTCAGGTAATTTCATTCAACATGATATACTTTTATGTTATTATTGTTAATATAAACTCCAGGAGTGTAGCTTATTGTATCTTCTGATCATTGATCTACTGTCATATAATTATGCCTTGAAAGATTGGTTGGAGATTATTACTAAGTGGATGGTCCAATGAGGGATTTGATATTATCAAGTATTTGCTGCAATCATCTGAGCCACGGATACTGCTGTCAGAGGAAATATAACTTTTGCTGTTATTTTTTTTTTCTTGTCACATACTTGTCCCTTACATCCTTTATATTATAGAGAAGAAGCAGGGCAGCCCAAGCAAGGTAGAGGAAGAGGCATAAACTAGGTGGCTGGAGCGGAGAAGGCAAGAATTCTAGAGGACAGCTGATGGACGAACTCTTACTTTGTATTGAGGAGTAGAAATTAATGCCAGAAAGCAAGGTCAGGGACAGCTCAGGGATAGCTTTAAGAAACGAGAGGAATGCATTTCCTAATCTCCTTGTAAGAATCCTGTGGAAACTACTAGGCAGAAGATATTATGAAAGTCATATTTTAATATGTCCCATCTTGCAACATCAGAGGGAGTGACTTTGCCTTTGATTAAACAGGTTACAAAGAGAGACTGTAGATGGGAGCAAAGCAGGAAGGCATTCAGTACTCAGTGTCTCAGTAGAGAGAAGGGAAGAGATGTAGGCCTTTTCTAACAGCTGGATGTCCACCTTCTACTTTTTGGGTAGCAGTTGAAAGTAGGAGATAAAACAAGGAAAGGGGGGCTTTTGGAGGGAGGCCTCTCATTCATTCCTGGCAGCTCAGTCCCGAAATAATTATACAGAAACTAAATTATTTAAAATACTGTATGGCCAATAGCTTAAGCTTAATTCTTGCTAACTCTTATATCCTAAACTAACACATCTCCATTAATCTTTATTGCCACGTGGCTGTGGCTTGCCAGGTAAAGTTCCATGCCGTGTCCTTCTATGGCAGGGCTACATGGTGTCTCATGACTCGGCCTCCTATTTCCCAGCATTCAGTTTAGTTTTCCCCACCTAGCTCTACTGTACCCTATCACAGGCCAAGAGACCTTCTTTATTCGTTAACCAATAAAAGCAACACATAGACAGAAGGTCTTCCCACACCAGGGACTGTTTGGCACTAACTTAAAAATTTCGTATTAGGAGAATGGAAATTGAAATTGACAAAGTCAACACCTATGTGGACGCTAAGGCTAGATATGGATTCCGTTGTATGCCCTCAGGTAATTGCAGCAATTAAACACATCTGTTTTGTAGTTTTCTGTAAAATAATGTACCCAAGTCAAAACTAATCAGCTTCTCATTTTCAATATTAATATCTCTTTAAATATAGAGGGTGCATGCATTCTTTTAATGAAGGTCCAATTAGAACCAAAATTTACATGGTTAGGCTCTAATATTAAAATTCTAAACCTGCAAAAGAAAAAGAATAAATATGTTGTGTGTGTGTGTGTGTGTCTTTGTATGTATGTGTGCGAGTGTTTGTATGTTTCTCTGTGTGTGTGTGTGTGTATGTATGAGAGAGAGAGAGAGAGAGAGAGAGAGAGAGAGAGAGAGAGAGAGAGAGAGAGAGAGCGCACATATGGGCACATATTAACTATCATGTATATGCTTTCTACCTTCACAAGATAAAAACACTGCAGAAATAAGGGAGGGGCTCCCAAGTCTCCACCCCTAGAAGATGAGCTGCTAGCAGTTGATGATTTCTAAGGGATGAAGAGTCACCCTCTTTTAAAGATATGGCCACTGGTTGTTTTCTTGTACCTCAGTGGACGGCTACACACCCATGTATATATGTGCAATAGTAATTAGACTGGGGTTATTAATAACAATAAAAGGAGTCATGAAGTTTAGGAGGGAGACAGCGTTGTGGGACCACTAACAGGAGCCAGAGGGACGTAAGTGATTGATGGTTATTACCAAGACATATTACTTGCTGACGTCAGGGCTCACATGAATGCACAAGGTCTGGGCTGCCATCCATGACCATGTTGGTTTCCGAGGGCTGAGCCACTGCTGGTGCCAGGCTGATTTGTGTGTCCAGGGCTATAAGTTGGGGTCATGATGTCATCTGGATCAGTGCTGCAGCTGAGGGCCGGATCTGAATCTGTGACCCTGCTACATCCAGGGTTTATGTTAATGTCTGTGGCTCCTGACAACATCAAAGATCATACCGATGCCAGGGGTCTAGGCTGCCACTTGGGGCCATATTGATATCTGAGAGTCAATGCTCCTGTGGTAGTCTGGCCAGTCCAGATGGCCGGCTCTGCCACTTTGGACCATAATGGTATCTGGGCCTAAGCTACTGCTTAGTACCATGTCTGGATCTATGGTCCTACTATGGCCAGGGTCTGTATTGATGTCTGTGGCTCATGTTGTCACCAGAGTCTACATAGATGCTCAGGGTCTGGGCAGCTCTCTGTGGCCATGAGGATATCCAAGGGTCAAGTTGACACCAGGTACATCCTAATATAGGTGACCTATGCTGTCACCCAGAACCATGGTGTTGTCCAGGCTACTGCTGCTGCAGAGGACCATGTCTTGGTCTCTGACGCTATAACAGTCAATGTCTGAGCTGATGTCTGGAGATTCTGTTGTCACTGAGAATAATTCAGAGGACTGGAGTCTGGCCAGCCACTTCGGACCTGTCAGTGTCTAGGACCCTGCCATTTTAGGGGCTATGTTGCTGCCACCTCCAGCTGTTGAGACATGTGGGCATGACTGCTGCCTCAGGCCATGTCCAGATCCTTGATGCTGTGGAGGCTGGAGGCTGGGGTGGTGTCCTGGCTCGAGTTGTCACCATGGGCTCTGGGGATGAAAGCGGTCTGACCAGCTACCTGGGAGCATGCTGATGTTTGGAAATCATGCTTTTCTTAGGCATGTGCTGATCTGAGAGGCCTGTGTTGCCACCATGGCTGTGGCAGCATCAGTGTGAGCTGCTGCCAAGGGCCATGTCTGGGTATGTTGTTCTGCTGCAGCTAGCTTCTGTGATGTTGTCTATGGCCTGTGTTAACACAGGGAAGTTGGAACCATGCTTGGTTGAGTTAGTTTATTGACACTGGGACTGTTCATCTAGCCCTTGCTGGCTACTGCAGCAGACAAGTTGGTCCTACCCCTCATGGGAGAGCTTGTCCTTATGCTCACCCCTTAGTATAGCCATGCACTTCACCTGGGAAGCACACACTACATCTGACCCTGTGGTGAAGGATGAAGGAGGGCGGGCCAATCCTGAGTGCATGAGAGTAGGAGAACTGACTTTTCCCCCTGACTCGCCCTTGTCTTCCATGTGGTAGCATGAATGATGGAACGATGTCCTCCTACATCTGTCCCTTGCTACTCGTGGCAGGCAGAAGAGGTGGCCTCAGGGCAGGAGAGTGCAATAACTAACACAGCCTGGACTGCTCACTGGAGCTGTTGTTGAGGTTGTAGGTGATCAGTCCTGGGGATGTGCAAGTGGGGGCCTGAACCCACCCCTTCCTGTTACACCCGCTAGAGAAATCAGGAGAGAGGGCCCTGCATATTAACTTGTCAAATCAGTGGAGCTGGCCCTGGTGATATGAGTGAGGGAAACCCAGATCTGAAGGCACTAAAAGCAGAACTGGCTCCATGTGGGTTGTCCTGGGTGATCCAGCTGAGGCAGTGCTGGGGAACACACTAAGATAATGATGATGGGGGAAGGTTGGCAGGCTGGTCAGCCCTCATGCAACCCAGTCCCAGAACCAGGACTGTGGTTTGGTCCACTCCAATATCCACAGAGTCTAAGAACTTTTGGAGCAAGTGAGGGGACTGAGCCTGTGGATCCAGAGCAGCGAGATCTCCCTGAACAAAGACAGTAGCAGGATGTTCAGGAGCAGCCCTAGCGGGGGTCCAGTGTTGGTGCAGTGACAGAGGCCAAGGCCTCAGGATTGACCAATGGCCCCTAGTAGTAAACACTTGCAGGTAGAGAGAAACAGACTATAGGACAAACAGTGTGCCTCAACGAGTCACATTACAGCTTCAACGACTTGCTAGATTTTTTTCTTTTTTTTTTTTGTTTTAGTTTTTGTTTTTTGTTTTGTTTTTTTCTTTTAAATTTGGTTTTGTTTTGGGGGGAGGTTGTAAAAGCAGAGGGTAGATATAAAGGGACAATGTGATAAATGGGATTGGAATATATGATGTGAAATCCACAGAGAAACAATAAAAGTAAAAACAAATGAACAAACAAAAAACCCCAACATGTTACTTATTGACAAATTTGAGGACCCGAGTTCAGTCTTTGAAATTCGCATGTGGAAAGGAGAGAAGCAACTCCATCGTGTTGTCTGCTGACCTCTACACATCTGGTCCTGTGCAATATACAGGTGGGGTGCCATACAAACACGTGCAACCCCGCTCTCTGACATAATTACAAAGTTAATAATGTATTTTGAAAATGAAATATATATCATGATATATAAATGCTGCATAAAGTTATTTCAGAATCATGCATGCCGATATTGATAAGCTCATCTGTATTGGTAAATATTTACATATAAGGTAAGCCTCCTTATGTATAAATAGATTTAACAGTGAGTTATATGTGATGATCTCTGCATGAAAGATTGATGCCTGGAGTACTTAGCAGTACTTGATGCTTTTACATTGAAGGTGTCTCATATTGTCTAGACTGACCATGAATAAAACAGAACTGGGACATGGTAGGCACCAAAATGTATCAGTTGTGTGAACCCATGAATGTTTGCTGTGTTCCATATTCCTAGCAATGAAAAAATTGGGTGAGCAAGATAAGGGCCAGGTGACACCATATTGTGGTACTATGAAGCAAACAGTGTGATTAGTTAGAATAGCTAGAGGCCACATTATCTCTCTCCAACTCTCCATGCCAGGATTAACACACGACTGGACACCCAAGAAGCTGAGATCGTAAATTTTATTCCTGTCTGATACTGGGTGAGGCTTTATGGGAACAGAAAGTAACTCCCAATGACAGCTATGTCTTTTAGCCAGTAGGCAAAGATAGTCTTGTATCTGAAGGCTATACTGTGGAGAAGAAAGAGAGGAATGTGTGGATTTTCTGGGTTAAGGGAAACACACAATGAGTCAAGAATGTAAACAGAAAGAATGAAGGTACCCAAGGGATTCAAGACTGACTGCACATCAAAAGAAGAGAATTTGTTACCCATGTACTTACTGTCATTTACTAGAATCCTACGTTTTTGAAGGATGTATTTCTGAATAAGTTTGCCTGTCAAAGATTTCCTACAAATTTAATCAGCAATTATAACATTGTAAAAGGGAATCCACAACTTTAATCTGATTATGAAATGAAGATGGAAAGTTTTTCCCTTCTAAATCTTCATTATTTACTGTTTTTAACTGCAAGGTAACATTGGCCAAAGGCGAGAGATGACACTGTATAAAATGTTTTATTGACCAGTTGTAAGGATGCTGTGTTGGTTTTCAGACCTCTGGGCTGTTGTCAGTGCTTCTGCATTTTCTTCATGTTTGTTTTTCATCAGAAAACACATGGAACTAAAAGTTTGGGGCAAATAAAGTAATCCTAATGATATTCACTTCAGGGTTAACATACAGACTAACACTTTGGCATATTTATCTTTCTGTGCATGGTTTCACTTAAATGAGTATAATTATATTAAAAAGAAACTGTGAATCTGCTGGTCCAAGCTGCCTTAAGAGTTTCCAGTGGTATTTCTAAAATCCAATTACAAGCTTATTTAATAAAGTTTTGGGAATAAAATTGGTTTGATTTTTAAACTTTCATTACATAGTGATAGATTGGTAAGAATATTAGGAAATATTTCAAAATCTCCGAGAATCGGTATCTATGCTCTCAAATCAAATACTGTAACAGCATAAAGTATAAGGAATTATTACAAACATCAAACATATAAAGCCTACCGTACATTGATTGAGGAGATAGAGAATATAAAAGATTGTCTTTGCAATTTGTCTATTGCTGTGACAAAACACCATGACCATGAAACTTACAAAAGAAAGTATTTTAATGGGCTTACTACAGTTTCAGAGGGTTAGAGTCCATGATAGAGAAACAAAATATTAGTAACAGGAACAACGGAGAGTTCATATCTTGACCTTCAGACAAAAGAATGAGCAGCACACTGGGAATAATTTGAATCATTTGACACTTCAAAGTCTGCCCCCAGTGACACATCGCCAGCAATACCACACTTTCTAATACTTTTCAAACAGTACCACCAACAGCAGACCAATCATTCATACATGAAAACTTTATGGGGATAATTCTCATTTGCATTCAAACCATGACAATGGTCATGCATGATATTTATATTCTGTGTTAAGAGGAATGCCAGGTGCAGCAGGAATACTTTAGATAATTTTGTTAATGACAATACCAGTAGCAAAATAACGGTGTGATTTTATTATCAATAACAGCTAGTCATGTAACAGTTTATGAAATCTGCTTTTATTTGTATGCTCTTGCTTGTTTGGTAAGATTTGTCTAATTTGCATGTCTCCTACACACTCTCTCCTCTATATTATTTTGTTTTATTTTCTTCATAGTTCATAATATTATGGGATAACAAATAGTGAAACCACAATGATTGCATCTTTCAGAGAAGGAATAAAAATTATCCAAGTACTTCATGTTAAATTAAAGTTGAAATGTTATATTCCCATAGAAGATATAAAGGTTTTTAAAATTTTTCTTTCTTTCATCCGCCCTTCCTTCCTTCGTTTCTTTCTTTCTTTCTTTCTTTCTTTCTTTCTTTCTTTCTTTCTTTCTTTCTTTCTTGGTTTTAAATTTTTTAAGACTGGGTTTCTCTGTGTTGTCCTGGCTGTCCTGGAACCCACTCTATAGACAAGACTGGTCTTGAACTCAGAGATCTGTCTACCTCTGCCTCCCATGTGCTAGGATTAAAGGCATGTACTACCACTGCCCAGCAATATATGAACTATTTAATTAATAATTGTATGCTGTATGGTTTACAGGTATGTCTTAAGGGGAGATTTTCTCAGAGAGGAAAAAGGATGCACACACATGCACAAACACAAATGCATGTGTGTGTGCACATGTGTACACATGAATGCACACAGTTTTTTTTTTTACATTTCTCTTTTTTCTTTTTTAATTGATTTTTATTGAGCTCTACATTTTTTCTCTGCTCCCCTCCCTGCTTCTCTCCTCCGTTCTTCAACCTTCCCCCAAGATTCCCATGCTCCCAATTTAGTCAGGAGATCTTGTCTTTTTCTACTTCCCCTGTAGATCTATGTAAGTCTCCCTTAGTGTCCTCATCAAGATTGGCAATGCCTTAGCTGCACTGCATGAAGGAAAAAGAGAAACTAGAATTTAGTGTTAGTGGGTCACAGAGTTTTGTCTAAGATGTAATGAGCAATCTGTCATCTGTAATTTAGTTTTGCTGAAGAAACATCTAAGGCTAGTCATAATTTCCTTCAAGTAGATTGCTTTTTTGAATTTCCTCCCACAGTTCAGGCATGTTCAGTAGATTGCAGTGAGCACACTCAGTGTTGGAACTTATATTTGCTGCTGACTTCCATGGACGTTACAATAAATCTCAAGCTGGATTTATGTTTTGCATTGTATTTATCTGTGAAGATTTAAGTATACTCCTAATCATTTCATCTACTTTTCATTTAATTTCTGCTTCAATGATGACATTTAGTCCTTAGTCTCTGTTAAAAACTGTCTTTATTTAGTGTTTCATTGTCTCCAATACCCTTTTAAAAAATTTTTTTCTAGGCCGGATGGTGGTGGCGCACGCCTTTAATCCCAGCACTCGGGAGGCAGAGGCAGGTGGATCTCTGTGAGTTCGAGGCCAGCCTATTCTACAAGAGCTGGTTCCAGGACAGGCTCCAAAGCCACAGAGAAACCCTGTCTCAAGAAATTTTTTTTTCTATTTTTATTTTATTATTTTATTTTTTATTAAAAATTTCCACCTCCTCCCATCCTCCCATTTCCCTCCCACTCCCCCCACTCCCCCCCCGTCCCTCGATCTCCAGTCCTAAGAGAAGTCAGGGTGCCCTGCCTTGTGGGAAGTCCAAGGCCCCCCTCCATCCTGGTCACTAATTTTCTGTTGTTATTTTTTTCTTTCTTTCTTTTTGTTTTGTTTTGGTTTTGAGACAGGGTTTCTCAATACCTGGGGAATCAGTCTTGGAACTCACTCTGCAGACCAGGCTGGCCTTGAACTCACAGAGATTCATTGTAGGCCCAAATTTCTATTTGGTATAGGAGCCAGGCTCTAAAGCCACAGTCAGTATCTGAGGATGGTCACATAGCCTTCCAGACAGGCTGGTGCTGCCCTAAAACAGGTAAGGATGTTGTTTTGCTTTTTTCTTTGTAATTTGAAGGATGCCTGATAGAGATGCTGATTCAAGCCTACATGCCAGCTAGCATACAGAGCACACAGGTAGTTGTGGATGTGACTAAAAGCCATTCACATGGTTACTGAATGTTGGTGTATTTCCCACTCAGTTTAGGTTTTGATATAAAAGCTGTTTGGAGAATAAAGCAGGAGGAATTCTTCAGGATGTGAACTCAGGACTTCATAAGGGACCACTGATAATCACCCTCCCAATAAAGCCATGTGAGTTCCAGGCTCAAGGATAATCTTTGTCTCAATATATATGGTAGAGATAAAGTGAGGAAGCAAACTGTTATGAACTTCTCTCTATGGATACATACAGCCCACCTACATGCACACACATGCATGCACATACATACACACATACACACACACACACACACACAATCACAACTTATTAGTTAGTTAATTTTGAAGCATTGGTTCCAAGAAATAGGTCAACATCCTTCGTGATGTGCTATGATATAGCTGAAGATAGAGAATTTAAGAAGAATGATAGACATACAAGGTAAACATAGTGCTTCATAACTTGGTCTAGCATGTCCTTTAAGGCGGGCCTCTGACATTGGTCTTTTCAATTTTGTATGCATATCAATTATTAGTTTGAATAACATTTATTTTATTCTGTTTCTTTGGATTTTCCTTTAGAAACTGATACCTTTTATGGGAGATGTTGCTTTGTGCTTACCAAAGTAACTCCAAAGATGTTTAAAGTATAAGTAGTCATTGCCTAGCCTTGTCGATCCCATCAGCTCTATAGAATGTGATTTCCAAGAACATAGAAGCATGTACAGTATAAAACAAAATAGACACTCCCAGAAGCTAATGCAACTTGAAGACAGAAACCATTTCTTCTTATTTCAATACATGCCCTATCATACTATAAAAGCATTTGTTCAGCTATGTTCATAGCAGCCTTATTTGTAATAGCCAGATCCTGGAAACAACCTAGATGCCCCTCAATGAAAGAATGGATAAAGAAAGTGTGGAATATATACGCATTAGAGTACTACTCAGCGGTTAAAAAACAATGACATCTTGAATTTTGTATGAAAATGGATGGAAATAGAAAACACCATCCTGAGTGAGGTAACCCAGATCCAAAAAGATGAATATGGTATGTACTCACTCATTAGTGGATTCTAGCCATAGAATTGAGTCCATATTTCATGATCCTAGAGAAGCTAGATAGGAAGGTGAACCCAAAGAAAAACAAGTAGTTATCCTCCTGGGTATTGGAAGTAGACAAGATTGCCAGGCAAAAATTGAGTGCTTGGGTGTGGGGGTAGGATGGGTGTAAGGGAAGATGGGGAGAGAGAAGTGAGAAGGGGAGGATGGGGGGAGCTTGGGGGAATGGGACAGTTGGAATGGAGGAAGAGTAGATATGGAATCAGGGAAGTATATATCTTAATTAAGGGAGCCATTTGAGGGTTGGCAAGAGACTGGACTCTAGAGGGGTTCCCAGGTATCCAAGGGGATGTCCCCAGCTTGGTCCTTGAGCAGATGAGGAGAGGGCGCCTAAACTTGCCCTATACTGTAGCCACACTGATAAATATCTTGCATATCACCATAGAAGCTTCATCTGGTGATGGATGGAGATAGAGACAGAGACCCACATTGGAGCACTGGACTGAGCTCCCAAGGTCCAAATGAGGAGCAGAAGGAGAGAGAACATGACCAAGGAAGTCAGGACCGTGAAGGATATGTCCACTCACTGAGACAATGGGACTGATCTAATGGGAGCTCACCAAGACCAACTGGACTGGGACTGATGAAGCATGTGATCAAACCAGTCTGTCTGAACATGGCTGACATGAGGGCTGACTGAGAAGCTAAGGACAATGGCACTGGGTTTAGATTCTACTGCATGTACTGGCTTTGTGGGAACCTAGTCTGTTTGGATACTGACCTTCCTAGACAGGGATGGAGGTGGGAGGACCTTGGACTTACCACAGGGCAGGGAACCCTGACTGCTCCTTGGACTTGGCATGGAGGGGGCAGGGGGATGGGGGCAGGGGAAGGGAAATGGGAGGAGGGGAGGAGGTGAAAAATTGTAAAATTATATAATTTAATAAAAAAACAGAAAGAAAAAAAGAACTTACCTTTTTATAAAACAAACTTCTGAGAAGGCGACTGCCAGTTATCAGCCTGAAAAGAACAGTTGCCCTGAGAGATATCTGCTGCTTATGAATGCATGCAATGAAGAAAATAATCCCCAGGGGCTTTCAGAGGGGTAACCAATGTCTCTTCTGTCTCTGACTTCTAATGTACACACTGTTCTTATCATTGAGACAAGAAAATTGGGATCCAGTTGTTCAAACTGTGTGGTCCTAGGATTCTAGCTAGGTGGTGGCTGTTTTAGTCCACTCTCATCATTTGCAGGGATGTAGGTTTAGTCCTCCACTTGTTTTTATGACTGTCAGTACTTTATGCTTTCTCTTGGAACACAGCAGCTAAAGAGCACCAGGTAGCCTCCAAACATACCTCTTTCCAGGGAGGCCTCGTGCAATCAACTGATGACTATGGACATTAAAATCCCTTCTCATCACCTCAACTTCTTACCTATTCCATTTCAGCACTGCCTGTAGGATCAGCTGTGATGCTTGAAGCTATGTCACAGTGCCACTCCTTAATATCCCATTCATGTTTTATTTCTATCCCTTCCAGGGGTATTTCTCTCAAGAGAACAATATCCTAATAAGCATTTTTTGTATTTATCTCCTTTTGGGTTATATTGCTGAAGAGTAACCATGAGACACCATGACACTCTTCAGTTTTGTTTACTTCAGATTCTTATTAATTTTCTATTGAAATTAAAGATATCTAAATATAACATCAAAGTAGAAAGAGAAGTGTTGAGCTGGAAGACTGCCTGGAGGGACTAGAGGGGGCTAGTATTCAAGTGTGGACTAGAGAAAGTGAGTGTGGCAAAGGAGGGTAAGATACATGCATGAATATATTATGATGAAACTTATTATTCTATATATTAACTAAAGCAAAAAATACTAATAAAGATATAATGGTAGCATTCTGCCATACTTCCCATCAACAACATTCAATTAACTTTTACTAAGGTGGCAAATTCATTAACCTAAATGGAACAAAATCCCATCTGTCACAGGTTCTTTTTATGAGGGAGCTTATAAAGGTATATTATAAATATAAGATATTTTTCAGACAACAGAATGGATATTTCTCTCTTTAAGTCATTGAGCATTGAGAGTGGACAGTGTCATGGCACTACCCTTTTGCCAATAGCTTCCTTTATTGTCATCCTGTATCTTCAAGAAGAACATTGGCAAATTAACAAGGAAGTTATGGAGAATCGCAATGAATGAAAGAGTACAGGGATACCTACTGAAGCTTCTCTACTCAGACCAGAAGTCATAAAGACGTAGTTGGTATTTGTCATTTCCTTCTTCAACTGTTGGTTTCATATTCCCTTTAGTCTCATTCAGCATCACCACAGGCAATATTATTTTTTTAACATCCAGAATGACTCAAGCTTTTTCAGGATCTATACTCTGGCTTTTATATTTGATTATTATAATATTATATTTTATTGAACAAAGATGATATATATCAGAAATTCACTCTGCTTCAGTTTCTTTGGATATTAAGAATTTTTTCATACTACCAGGAAATTCAGAAACAATTAGCCTCAATATGGTAAATACTAGACAATTTTTATATGACACTGATGCCTCCCAAAACTTATTCACATAGTAAATTTTTTTTGACAAGTTCTTGCTATGAACTCTTGGCTAAACTGGGACTCACAATATAAACATAGTTAGACTTGAAATCATAGCGACTCACTTGTCTCTGCTTTCCTAGCATTTGGTTTAAAGTATGTCGCCATGTGCCACCATTAGTGTCTTAGTTAGTCCGCTTTTGGGATTTTTTCATTTCTTTTTGCCTTTGCTCAGTTTAGAGAACCTTTGTTCCACATTACATCCTAAACCCCAGAAAGATGTAACACACCATACTGTTCTCCCTTACATGAGCAGGAAAAAGATGGTATAAATTAGTTCACACATGTTCTCGTGTTCTCATTCAAGACTTTTTTTTTTTCAGAAACACTAAAAACAATGTCCTTGGACCTTATTGACAGAAATATGTGATTGAGTTAAGGCTTACATTTATTATGGGGTTTTTAAGTCATTCTCCTCTTTTGTTCTGATACATAGTTACCTATAAAAACTCAAATCGCCTTTTCAATAGTGAATACAAAATTCATAGTTGGACAACATGATCTCATCAGGTGGCTTAAAAGGTAACCTCTCAACACACACAGCAGAACAAAGACTCATGTCATTCTAAATTAGAATTTGGGATGTTTCATGAATAAACCATGCTAATTTTATTCAATTATGTTACTTCTTTTTTATTCCTAATTAATATGAGAGACAAAGATAATCTTTACTATCAAATACACTATTAAATTTGTAAGTCATATCCATTGTCAATAATACTTTTGGTATATTGATCCCATCATAAAAGGTTTTTCATCTTAAACATACAAATAAATAAAACAACATATATCTTTTTAAAAGTATTAAATAAATCAGAATCTGGGAAAGAGACCCAATAATAAATGTTTAATGAAGTTTCCCAACTGAGTGGCCCATCTGTCAGTTAGGATCTAGATCAATAGTTCTAGCTTGCTCCTTGTCTTTCTCACAGTTTGTAATAGTAAGTTTCTCATAATAAAATATATTCAGTTTTCTCCTTTTAAATCTTTATCTTTCTTTCTTTCTTCCTAATCTATAGCATTAAAGATGAAGTACTCTGATATGTGTTCTAGCACAAGATGAAGCCCTTCCTTCACAAAACTCTTTTCTGTTTGGATGTGTATGTCTATCTAATGGAGATGAAATTCTTAGCTAACATTGACTTTCATCTTTCTTATCCCTATGAACATCTCTTATCTATATTTAAAGTTGTATTTGACTATATTTGGGTCTGGAATGTACCCCAAATGTGGTGCATTGAAATTTGGTCTTTAGATTGGCATTGTTGGAAGGAGGTAGATGCCTTTAATGACTAGAGCTACATAGGATGTTTATACATTACTGAGATGTGCTCTCCATGATGACTCATTCTCTCTTTCCCTCTTCTGATGGAGGAGGGTCATATGTCTATGTGTTACTTTCATTGGTTAATAAAGAAACTGCCTTGGCCCTTTAATAGGACAGAAAATTAGGTAGGCAGAATAGACAGAACAGAATTGTGGGAGGAAGAAAGCAGAATCAGGCAGATGCCTCAGACAGATGCTATAGTTTCCCTCTCCAAGATGGATGCAGGTTAAGATCTTTCCTGCTAAGCTACCACCTCGTGGTGCTACACAGATTACTAAATATGGGTTAAAGCAAGATGTGAGAATTAGCCAGTAAGAGGCTGAAACTAATGGGCCAAGCAGTGTTTAAATGAATACAGTTTCCGTGTAACTATTTCAGATGTAAAGCTAGCCGGGTGGCGGGACGCAGCCCTGCCGCTCCATCTACACTCTTCTTCTTCTGTCACTCTCACTTGTTCTTTCTCGCTCCCATTACTGGAACCAAGGCATAAATTTGCTCCACTATGGATTTTCCTGCCATAGTATTTTGTCTTTCCACAGAGCAACAGAGCCAACTGAAAATATTGCGAACTTCCAATATTGCGAGCTAAAATGAAGTCTTTATCTTCTTACATTAGTAATCTCAGGTACATTTGGAGGGATAAGAAGCTAACTGAGTTAGGAGCTGAGGACGTTCTTTAACTATGTATGGCTCTAACAGTAGTCACTGTATAGCAATTGAAAATGCCTGGGGCAGAGAATGCACTGCAATGTAGAACACCTGAAGTAGCAATGTTACTTCCTCCTGAACATGAATATTACTATTTCTTCCCAAAGCTTCCAACTTCCTGAGGTTCCACTTACTCCTTGTTGAGATACCCATATCCAAGCTACTATAAAAATGACTTCCAAGACATATTGTATAAATTTATACTATACAATTTCTTTGGAACTGGAGAAATGACTTGGTGGTTAACATTGTCTTCTCTTCCAGAGAATCCTAGTTCCATTTTCAGCACTTACACAAAGCTCATAGCTGTCTGTAACTCCAGTTCTATGGGACCTGATGCCCTCCTTTGGTCTCCATATAGTAGCAACAGGAACACATATGATGTACAAACATATATGCAGCTAAAACACACATAAATATAAGTTAATATTTCAAAAAATAAGTCTTTGTATATTGAAAAATAAAACTAACTCATGCAATTTTATATGAAATATACAATACTAATTACAAGAAAACATTCAAGGCATTTTAAACCTACAGTGGGGATCGGTAGAGCTCAGTCTCGTCTCCTTTTTACTCTTTGCCATGACAGAAAGATGAGAGGTCCCACGTTTCATCTCTACGTAACAGAAGACATGGTCATCAGGGCTATAAAGTTTTTAAATCTACAAACTGTCAGTCTCTGAAAGGTTTTAGGATATGGTAGCCTTTGCTTAGAGTGAAAATTTGCTTTATAGAGAAGAAATGGGATTTGGTATAAAATATATTTGATGGGCACTAGTGATTTTTTAGACAAAATATATTGCTTAGTTCTATTCAAGCAAAAGTTATTTACTATTTTACTTGTTTGTGCATGGACATGCAATGAGTATTAAACAAAGACATTGTAGCAATAGAGGAATAGTAGAGGAAAAGTAAATGGGAGAGTAATGTTGGAAAGTAGCTAATATGACTTTGCCTAACATTTCCTAAATGCAGAATCAACATACAGTCTCACTCTTTTCAAAGTTTGTTCTACATACTCAGACTGAAAATACTTTTGTTTTCTCATGATTTATAAAAGAGAAATGCATATTCATAAGAAATTAAGAGGTGAGGTCTAAGTCAGATATTCAAATGACTGTGCAGGGGAAATTCCCTGAGGCTCCCATGATTGATTACTTCTAATTTCCTCTTGAAAGAAAGTGTCAGGCATAGATGCTTAAAGGATTTTTAGCTGTCAGCAATTTGCAGGACTAGAGAAGGGAGGGGAAATAAAATCTTTGAAATGGGAAATCTACAAATGTTTTAATTTCAACTATGTTCCCCATACTGTTTGGGAAATATACAATGAAATTATTTATTGAATAATTTGGTAATTCAGGAGGTATTTACTAAGGATATGAATACTGTTACAATAAAATAACTACTATGACAAAAATAATATAAAGGAACTTATTCAGAACCAAATATGAGTGACCATAGTATATGCAAAGAGAATGCTAAGGAAGAAATATACATAAACATATTTGTGTTTTTCTACAGTGTCAGAATTCATTGAATAAATGTATCAGCTTGTTTGATTTCCTTAGCTTCAATTTCTTAAGTAGTCTTAATTTTCCTTGATAGCTAGTCATAGGCAAACACAAATAGTTCTTTTATTCTAGTTTCAATTACTAATATTAAGCATCAGAGCATATGGTAATTATATTTATATATTTGTGTTTGTAGGTTACAGTGTGAGTTCCAAATGGTGTTACTATAAGGCTACATTCACTTTAAATTACTCTATGTTGTTAAAACAGTGGGTTTTCTGGCTGTAACTTGTCCCAAGAGTTTCTATTTTGCAAACAACTTTGAGTCAATTTTGAGGGTAGAAGATAACTGTCTGCCTGGGTGGACCCTGAGAAAACATCATTTGTCTGGGACCACTCACTAAGCAAAGATGGATAAATGACTTCTCCTAGAAATGTTAGGCTGACACCTGATAAATTTTGGTCTGTTAGCTCAAGCTTATTACTAGCTAATGCTTACATTTAAATTAACCAATATTTCTAACTATGTTTTGCTAAGTGACTCTAGGCTTTTTACCTTGTTTTCAACATGTCCGAGCTATCCAGTGACTGCCTGGCTTCTTTCTCAACTCTGCCTTTTTCCTCTTTTTATTTTTCATTTGCCTTTCCCACCTGACCTTTTACCTTACTGTAACTTAACCAATGGGAATAAAACATATTCACAGCATACAGAAGGGCTATGCCACAGTATTTGCTTCTTTGTGTCTAGTCAAAAACACTTTTTTCTCTCTCTCTCCCAAACCTGCTGATATTTTTTGAACATACTGTGACCTGTTTAGAGGTTTGTTTTTGTCTAAATCTGTCTGTGTTGCACGTCTGTAACCATTTTATGATTATGAGTTTTTAAACTGCTTGGCTAGGACCAAAGTGGCAGCTTTTGGTGCTGACTCTTGCCCTGCTTGGTTTTTCAACACGACAGAGGTATGAACGAGAGTCATGCTTAACTCCCCAACTCTTAGAAGCTGTGGAGTCTACACTGCCATCAAGTAGCATGCACCTGTGCTCTCAAGTCTGTAGACAGCAACTGGAAAAAGCCTCTTTGTACTACCACCTGTGAAAGGCCATAAGAGTCTAGCACGCTGCATCTGGTGTTCCCTGTGGCCAGGGAACGTGTTTCTGTACTATGACCCACAATAAGAGATAAAACTATGAAACTGTTCTTGGCCCCATTTTTGTGTGTCTAAAACCTTTTTTATAAAAAGCTTTTTTTATTCTTTATGTGGATGTACATTGGGTCCTGTATGTAATTAGAGGTTGAGTTTTTCTGTCCCGACTGCCTTTTCCTAAATATCCAGCAGCCATTTCCCAAATTACAACACAGTGGCTTAATATAAATTATAAATACTCAACAAATAGTTCAGGCTTATTACTAACTAGCTCTTACATATTAAATTAACACATATTCCTTATTTA
This sequence comes from Arvicola amphibius, assembly GCF_903992535.2. Lineage (NCBI taxonomy): Eukaryota > Metazoa > Chordata > Mammalia > Rodentia > Cricetidae > Arvicola > Arvicola amphibius. Next base: position 190,984,327 of record NC_052048.2, read on the forward strand.
TGCTCTGCCATGTGGTGGTACCTTTATTATCATGGCACATTCATCTCTTGCTCCCTTTGCATCTGGCTGGCAACGCCTCACTTAGCCCTTCTTTTCATTTTCTATAGCTTGGTTGCTCTACCTGTACTTCTGACCTGGCTATTGACTAATCATTGTGTTATTAAACCAATTCAAGTGACAAGTCTTTGGAGCATACAAGAGGTTTAATCTACCTCATATGTTCTCTCAGCAATTAGCTTCTCTACTCCCACTGCATTTAAGGAGTTGTTTTGGAGATTCACGCATTCTCATGACAAATTTACAGTTGGAAGCAAGTCTGAACTTACCTATTTTTGGATAGCATTTCAATCTTTGATGTGTAGTTGTAGCAACACTAAGGCCCAGTATGAACACATCAGCCTTGGTTAATTGGAGACACGATCATCCTGAGTTCAAGAACGGTCTAAATTATAGTGTACCACTCTCAAATTTTTGTTTTTCACAAAATGTTTGATTAGTATTAGGATATATATATATATATGGAAATCCTTCATAAAAAGATAATTTTTCACTTGAATTCTTACATGCCTGTCATTATAGATACAATCCCAAATGTACTATCTTTATAATTCTAATGTGTTCACTCTTATCTGCGACCTGTGGGAGGATATGTACCCAGGTTCAAAACAAAACGATAATGTTGCATTGTTAAATATGTAATGCAGGCAGAGACTGCTTGTTCATTCCCGGCTGCCCAGATAACAAAATAACCACTCAGAAGCTATACAATTTATAATAATGTTTGGCCAATAGCTTAAGAATATTACTAGTTACCTCTTACATCTATAATTAACCCATTTTCATTATTTCATATTTTAGCACAAGGCCTGTGGCCTACCAGCAAAGTTCCAGCTAGCAGCTCGCATCTTTCCTCTCTGGTGGCTACATGCTTATTTCACTGACTCTTTCTTCTTTCTCCCATCATTCAGTTTAGTTTTCCTGTCTAGCTCTATTCTGCTAAGCCCCTGGCCAAAATAGATTTATTCTTTAACCAATAAAAGCAACACATCTACAGAAGGACTTTCCACAATGTAGTTAGTAACTCTGTTCTAAAAATGCTTTGAATCCTTATTTGGGATTATAGATTAGTTATTGCACAAATTTTGATGTTAGGGGCTGTGAAATTGTTGAAAATGACTTAGAGATAAAGTACCTTGATGGAGGTGTATGAGGATATGAGTTTGAATCCCCAGAACCCAAATAGACACAGGTATACTAACATACATCTGTAACCCAAGTATTCCTATGGTGAGGCAGTGAGATGGGAGGGAGAGATAGGAAAATTCCAAAGAACACAAGCCCAGATAGCCTGGTAAATGCTGACACAAAACAACCTATCTCAAATAAGGTGGAAAAGAAGGACTGACATCAGAGGTGGTCCTCTGACCATCACATTTGCATACCCATATTCAAACACACAAATACGCACATACGTGAGCTTATACATTTGTGTACACATTAGTAATATGTTAATGCTGAAGGGAGCATTATTGATACTTTGAATAATCCCTACTTCTCTGCCCTTCCCTAAGGTGTTCTGTTTCCATTCACTCTCACTCAGCGTCATGCTATCTGTCATCTCTCATGGTACATTTACCGTAAGCTGAATTCTCAGCCAGTTCTTGATGACTCTTTCTACTTTAAGACAATGCAATAAATCACAAGGGAAGCATTCTTATTAAATATATATGTTCTATGGAATTGGGGAAAACTGTAAGTTAACTTTTTAAAAGTTTTAGCATTAAGGGAAAAAAAAAGAGTTTCGTTTTGAGGGAAAATGAAGCCAGTTCATTCGACCCCATCACTCCCATGGAATCATATTATAAACTTTGATGTAATGTGTGGAGCAGCAATTCAAAGATGAAGTATCACCAGCCCGACTGCAAGTTTATCATTGCTTTTCTCCCAATATGCCAATCAAACTTACCCCAAACCAGAAAGTTGGCAGAGAGATTTCCAGAGGAAGCCATCTAATTCTGGCTCAAATAAATGATTTTTTTTATAAGCCCAAGTGAGAGCATGGGCTTTGTTTCCTTCATTTCTCATGCCACATCCACACTGAACCCACGGGAGCACTACCTCACAGATCACAATGGTCGAGTTAGGGTCTGAGGGAGGGAGGTGCCCTGCACTGATTAGAGAAGCTGGGATCCCCAGACGATGGACCAAGCTTCTGTTACTTGATGCTCTGGTTTTCCGTGTAGCCTCAGTGTGGCTGCATTTCCAGAAAGCACAGAGTAGGAGGAGTAAATCAAACACAACCTAGAGCTGGAGGACTGAAAAGTGATTGCTAGGGAATGAACACAATGATACATCCCACAGAGACAGAGGTCAGGGAAGCCGTCAGAAAAGCAAGTAAGGCGAATATTACTAGTAGAAAACAGCCAGAAAAAGCTTTGAGAACTACACTAAGGCATTGGTACCCATTCATGTCCCAGAGCGTGAAGTGGCTAATCTGTGCAGGCAGATGGCATCACAAAGGCTAGAAAGCATGGACTAAAAATGGCTGAGTGAAACCTATGATCCAAATCTAGGGAACTGAAAGCTGGTAGGGCACAAAACTGTCCAAATATAATTTGTTACATTTTAAGTAGAGGCAAAAAAATAAAAAAATATGATATTAAAATGTTCAAGATGAAATTCTAAGAAACTCTCCATGTGCAGAACCAGGAAGGATTAAATAGAAACACACACACACACACACACACACACACACACACACACACACACACACACAGAGAGAGAGAGAGAGAGAGAGAGAGAGAGAGAGAGAGAAATTTACAGTTTTTTCAAGGTTTGTCTTATTTGAAATGTTTAAAATTTTCAGACCCCAGGCTACAATATTTGAAAGTTTTGGTTTCACCAAGGTAATCTTCTCTTTTATTCATACTTTGCAGTAATAGTTCTATGTCAGAGTTTGTGTTATGAAAAGAACAGAGCAGAGATGAATGTGTACAGATGCCTAGATTGTAAGAAGACAAGCAAGAACAAATTCTGAATAATAACTCCAGACAAAAAGTACTTGTAACTAAAAATCCTGAATTTACCTTCTGACTTCTTAGATAAGATATCAGAACAAAGATGTATCTGAGCTACAGTAAAGGTCAAAAATGAGGAAATTATACCTCTATAGTTTTGTCATATATTTAATGTGTGTGGTATCATATTTTGATATACTCATACATGGTGAAGTGATTAGTATTATCAAGAAATGAACACATCTAAACATTGCACCACGTTATCTTTGCATCCAGTACAATAGTTCTAGTTCTAGCAATATTCATTAGATAGTAAATGTTCTTTTTATTAATGATGTTGGTGATGTGTGTGTTTTCCTAAATAATTACTTATTCTTAAAAAAGGAAATACTTTTATTTTTTAGGAAAATCACATATACATGCAATTCATTTGGATCTTATCCAAACACTGCTCTCCCTTTCCTACTCCTCCTGACCACCCCCATCCTAGTTAGCTTGAATCATCAGTTTGATAAATGCTGGAATCACCTGAGAAGGAAGTCTTTGTCAAGGTTCTTACTGGATCAGATTCACGTGAGGGACTGTCTGCAGAGGAGTGTCTTAATTGGCAAAAATGTAAGCGGGAGCAAGTTATAGTTGGCACCAAGCTATAGATGGCTCCATTTCCTGGATAAATACTTCAGGGTATTTAAGAACACAAGCTATAATATAAATTTCAGGTGTTAGTTCTTGCTGCTCTTCTTGAGATCTGAGTCAGTTCCCAGTGGCTAGGTTGATTACTCACATTCACCAGTAATTTCAGTTCTCTGGAACTTGGCAGATATATTTTTAACCTACATTCACATGGCAGACAGCCAATAACACACACAGGCACATGTACACGCACGCACACACACACAGAGAAAGAGAGAGACAGACAGACAGACAGAGACAGAGAGACAGAGACAGACGAGACAGAGACAGGGAGATAAGAAAATAGCAAATAAATATTTTTTTATATCAAGAAAGCATGCTGTGCATATGCCTGTGAAGGTGCCAGGAAGTAGCATTTCATGACTTTAGCTTTATGTTCCTGCTGGAGATCCTGACCTAGTTACATCAGTGATGAACTCTGGCCTGGGAATGCAAGGCAAATCAATCCTTTTATTCTCTAAGTTGCTTTTTTTGTCATCGTATCTGTCACATCAGAGAATGAAACCAGTCCAGCAATAGGCTGCTACTGTGATAGACCTGATCGCGTGACTTCCCATGCTTTTGAACTATTGCAGTAGAGGATTAAAGAAGATTTTTGAACTTAAATCTGGGAAAGTTAATGGGTACTGACAGCTTAATACGTTGTTCTGTGGGACCTCGGAATAACAATGACAGATACATAGGTATTTGATGCTGAATTGTGAGGCTTCAGAGAGAAGAAAAAAATGTACTGATACTTGCGGTACGATTTATTTGTGTGATATTTTATTTTCACATTTTTTCAAGTTAAATGCCATTTTTATTTTTCCATTTTAGTGAAAATGGATTTTTTTCTCACAATATACTTGATTATGATTCTTTGCCCTTTACTTCTCCCATTTCCTTCTCATATCCCTTCCTATATGGATCTACCTCCTTCTTGTCTCTCTTTAGAAATAAAAGCCTTCTAAGAGATGATATTAATAAAATATAATCTAACAAAATAAAATATAATAAAATTAAATGAAAACTAACACACACACACACACACACACACACTGGTATTGGAAAAAGCAAACAGAATGAAAGGGCCCAAGAGATGGCCCAGGAGGTAGAGAGCCACTCATTTGAACACTCGAAAATCCCAAATAATACTAAACTGGAAGTCATAATAAATATGCTATGAACTTGTAGAGTTTAAAAAGAAAAGAAAAATTATATAAATAAAATAAGAGAAATCTAACTAATAACAAGACAAGATTTAAAAACAGATGGAAAAACCCTGACACAAGACTAAGAGACAGGGAGCCTTTGAAGATGTTATTGAGATTGTTGTCTGTTGTCCATCTATGCTGGACATTCAGCATATCCCCAAAAGTGGTTTATTTCCCAAATAAAGCTCCACTGGGGAAAGCTAAATTTTTGTTTGCAAGTGGTTACCATATGGAGATAGTTTCAGCATTAGGAATGGGGGCAGGCATCCACTCTCCTTCCCAACTATAGGGCCCCACTTGAGGCAGACCTGTGCAGGGACTGTTCCTACTACCTCAACATCTGCGAGTGTATCGGAGCTAGGCTTGTGTTGATTTAGAGTGCTTTGTTTTCTTGGTGTCATCCACCTTCTCTGGCTCTTACCGTCTTTTAACCTCTTCCTCTGGGTTCTTTGAGATTTTTTTTAGAGACTTCTTGTATATGTCTGAGTGTCCCAAGGTCTCTCACTCCCTGCATGAGATCTGGCAGTAGATCTTTGACTTTTTCCCCACTTGGTAGAGGAGGAAGAGTCTCTGATGATGGTTGAGAAAGACACTGATCTATGTGTAAAGCAGAATATCATTAGGGGTCATTTTATTGCTGTTTATTTTTAGAAAAAATATAATTTGACTTTATCCTGGATCTTGGGCTATCTAGTCTTGGGTTCTTGGTCACCCAAGCAGTGTCTGTTGCTGGTTCCCTCTTGTGGAGTAGGTCTTAACTCAAATCAGGTATTGGTTGGTTAATTCCGTTGGGCTACCATGACTCCAGCATATCTTTAAAAAAACTTTTATTGATATTTTGAGATTTTCACATCATACTCTCTGATCCCACTTATCTCCCCATCTTCTTGAACTGGTCCTCTGCCCTTGCAATGTCTCCATGATATCAAAACTAAATTTAATGGAAAAAAAAACACTTTAAAACTATGTGTTAATGTGGCATATATCCTATTCATTAAAATTGTAATTATCATAATGGAATAAAAAAATAGTAAAAAGTCATAGTTATGTAAGACATGTAAGAATTATATAAAACATGATGTATTATATGATAAATATATTAAATGGTTTCAGTGACTGAAAAAAAAAGATAAACTAAAACCAAACCGAACCAAAATCAAACTAATAAACAAAAACAAAAGAAAACTCCTGTCTTGGAAGCTGTAGTGACCAATAGAGTCACATAATTTACACTTTAGTCCATTAATCTTTAATTGCAAGTATCCATTGCCTCAAGCTATTGCCCTGGTTTAAGGCCTCTGGTTTCTATTACACTATGAATAATTACCTCTGACTGGGGAACCTCTTGGATAACTTTTTGTTGTCCTGTGTCATAGAGATCCTGCTTGTTTAATCTGTAGGTTTTTCCTTTCACATGCACCAACAGTTTATAGATTCCTTGGATGTTGGAGAGGACCAAATCATAGCCCTTACTCTTGGCCTGGGTGGTAGCTAGATGGGTTAGCCCATCAGCTTCCCTTATTGCTCTGGTGCTCCAGCACTGCCTTGGCTAGCTCACCCAATGCAGCCTACAGCAAGGAGTAGGGCCAGTTCTGTTCTCAGGTCTTGGATCTAGTCACCCATGCTCAAACTCTACTGTTTGATATAGGAGGCATTTTAGAGAATGGGGTGGGGTTACCTCTCCTGCTTTCATGCTCTCAAGGCTGGCACACCTGCGCTTGAGACAAAACGGGGCTGACTGAGAAGCAAAGGACAATGGCTCTGGGCTCTGATTCTTCTTCATGGACGGGCTCTGTGGGAGCCTTCTCAGCTTGGTCGATCACCTTCCTGGACCTGGGGGGAGTTGGGAGGACCTTGGTCTTAGCATAGAGTGGGGAACCCTGATGGCTCCTTGGCCTTGAGAGGGAGGGAGGGGAGGTATGGGTGGAGGGGAGGGGAGGGAAGGGGGAGAAGGAGGGGAGAGAAAGGGGAGAAGGAGGGGAGGGAGGGGGGAGGAGGAGGGAAGGAGATGGAAATTTTTAAATATAAAAAAAAATAAACCATGAGAAAAAAAAAAAAAAAACAGTCAGCTCTAGCTTTCTGTCCAGGCTGACTTTCCTGTGTGCTGCAGCTGGTAATGGCAGGGCTGGTTTTCTAACTCTGTGACTGACTCTGGCCATTGGCAAACTCTCTTGCCTGTCATAGGTAGCAAGAGAGTTGGCTAGGGATGGAGTGGACAGGGCTTCATTCCCTCATCTCTGCCACCTCATGGCAAAGAAAGGAGGTATGGTTAGGTCTGTTGCTTTCACACCATCTGGGATGGCTCTAATATGCAGCCCAGACCTTGAAGAATCCAACAAGGCTCTGGGCCTGCTATCCAAGGGCCAGTGAAGGGTGGGTCTGGCTAAGGACACAATGATTTCAAGAGACCTTATGCTAATACAGGCCATGGACATTGTCAGAGACCCCAGGAGCGGCAGCTCAGGCCAGAATGCCACCAAGGCTCATTGGCAGCACAGGCCACTCAGCTCCCTATGGACTTACGGGCAGTATGGCTTTTGGGAGCCAACAGGGGTGCATGTAGCTGATCATGGGCATTTGCAGAGCACTACAGAAGCTATGGACACCACCCTAGACCCTGGATGTAACATGGCCATGGCATTAGCATATCTTGCACCCGGGACACCATTGTAGACAAAAAAGTTTGTGGCTGGAATGGTGCTTACTTTTCTCCTTTGGTAGCACGAAGAGCACCTTCCTATACCAAAGGTATTAGCATATAGTTGTGAAGTCTCTATATACTCAGCAATGTGATTTCTCTGTTATGTGTTTGGAGCTTTACTGTCAGTCTGGGCAACAGCCGGGGTTGTTTCAGGATTCCCAAGGGATTCCCTTTGGCCAACAAGTCAATTAGATGTAACCCATTCCTTATACTGGAAGATTCATTGATGACAAGAGATGTCCAGTGGGGACTCTATCTCCCCCATTATTTGGTGATTTCATCTAAATTACTTTCATACACGCATATATTTTAAGAAGTTTCTACTGTCTTCGGTTTCCATGCTACCTTTCCAATATTCCTCAATTTTAACTGTCTCTCACTGTATTCCCTCCCTACTGCCCATCTTTCTGCCTCCCCATTCTCCTGTAGCAAACTCTTACTCCTCTTCATCAATGGCTCTATTCCCCTTTCTCATAGAGATCTGTCAGTCTTCCTTAGTTCCTTATTTTATGCCTAACTTCTATGGTTCTACAGACTATAGCTTAGTTATCATTTACTTACAGTTAATACCCACTTATGATTGAATACATAAAACATTTGTCTTTCTGGGTCTGTAAACTTCACTCGGTATGATTCTTTCTGATTCCATCCACTTGCCTGAGAACTTAATGATTTTAAGGACTAAACAATATTATATTATGTACCAGATTTTTAAATCTATACTTCTGTTGAGGGGCATTTAGTTTGTAATCAATATCTGGATGTTTTGAATTCAGCAGCAATGAACATGGCTGAGCAATTGTCTCCACAGTAGGAGGAAGGATCCTTTGGGTCCATGTTCAAGAGTGGTATAACTGGATTTTTAGGTATATCCGCTCATATCTTCCACAGTGATTTACAAAGTGGCTGTGAAAGATTGCACTACTATATTCGGTTTCCCTGCTACCCCCCATTTTCCCTGAATTTTAGATGAATCTCCCAATATGTCCTCCCTCTCACTCCTCCACTTTATTTCTTCCCACTTGATCTTCCTATTTCATCTCTGCCATCTATTCATAAATATCTATTCTCCTTCCCTTTATTAACAGATCTAACTATACCTCTTAGCCCTTACTCTATACCTAACATTTGTGATTCTACAGATTGTAGCAAGGTTAACATTAACTTAACAAGTCACAACCACAAATAATAAAATACATAGCTACCAAGCTTTGTTAATTTTTATTTCTCTACTATGTCTACTATGCACAAAATATTTTTCAACTATAGGATTTCCTAGTGGATTTTCAGTGTCAGTTATGCATTTAATTTTCCTGCTTTCCTGGCTAAAGTGGTCAACAAGTTTCCACTGTACGATATTTTAGATGTTTGCTGATCAGACAGGGCTAAAGAATTAGTTGTGATTAATAAGTGATCTGTGCCATTGAAGTAAAATTTTCAGTGATTCATTAGAGCAATATGATAGTATTTCTTCAGGATCAGTTCACAGAGGCTGTGTTCCAAGGGGGCTTATTGAAGATGACAAACTAATTTGAAATTATTTTTACTTTTTCTTTCATTAGCCTCTTTAAAACTATAACTTCTAATCCTTCTTCTAAAGAAAAGTTTTCAAACATTTCTCTTTATATAGCCTGTATTTTGTTTACTTATGCATTGTATATATGTGTATATATATGTATGTGATTATATATATATATACACACACACTTAAGTTTCAGTGAAGAACAAATATTTCTTTTAGCTTTGTTCTTATTATTTGTGTATGTTTGTTTTATGCACCATGACATCCATGCAGAAGTCAGAGAAAAAGCTGTGTGTGGAGTAAGTTTTATCCTTAACTTTAGTTTCAAGGATTGAATACAGTGTTCCGGCTCCTGAAGCAAGTACCTTTCATGATAAACCATCTTGCCTGCCATTGCAATATTTTATTTTATTATTTTTTCTTTTTTTCTTTTCTTGGTTTTTCGAGACAGGGTTTCTCTGCAGCTTTTTTAGAGCCTGTCCTGGAACTCGCTCTTGTAGACCAGGCTGGCCTCGAACTCACAGAGATCCGCCTGCCTCTGCCTCCCGAGTGCTGGGATTAAAGGCGTGCGCCACCACCGCCCGGCTTTGCAATATTTTATTTTCCTATTACATAAATGTTTTACTTTAGAATAATTTAGATCTGTAGAAATATTATAATAGCAATATTTGGGAACTCTGGACTCACTGAATTGTTATGATGTTGCTAGGTGTATCTATCAAAATCAAGAAATTGTCTCTGATACAAAGATATTAACAAAACTATACTTCATGGAATTTCATTATTTGTAACCCTCTTATCTTCCAGGACCAAATCTAGAGTGGCACTTTGTTTTAATTTTCTTGTTTCCTTAGTGCCTTTTCCCTTCCAGCTAGTTTTCTTTTCCATTTATCATCAACTTGCCTATCTATCTATCTATCTATCTATCTATCTATCTATCTATCTATCAATCTATCTATTTATCTATCTATCTATCTATCTATCATCTATCTATCTATCTATCTATCTATCTATCTATCTATCTATCTATCTGTCTATCTTTCTACTATCTCAATTCAATTCATATCCAAAACTTCATGAATAGAAATTCTCATTAATTTTGCATTATGATTATCTGACATTGTTCATTGCTTCATTTTATAAAATAAAATCTCATAGGTTATCTCTTCAGAGGCAAAGTGTAAATCAGGTGTAATAGTATCTATGCCTTTGAAGTTGTCTTAGTATAGATACAGCTTCATTAAAATTGAGAATTAAGAATACTGATTTTGTCACTGAAGAACACGAATACAAATGTGTACATTAAAATATAGAAAATGAACTTTATTATTTTTCTCTCCAAAAGACATGAAGCCTATTTATTTTCTTACTGAATTTAGTGATACTATAGTATTATAACTATGCTTATCAGTACAGTAACACTGAATGGGACCTGAGAGGGGTAAAAATATATTTATGAGGATACTCATGAAAGCAGTGTCATCCATTGCCTAGTCTTGGATTCAATGTTTGCTCACATCAAATCATCCTGCTAATTAGAATTAATATATTCCCATAATTTTATTACAAGTATTTAAGTTATTATCTTCTTACAAGTCTATCTTTATTTCACATTTAAAAACTTAAGTTCTCCAAAAACATTTAGAAAGAACTTTAAGATAACCATTTTTATAGGATAAAAAATAGGACAAGATAAATGGGATTTTAGGAATACAATCAGATACATGCAAGGAACACAGGGCAGAAAAGATCTACACTGTCATAAAGCCATGGTGTTGGCTTTTTGTTCTCTTTGAGGATGAATACATTACAGGGGATTAGTAATGCTACAGAAATTGGATTCTGAGGAAAATGTCACCACCTGGATGACAATAGTTGACTTTCAGAGCTGAACAAAGTAAAACCTGGACTCTTTATTTATCTTCCATGAAACATGGAGGGTCTCAGATCATTCATTTTCCTCCTTTGTGAGTTAGTGAATGGGTTTGGCCTGTGCTTTAGATTTTTGGTTTTAATCTGAGGGGAAGTTTTATTGTGTTCCCAAAACAGGGTAAATATCAACCTTGATTGCAAGGGGGCTGCCCATCTCTCCATTAAATTGACTTTTAGTAACAATTACCATTTAACTAAATACCTGCTAGGAAATTTGTTATTACTATTCTTCAACTCTTTTCACACACTGATTAGTACAGCACTGTTCTATATTGTTTGTGTTTAGTATATAAGGGCACCTGCATTATGGCTTCATCAAAAATTTAAACTACCATAAAATGACTTAATATACATCAGCCTTTTTGAAAAAGAGGAAGGGAAACCATTAATATAGTAAACACAAAGTAAAATTGCAGTTCTAAAAACTCATTGCATGAAAACTCACAAAAGAAAGCACTAAAATATTTTTGAAAACATAAATCTTTCATGTGTTCTCCATAAATGCAGTTAAATGCAAACTTGACATGAAGACATATGAGACTATTTTTTTGACTGGGCTTTTTGTGACTTCTAATATTTTGTTGTAATTAGCTTTGATTATGTGATATAGTCTAGGCTTTACAAAGATAATAACATATGGTTAGCATTCCTTCCAATGTGTGCCTAGTACTCTTGGAGATTCTAATAAAGGACTTTTAGAGGAGAAATGTACTTTTGACTCACAGTGTAAGATTATGGTCTGTCATAGTGGGAGAGTCCCAGCACCAGGAATTTGAAGCAGCTGGTCTAATTTCTCCCATATTCATTCAGAAAGCAATGAATAGTTTTGTTTAACTCACTTTCTCTTTATCATGAAGTCAAGGACCTCAGCACAGGGAATGTTGTTACCTACAGTGGGTATGTATTTACAGTGGGTATGTTTTCCCATCTCCATTAATCTCATACAGATAGTCCCTCAAATACATACCCAGATATTATATCTCATCAAGGTAACAGTTGTGGGTAACCATCATAACCCATACTTACAATATTATTAACATCTAAAGTAAATGTAAAGTAAAACATATTCAGTCTGGTCATATTTCTTTAATTAACTTAAGTATTTTTACTACAATATTTTGTTTGATGATCCAAATAAGATTCACTTGTTATGATTAAAACATTTCTTTAATTGTCAGAATTAACCTTGGCTTTTGTTATATTCATACAATATACATATGTATAAAATTCTCTTATAATTTAATGCATGTATACAATATATTTTTATTGTATTCACTTCCATTCCTCTCCTGATTATTTCCAGATCTACTTCTCACTCCATCCCCTTCCAACTTCATGCTTTCTTTCTTTGAATTTTAAACACAATGAATACAATTTCTGTTTCCCATATAATCATGAGTGAAGGGCCATTTACTGGAGCATGGCAGACCTAACAGAAGCCAGCTTGAATTTTCCTGACCTTATTCAGAATGTCTATTCACTAAAGCAGGCAAGAATCCAGGCAATACTGGAAAGACCTGCAATCTAACCACCAGTTATCCAAGAGCATATAGTTGCTCATCCATTTCTAAAAACATAAATTAGTTGAGTAACTATGCATAGGATAGATTTTTGTTTCTAAATGATTTTGAAAGATTAAAATATAAATTATATAAGATTTAAAGTATATAAATTCATAACATCAATAAAAGTGGCATACTTCTTTAACCATATTTATTGACAGAGACAGGGTGATGAAGAATTTTGTATCATGTAACTAGTAATTATTAATTTTAACTAAATAATTTTAAAGTTTTCAATTTACTTGAAAGAATTATTCTTACTATATTTTATTAAAAACTATATTTGTAGATATTATGTGATTATTTTTCTGCCAATGGTTGGTCATATATTAATGTAAAGAATATTAGAAATTTTTTTATTAAAAATTTCTGCCTCCTCCCCGCCTCCCCGCCTCCCATTTACTTCCCCCTCCTTCCTCCACTCCCTCTCCCAGTGTTCTGCTCATGCACCAAGGCCATCCACCCAGAGGAGTGAGAGGCTGCCCTCCAGGCAGGTCTGAGGATTCCAGCAAGGGAGTGAGGGTACCTTCAGCTTGTTGGTTACTAGGTACATGATACAAAATTCTTCATCACCCTGTCTTGTCAATAAATATGGTTAAAGAAGTATGCCACTTTTATTGATGTTATGAATTTAAATACTTTAAATCTTATATAATTTATATTTTAATCTTTCAAAATCGTTTTAGAAACAAAAATCTATCCTATGCATAGTTACTCAACTAATTTATGTTTTTAGATAAATTTATGTTTTTGATGTGTGATACTCTACCCCACCCTGCCACCAAGTTTGCCCTTTTGTCTGCAGTGTCCTGGGGCTCCCAGCATCCCTGATTCAGTGTTGATGAGTTCCATCCAGTCAGGAATAGCTCCTGCTCCTGCACTGAGGAGATCCAACCAGATTCAGTCACAACAAAGATTGGACCAAGACACCAAGTCTCTCCGGGCTCCATTTGAGGGAAGAGATGGACAGGCGCCAATGCAAGAACTCCTCCAACAACCTGAAAGGCAACATGACATCACCAGAATCCAGGCATCCCGAAACAACAAAAATTGAACACCCTACTCCAGAAGAAATAGAAGAAATCGACCTTAAACAGTACTTTATGAAAATATTAGAGGACCTTAAACAGGAGGTAAAAAACTGCCATAATGAAATGGAGATGACAAACAAAAAGGTAGATGAAATAAATAAATCTTTCAAAGACAGCCAAGAAAAACAAGAAAAACAATAAAAAGCAATCAAACAGATAAAGGAAACAGTTCAAGACCTGAAAAATGAAATGGAGGTAATGAAGAAAACACAATCCGAGGGAAGACTGGAAATGGAAATTCTGAGTAAACAAACAGAAACTACAGAGACAAGTATTACCAACAGAATACAAGAGATGGAAGAAAGAATCTCAGACTCTGAAGATACTATAGAGGAAATAAACTCACAGATTAAAGAACAAAACAAATCCAACAAATTCTTAACACAAAACATCCAGGAAATCGGGGACACCATGAAAAGACCAAACCTAAGAATAATTGGGGTAGAAGAAGGAGAATTACAACTCAAAGGCCCAGAAAATATATTCAACAAAATCATAGAAGAAAAGTTCCCCAACCTAAAGAAGGCTATTCCTATGAAGGTACAAGAAGCCTACAGAACACCAAATAGATTGGATCAAAAGAAAGCATATCTACGCCATATAATAATCAAAACACAAAACATACATAATAAAGAACAAATATTTAGAGCTGCAAAGGAAAAAGGTCAAGTAACATATAAAGGGAAACCTATCAGAATTACACTTGACTTCTCAATGGAAACCATGAAAGCCAGAAGGTCTTGGATAGATGTGCTTCAGACACTAAGGGAACATGGATGCAAGCCCAGACTACTATACCCAGCAAAGCTTGCATTCACTATTGATGGAGAAAACAAGATATTTCAGGACAAAAACAGATTTAAACAATACGAAGCCATAAATCCAGCCTTGCAGAAAGTAATAGAAGGAAAATCACTAACCAAGGAGTCCAACAATGCCCACAATAACTCAGACATCTAGCGACCCTTCACCAGCACAACTAGAAGAAGGGAAACACACAAACTCTACTACAAAAAAAAATGACTGGAGTTAACAACCACTGGTCATTAATATCACTTAATATCAATGGACTCAATTCACCTATAAAAAGGCACAGGCTAAGAGATTGGATACGAAAACAGGATCCAACATTCTGCTGTTTACAAGAAACACACCTCAACCACAAAGACAGACAACTACTCAGAGTAAAGGGTTGGGAAAAGGTTTATCAAGCAAATGGACCTAAGAAACAAGCGGGTGTGGCCATACTAATTTCTAACAAAGTTGACTTCCAACTAAAATCAATCAGAAGAGATGGAAAAGGACACTTTATACTCATAACAGGAAAAATCCGTAAGAATGAAGTCTCAGTTGTGGATATCTATGCCCCTAATATAGAAAATTTCTCAGTGCACACCTATTAGCTACTATAGTAAGGAAATTTATTAAAAATAATTAATAAAGTAAAAATTTAAAAGTCATTATAATATGTAATCATTACAGAGCTTAGAGTTTTCTCAGGAGTAGACAGACATTTAAATATTAGAGTAAATCAGTGACACTTATTATTACATAGGACTTTCTCTTAATAACACATGGAAGTACATATTTTAGGAACTGTTATTTATAGCTGTATATATATGTATGTATGTGAATATATATGTATGTATGTATAGCATACAATATTTCATTTAGTCCTAATTTTCACGTTTCATGATCTACATAATACTTTTTTACAATGTATCACATCTTTTCATACTTTTCACTACCACAGTCTCTCATGTCTCACTCTGTGGTCTTCTGAATATATTTTCTTTTGCTGAAACTCATTAAGAATTTGTTTTAAACAGAACTTTGTTTTTGAAATTGATATTTCTGTTTTTCATTCCACTCAGACTCAATTGGTAGGGCATAGATTTTGTGAATTCAATAAATTTTTGCAAACCATGTACAGTTTTAGAACAATGCATATGGAAGTTGAAAAAAATCAGCTAAAGCAGCTCATCTTCCTTACTAGTTCACTCTTGACTTCAAGGTAAGCAAAACTCTTACCTCAGTATGAGCGCTATTCAATAACCATCCATTTCCTTCCCTCAAGGAAGGAAAAGCTCAGTCTGACTACTGCTGTTTAATTAGGTTTATAACCCGACACTTGCTTCTTCTCTGGAAAGGGCCATTTCATCTGGACACAAATCTCTAGTAGCATTGGACTAGCTGAGACTGAAAATGTGCAGTACTGAGGTAAGTACTAAGAACAAGAAGAATGAATAAGAAAATTGAGAGTGAAGTACTGAACCGTGGTGATAACCACCACCACGTCCCCTCCACCATGTCTACTCTCTACCTACCTAGCTTTTGGCTGTTCACCCCTTTATTAAAGCAGGGAGAGTAATACATATTCACAGTGTACGATAGGATTATTCCACATCAGAAGTCCTGTGAAGAAACCAGAAGCCACTGCTCCATGTGTGCACATGAGGAAGAACAAAATGTAGGAAGAAGCGTACTTTAAATGTGAGCCCTACTGGTGGTTTGACAGGTTACATCCAAAGAGGAGCCTTGCAAGTATACAATATTGCCTTTTATCTCAGACTTGGCAGCCTCAATCCTCATGTTAGTCAGGGGGAGGTTATTAACTAGGACCCCAACCACAAACTCTGTGGTTAAATCCCATGCAGACAATGCTAAAACACTCACTATGGGAAATATTAGGAATTTAATTTTTTTAATTGAAAGGGGGATTTTATGAGTAGAAGCTCTTGTCATTGTGTATATTCTCGACAGGGCTCTTAGATGTTGTGCTTTGAAGTATCTATTAAAGCTAATAAATGCAAGATTCTTGAATTTTCATAGCATGGAGCTGAAATGAAGTGTATCCAAATAGCATCCTTGTTTGCCAATTATTTTAAACAAAACTTCATTTGAGAAGCTCGTGGGGAAAAGATCTTGTTCCATGGTGTTTCTGTCATTTTATTTGAGACCGCCAGTTATAATAAAGCAGCATCCAGTGGGAAGTATGTCTACAGATGGTATCCTGAAGCCAGATTTCATTCACTCATGAATATTCTATTGCTTCGAAAGGTTAAAATGTGATAGCTACTCTGAAGCTGAGGTCAGAGTGGGTCCACTAGAGCCGAGTGATCAGGACACATAAACTCGTCCTAATATGCTGAACTTGGTACAAGCCAGATGTAAGCTATTACACACAATTAGTGTTTCAGATTCTAAGGAACTGCTTTCTCTGCCTATGGCAAAAATGGAAGATATTAATTGCACTGCTTAGAATTTCAGCCTCTTCAGCCGAATGAGATGTTTGTGATTTCCTCAGGAGCACGAAGCTTGAAGCTGAAATATATTTTATGACAGATTGACAAATAGGACAGCTTTTTAAAAAATATACTAGAATCTGGGATATAAAACAAGAGAAAATAATAGGGAACAGAATTGATTTTTCTGTCCTAGTACAAGGATTTTATTAAGGGACCTCCTTCTTATTTAACATTTATAATTTCTGGAAAAAATATTTCTGCTTTTATGATAGATACTATACAATATTATAATGTATCAATGATATATTCTATATGTCTTCTCAATCAAAGAAACATTTGGATATGAATTAGTAGTGGTTTTTAGGGAAGGGAATCAAACATAAATAACCGGTATCTTAGGATTCTTGCTAAGTATTAGGAGCAAAGCAAAAGACATTCACATACTAATTTGAACCCTGTAAAGATGTAATATTATATGACCAAATCTACTTTACATATGTATTCATTTATGACCTTTAGATTGATGATAATTTTGAATTATTTTGTTATCTATGGACTAACTATGTGAGCCCTTGAAACAAGGACCTTGATCTGGTTGGGGGAAGAGAGAGAGATGTTGAAAAAGTCAAGAGAAACCAAGGGGTATCAGGACTCAAAAGTTGGTCTTGTATGTGGGTGGTTGAGATCATGTGAATAGACCAGAGCATGGTCTGTAAATTAATAGGTGTTCACATGTTACAAGTAAAAGAGAATTTAGATGTAGATAACAATGTGAATAAGCCTTTCATAACTGTCTGCCCAGGAAATACCTTGATTTCATTGAATGTAAAACTGGCTAAAGAAATCGTCCCTTCAGCCTAGCCCTACAGTATGTAAAAATGAAAGACAATAAATTTAACTATCATTGTTGGAAACATGGAGTTGATAGCATTAGGTAGTGAAAAAAAAGAAAAGTAATACCCTGAGGCATGGCAGCTTACAACCAAGATCCTATTGACAGAAACACAAAAGGAGGAATGCTGTGAGTTCAAGACCAATCAAGGATACATAATGAGTTCAAGGTTAGGTCAGCCTGAATGACAACTTTAGGAAAAATGGATTTATCTTGGCTAACAGTTCCAAGGACATAGTCAATCATACCAAAGAAGACATGGGGGCAGAAGTTGGAGGCCACAGGCTACATTGACTTTCAGAAGCAGAGTGTAATGAGAGATGGTATTCAAGCTGCATTCTCATTCTTTTGTTGTGGACCCCAATCTATGGAAGGGTCTTTGCCATGTTGATGGGAAGTCTTCCCACCTTTATTCACACCTAATTATTTTTTTCTTTCATTGAATTATAAAATCTCAACAAAATTAATATGATTTCAAATATGTCAAATCAAAAATCTCCCTCATGTTCTCGCTCCTTCTGCTCCTCATCGGGACCTTGGGAGCTCAGTCCAGTGCTCCAATGTGGGGCTCTGTCACCTTCCCCATCTGTCGTCAGCTGGAGGTTCCCTCACGGTCCTGACTTTCTTTCTCATGTTCTCTCTCCTTCTGTTCCTCATCAGGACCTTGGGAGCTCAGTCCGGTGCTCCAAGGTGGGGAACGAGAGGGGTGCGTTCACTCATGGAAACGGTGGGACAGAACTAATGGGAGATCACCAACTCCAGTTGGAATGGGACTGATGGATCATGCGACCAAACCCGTCTCTCTGAGTGTGGCCAACAGCGGGGGCTGACTGAGAAGCAAAGGACAATGGCTCTGGGCTCTGATTCTTCTTCATGGACGGGCTCTGTGGGAGCCTTCTCAGCTTGGTCGATCACCTTCCTGGACCTGGGGGGAGTTGGGAGGACCTTGGTCTTAGCATAGAGTGGGGAACCCTGATGGCTCCTTGGCCTTGAGAGGGAGGGAGGGGAGGTATGGGTGGAGGGGAGGGGAGGGAAGGGGGAGAAGGAGGGGAGAGAAGGGGGAGAAGGAGGGGAGGGAGGGGGGAGGAGGAGGGAAGGAGATGGAAATTTTTAAATATAAAAAAAATAAACCATGAGAGAAAAAAAAAAAATCTCTTGAGTCCCACTGCTCATTGTCCCCACCAACCGTGTGTTCAGTAGTACATAACTCTATTAGCTTTTTAATCCAAATCAAGCAAGTACATCTATGTCACATGTTTTTTGTTCATACTCATCTCTTATAAATGTATAGACTAGTACAGATTATTTTATACCTTATATACATAGAATAGTATAGATTATCTCACACCTTAGTATTTTATTTTCCTTGGTGTTTATTCTATATGGGTAAGGAAAAGCTTTCTCAATTTGGTAAATGGACACAGGATTTTTCTATTGTCTTATTACTATGATCAAATCTGCAATGACTTTCTTAGGTATATGGTTAATTGATGGGAAAAATACTTGTTTTGAGATATTTAAAAGAAAGTCCCCAAACTTTGACTCCAAAGTCAGATAGTGACTATATTTATAAATTTGATTGCAGCTTCTGTTCCTTCTATAACTGTCTGAAGAAGTGTGACACGGCCAGTGTTTGTATCACAGTATTTGGCAGGATTGTGATCTTTTATTTCTAAAACATACACTGCTTGTCTCTGATTTGTAAGGACTTGTGTCCAAGCCTACTCTCACCTTACGTTTATTGTATGATACATGAAATTGACCATTGTTTCGTCTGATAAAAGGCCATCTGTTTTATACTGATTTCTTGTAATCTTATATTTATTTATTTAATTGAAGGAACCCTTTATGGTCTAAGCACGTACCCACGTATTCATGCATCCTGCTATATCTTCTACTCTGGGGCTGGATTGTCTTGGAACTTATCAACTATTGAATGGCTTGGTGTATTATCTTAACTATCTAGAAATAGTTAGAAAATTGTATTTTCCCCCACCGTAATGGATAGTGGTTCTCACTGTTGAATAATAACCCTTGTTATAGGATTTTGTTTCCTAACTGTCTGAGGTAGACTGATAGAAAAACTAAATATTTATCGTGAACGAAATAGTGTTTTGTTATAAGCAGTCCTGTGAATGAGTTCCTCATCTTTATGGTCTTAGCTACTTTTCCTGAGGAGGAACTGACAGATATAGTATAGAATGTAAGCCATGGACATATCTTCGAGGATGGGTGGACCAAATTACAAAATGTTCTACTGAGAGTGGGTCAGTTCTCTAACTTCATATTGTTTAAGCTTCATAATGACTGAAGGTTGATGCTAGGGGTAGCAGAAGTTTGGTGAAAATTTGTTTAGTCTAAGACATGAGGCCAATTTGGGCACCCATGAGGGCTTGGCCTATGTTTAGATGTGACTCTTCTAGGGCTTCTCCTCTGGCCAAAGAGATCTCAGAAGAGCATCTGGCTTCCTGTGAGTTCCAGGAACTACTTCCTGTCTGTTATCTCTCTGCTGTTTCTTTCCCTGATATCCTGTATCCTTATTGTTTGCTGATATTTTTTTTTCCAGAAAACATTCAAAGGGATCCTTCTACAGATTTTTACCCCTCTTTTAATACACAGCTCTTTTCCTTTTAGACTTTTTGACAATCGGCTCTCACCATCATGCTATCATTAAATGGATACTCAGATATCTTCTCAGCTCACTGAAAGCCCTGTGTCATTATTTGGTCACCTTGTTGGGTGTAGTTCAGAAATAAACATTAGCAAGAAATAACAACCATGAGCATCATGCCATTAGTTCCCTTAATTCCATGGCTCAGATATATGTAATGCAGGTTATGTTTTAACCATTCTTGCAGGGGGTTCCCCTTTCAATCTTTGCTGCAAAGTGTGGTCCTAGTGGTCCATCACCACAGGAGGTGGCTCCCACAGTATGGAAATATTTAGTTGGGGTTCTCCAAAGTACTGTCCTTTATTGAAGAACTATTTTAACTGATGCATTCCTTTCCATTATTTCTGCTGCTGTCTTTTTCATAATGACTATGGTAAATGCATGCCTTTGCAAAAGTACATTTCTACCATACAAAAGCTTGGGGTCTTGAACCTGTATCAGCAGAGTTATTTAGTCTCCATCAGGATTAAAGCAAACCCCTGGCTTCTGTACTGAGTGTCACGGTTAGACTTAAGCTCCTTAGAATTGTAATGGCAAAGGCTGCTCTGTAAATGTGAGGGAATAATGAAGTGCTGAAGAAATGGAAGTGTGATACTTTGAATTTTGGCTTTCAATGAAATTTGGTACAGAACTAATGGAAATGGCCCATTCTGATGTAACAGTTAATTTTCAGGACTGAATACAAAATTGTTAGCTTTGAGGTAAGACTATACATACTGCAGAAGGCTGAGAGGATACAGCATCTTCAAGAAAGCTGGTAGAGGGAGAGTTCACTATAGAAGCAGAAGCAGGTAGATGTGGAGAAAAAGATTAAAGGAGTGTAGGTACATGTGCATATGTGCATGTGCCATGTGTGCATGTGTGTGTGCCAAGTGCAGATGTGTGACTCACTGCATTTCTTTGTGTGTGTGTGAAAGAGAGAGAGAAAGAGAGAGAGAGAGAGAGAGAGAGAGAGATAGAGAGATCTGACTCAAATATAGATCTCCTTCTGAACATTTTTGAGAGAACCCTAGGTTCGATCCTCAAGCACTCAGAAACAAAACAAAGTGAGTAAATAAATAATTGTATTATAAAGGAATCGTGATAGTAAGTGAAAGCGGCTTAAAAAGGAATAGGTGCGGCCGGGCGGTGGTGGCGCACGCCTTTAATCCCAGCACTCGGGAGGCAGAGGCAGACGGATCTTTGTGAGTTCGAGGCCAGCCTGGGCTACAAGAGCTAGTTCCAGGACAGGCTCCAAAGCCACAGAGAAACTCTGTCTCGAAAAACCAAAAAAAAAAAAAAAAAAAAAAAAAAAAAAAAAAAAAAAAAGGAATAGGTGCATTGTTTTATTCAACTCAGGAGAATTATTTGCAAAGAGCAAAGTAGAAAATAAATGTTATTAAGGTCTTATTCTAGTGGGCATTTTGCAGACTGGTTCAAGTAGTGTACCAGAGACACACTAAGCAAGCAGTCTCTGCTATACCTAGTTTACAAGTTTTGCAAGCTAAAACAACTTCCACAGTCTTTGTCAACAGCAAATGTGAGCTCTTTACAGCAAATGAACATTCTGGTCATTTGCCGTTCAGAACTTTGAGGTTTTCCACATCATATAGTTTATGCAATCCAACATGCTGCAAGCCCCACACAATCTGGCTTTGCATGTGTATATCAGTGTTCATTTTCCGCTTTCTCCTCATGGAACACGCTTGATGCTTTGTTCCTTTCTTCAGTCCCCAAACTCACATAGCACACCCTCACACCACAGCCTCTGTGCTTGAATACTCCCTGTACCAGGAATGTTCACGACTTTGGCTATTCCATTACATCAGATGATTCTCGTTAAATGTCGTGTCCTCAGAGTTTTCTCCGAGCATTCTATTGAGTAATAGATCCATCACTTTCTATCCTGGTATTTCGCTCTTTATATCTAATTTAGCTGTCCAATAATGTTTCAATTCCTGTCGCATTCACTGGAACATATGTTCCTCGAAGGAAAGACTGCAATTTTGTTTTCTTTGTTCCCCTGTGTAGCCCTTGACTCTAAATAGATCTTGGACATGGAGTAGGCACCTGCTTAATGTCCATGGGACCAGGAAACAATTGGATGAAGTGCTACACAGCTAACAAATCAAAATCAGCCTAAGTGACTAATAATTTCCTTTTCTCATTCCAGTGGAAGAGGAGAAATTGAGCATTCTCATCTCTTGTGGTCTTAAATTTTTAACTTGATAGCAAAATCAGGAATAGCATTTATCTTCCTAGGAGCACTATAAAGGCTGATTCTGATATTGTGAAATGCTTCTGCTGTGATAGTCAAAGCAAACACTAATGCTTCACATGTGATACTGTTTTTAATTTATTATTTTACCCATTCAATGGATTTATTATCTCCATATTAAGGCTATTGCCAAAAAAAAACCACAGTCAGAAATTCAAAATTCTATTATGGATCCTCTTATACATTGTATTCAATAATTTACACAAAAGCAATAAAACAACAGAAATTATTTTGCATCATTATGTGTTGAAATAATATATTAAGTGATTTGTATTTATTAAATTTACATACTAATGAATTGGGGAATTCAAATCTAATGTATCAGAGAGACGTGTTTAAAGGGGATAAGAAGAATACTAAAATAGAAAAACAGTATAAGAAATTAAGAGTGCAAAAGATGGTTCTTGTGGCACAGGCCCACAATCTAGCTTCTTGGAGTCTGTGGCAGAAGAATTGTAAGTTCAAATTCAGCCAGAGTTATTAACTCAGGAAGACTCTTCTCGAATATAAGAAAGTAAAAATGAAGAGAGAGAGGAGAGGGACATATAATAGGAGCCAAAGAGAAAAGAGTCTGCAGAAAACGGGAGCAGAAAAAGAAGCCCAGAAAACTTGTGGAGAAGGAGAATCAAGACCCAGATTAGGAAACTCAACTGGTCAGGCTCCACTAATGTGCAGACCCTTCTCCTTCCTTTAGCCTTTTCTGGCCCTTCCATTTCTTTCTAAAATTAATATTGCTTTTCATTGACAGATCATTATAGTAGATGTCAGCGAAATATACTTTGACATTTTGATACATATGAATATGCTTCATAGTTAAACCATGTTAAAATATCCACAAGTTTCCCTCATTACCATCTTTATGTCAAGACATTTAAAATTCAACCTTAACTATTTTTGAATATACAATCAAGTATTGTTGGCTCATGCTAAGGCTTTCTGCTATGAAAGCCTGTTTCATTTCTTCTCCCGATTGGAAGCTTTGAACTTTCGATCAGCAACTGCCATTTCCCCACCCTGTTCCCTTGCCTCTGCCATTCACATTTCCAGTCTAGTAACTCTCTGTCAGATCTGTAGCTCCACATATTTTCCTTTTGAGTTTTCTCTTCACTGTGCTAATTGCATCCTTCGCTGCGCAAACTGTTTTTTTAAGTTGAATATGCTGTCACTGGTAACATACCTTGTTTAACTGTGTTTTGGGTCATATCCAAAATAGCCTTGCATGAACTAATATGATCGAGTGTTCACAGTATTTTTCTTTGACTAATTATACGTTTTTGAGTCTAGCTTTTACATGTTTAATGCATGTTCAATTGTTTTCTTTTTCATGGCTTGACATAGGATCTAATTGTGTTCTTGCACATGTGGGTATCCAGTTTTATTAGAGACACTGTCCTTTCCTCATTGCAGGTTCTGGGCAGTTATGCTGAGAATCAATGCACTCTCCCTGCAGGTGTTTGTTCCTGTGCTGTTGAGCATGTCCCTCTGACCTCTGTACCTGCTTTTAAGACAGCACCATGGTTTCCTGGTTACAGTTGCTAAAGAATATATCTTGAAATCAAGCAGTGCAACATCTCTAACATTTGAGTCAAAGTTTTTTGTGTACTGTGTTTTTTTTAAGATTTTGAGTGTGGTCTCTAACAAACAAGGATTTTTATCCTATTTCTTTGATAAGTGGCATTGGAATTTTGATAGTGATTGCATTCAGTCTGTGGGTGATTATTTTGGGTTGCATGGACAGCTTAACAATATTGATTTGTGAACCATTAGCACAAACTATTTGTCTATTTTTAATTTTTATTTTATTTTCAGTATTCAGATACTTTACATCTTTGATTTAATTTGTATACAAATACTGTTTTTATTATCTGTTGCTGTTATAAATGTATCATTTTCTTAATTGTCTTTTCCTATATTGTGTTTTTAGTGAATAGAAAGCTAAGAATTATTTTATGCTGACATGAAATCCTGAAATTTCATTAAATTTGGCCATTTGGAAACTTTGAGGGCATCTACTAAATATGTGTACTGTGTTGAGAGTTTGAATGTGAAAGGGTTTGAAGGACCTTTTCATCTACAAAGATAAACCTTTGATTTCCTTTCTATGTCTTTCAAAAGTCATCCATCTTGTTTTTTGGCTATCTTATTTTAAAATTCATTGTGCTTAGGATACAAAGGATTGAGTTATAGTGTAACATTTCTCACAGGAATATTTGCAGTAGTTCTTTCTCTTGTTGCTATGATAAAATATCCGACTAAAACAACTTAAGGACTATATGCATCATTTTGACTCCCAGTTTGAGGGTACAGTCTAAGGTGGTAGGGGAACCATGGAAGCAGTAGTTTGACACAGTTGGTCATGTTGTACCTTTACTTAGGGACAGAGAGATAAAGATGATTGTGCTCAGCCCCCTCCCCATCCCTATATCTCTTCTCCAGTCTTTGGTCCTACACCATCTATGGCACTGGCCACGTAGAGGGTAGAGTGGGACTCCTTTGTTCAATTTCTAGAATCATCCTTATAGATATTCTTGGAGGTGTGTTTTCACAGTGATCTTAAACTCAATCATATTGATAGTGAAGATTAACCAGAACACATTTCATTATATTTGTTTTTACTGGTGATCCATTGCCATCACTTTTCCCTTTTAGTCGTTTTACTGGTTGAAGTTCTCCATTGATTCCATATGTGAGGCTATCCTAGACTTGAGGGTTGCATCCTTGCTGATAATGGTGAATGATTGTTTAAGTGTGCAATTGAATTCGTCATACACTGTTTTCTTTACCAGTACTTAACATCCATGTTCTGAATACATCAAAATTATCCCCAAATGCTCAAATATCATCATTCTGCTTTTAGAGTCAGTCTTAGTCATTGTTTCCATCAGTATTTGTGTATCTCTGGTCTCTTGACACATGCATAGAAAAAATGCACTAACCCCATAGTAATAATGATATTCATGTAAGTTCCTCACTAGGCCAGGTCAGCGTTCTACATGTACAGCCAAGGATCAAATGCTAATATATCCATGTTTGTTTCAACCTGTTATTAACTAACTGGATGCATTATTGTAAAAATTCAAGATAATGTATCAAACCAGTGCTGAATACAGAGTATAATAATTAATAAGTAGGAAAAATTATCTTCCAGTCTATGTATTTACAGTTCAATAATGATCAGAATATATGGGGAATGCAGAAGTCATCTTGTAACTTAAATTTTGAAAAATGAAAACAATATTGTAAATTGTGTTTTAAAATAGTTGGGGCTTTTTGTTAATGAGATTGTTCAATTTTTCAATGTAGGACTCTGATGGCTATTTAGATTGCTTGATTTTTCTGCATGTATCGTTACACAGAAAGATACTGCTTTGTAGCTTAATGTATATTGTAGATAATGTCTATAGCAGCATTTGAAAACTTTTAGAAGACATTAGGGCTGATGAACAGAGGAGGGAATGTAAGTGTCACCCTGGAAGAAATCAGTAAGTATATTTTTTAAAAAAAAATCACCTGAGCAGAATCTGTAAATGCCGTGCTGCTTAATTTACATTATAACTGTTACAGGAGAAGCTTCCTTGTTGTTGTTACTATTTTAGTAATCTTTTATACTCCAGAAAAGAACAAATAATTTGCTGAGTGTATGAAATGAAATTGTTTTTACATTTCATGCACTTTCATTCCTTCTGGATGGGTGTTATTGATTATAGTAGATAAAAATTGAGGCATAAAGCAGTTTACACCTGAGCACATTCATTCTTTATCCTGTTTGTTGAGGGCAAGTTTGAAATTGAAATACCATTCAGTATTATGAGCAACCAAAGCTGATATAAATGGTCAGCCAGAAAGAGTTATTGGAATTAATGCCACCAAAAATCTTAGAAATGCAATTTAATTTTCTTGTAGTAAATTAGGTAAATTACATTTTTCTTTTACTTATTACCATGTATGTATGTATGTTAAAATAGTAATTTTAGTTAAATAATGTGCATACCGGTGTTAGGATTAGATTAATGATAATTATTGCGCCTTCAGAAATTTACTATGAGAGGTTAAAGGTAATATTCTTTTTAGTCTCATGATGAGCCATCATCCTATATCTACATAATTAGCATAAATCAAGACGAGTTAAGTGAATCAGAAACAGATTGCGGTCAGTGTGACTTGATATGGATTTCCCTGAAGATTTAAAGAACTCTTGTATTTGACCTAGCCAACTTCATAGAACAATCTAGGGCTGATTTTCTCCATTAGGACTCATAGTACCACCCTGCCAGCAAGGAAATACTGTTTCTATAGAGTCTCTGCTTCAGGAAATGGTTATGTGAAAATAAGAGAAAAAGAAGGATCTATATGTGTTAATTAGTTAAAGATTAAAAAAGCTAAAAATAAATTAAAAGTTAAATTATATCTTAGAAAGATAACAAAAATATTTGAAAACACCTTTTCACTTGTTTAGATCAAATTCAAGTAATGCTTCTTAATCGAGTCACACTCTAGAAACAAAGCACTTAGTGTTCCATTGGTTGATGAATTAGTTATTGTATAACATAGATCTTAAAGCATAAACATTTGCCAGGCATGCGTACTTATGTACAAAATTACGGTGGATAAAGTCATGCTCTTTTCTGTCAACCTAGCACTATGGAGAGGACAGGAGTGGATCTGTGGAACAAATAGTCAAGTAGTGATCTTCAGGTTTAGAGAGTGAATTCCTCTCAAATGTTAATGTATAGAGAAAACTGGGAAGCTTTTTACCTTAACCTATGGCATCTAAGTACACTCACGCACATGGGTACATATACATGCTCATAAAAATTTACAGAAGTAGCATCAAAACCCAGTGCCATTGTCCTTGGCTTCTCAGCAGCCCTCATTGTCCGCCATGTTCAGGGAGTCCGGTTTATCCCATGCTTTTTCAGTCCCAGTACAGCTGGTCTTGGTGAGCTCCCATTAGATCAGCCCCAGCATCTCAGTGGGTGGGTGCACCCCTCGTGGTCCTGACTTCCTTGCTCATGTTCTCCCTCCTTCTGCTCCTCATTTGGACCTTGGAAGCTCAGTCCAGTTGCTTCCAATATGGGGCTCTGTCTCTATCTCCATCCATCGCCAGATGAAGGTTCTATGGTGATATGCAAGATATTCATCAGTATGACTATAGGATCTGGCATTTCAGGCTCCCCTCTCCTCAGCTGCCAAAGGAACTAGCTGGAGATATCTCCCTGGACACCTTGGAACCCCTCTAGAGTCAAGTCTCTTGCTAACCCTAAAAAGGCTCCCTTAATTAAGATATATACTTCCCTGCTCCCATATCCACCCTTCCTTTATCCCAACCCATCCCATTCCCCCGAGCTCTCCCCATGTACTGTCCTTTGGAGGGGCCTAGTCTGTTTGGATGCTCACCTTCCTAGACATGGACTAGAGTAGGAGGACCTTGGACTTTCCACAGTGGCAGGAAACCCTGACTGCTCTTAGGACTGGAGAGGAAGGGAGAGGAGGGGGAGTGGGAAGGGCGGGAGTGGGAAGGAAATGGGAGGAGGGGGAGGAGGTGGAAATTTTTAATAAATAAATAAAATTGAAAAAAGAAAGGAAGTAGAATATTCCCACCTTCTTTCTCTCCCAGAGTCACACTCAGAGGTCACACCTGCAAAGCAACAAGAAAGGTCTCACCAGGAACTAGGCTGACCATTGTTTGATCTCAAGCTCCACTCGCTCTACCACAAGTACAAAAACCTAAATATTTAAGTATTTATTATTTAAACCAACCTGCGTAGAACGTTTTGAGACAAATCGTGAAGACAAAGTTTATCTTGCCTTATTACTAAACAAAAACTGATAAGGAAAGGATAAATTGAGAGATAATGAACTGAAAGTAAAGAAAATTAAAAAAAGAAAAAGTGAGAAATTACATAAATATGACTTGTGACTTTATCGTTTATAGAACAGGAAAATAGAATATTATATTTATGAACATTCTAGTGCATAAGATCATATTTCTGGGACATATATAATAGAGTATGTATGAAAGTAATTAACTACAATCTCCTAAAAGAAAAAAATTATATATATATATATATATATATATATATACTTTCATTGTAAGTATATATAATCATATTAAATAGGAAATATTTTTAACTACTTATAAATATTCTATATATTTACTTTAGAATATGATTTATTTTATAGATAACAACTTCTTATTTCTAAAGGTTTCCATTATGACATTGATTTTTTTCATATAGATTTTTAAAATTTAAGTCTGGTTGTTTGCCTAACTTGGCTTCTATAGGTCTCCTATTGTGTCAGGATTAGTACTGTGCATAGTTCATGTAGACAGAGTAGAAAATAAAATATTGGATTGGGTTTTAGCAGAAATCAACAGGTTTTCTAGTTAATAAAAGCCATAGCATAATAAAGAGTGTATCAAGAGAAACAGAACGAAATCTGAAAGCCAGAGAATAGGTGGATGGAGCTTTGAGAACAGCAGGATGAAAACATCAGTAGGTTTTTTTTTCCTACCTCTTCCATATGTTACCTAGATATTTTTCTTTCTGATTCTTTCTTAAATCAATATATCATATGTTTGAACTTGTCTGGTCACATGTAAGATGGTTTGATATTTCATATAGCCTTTACAGGTAAATAAGCAGATGTTGCATATAGAAATTTCATGTAATCTGCTTAATAGTAGAGGTATTTGTCAGTTGGTATACTTGGTCCTATACAGTTTTGTGATGCTTGTGTTTAGTGGTAGTATTGAAGGTACAATACATGAATCTAGTTTTAGAGAATACTCTGAAAAATAAATGAGAGTCTATTCTTAAACTCCAGAAAATATATAATAAAAGGAAGAGAGAAGAGCTCAAGATTTCACTTGGAGATTGTACATAGGATATAGAATCCTTATTAGCAGATGGTACAGCTAAGTACACACCATGCAAAATCTGCATAAGTAAGGAATCATAGGTCTACAGGACAAAAAGATGTGCTATATCTGTCACTCAAGTAACTATCTGGTAGAAATGTGTAGTCAGAAGTTGAGGGTGGAATTCAATGGCATATCCTTTTTCAATCAAAAAGGGTCTTGCAGTGTCTGAAGCAAGAGAAAGATCAAAAAGTGTCAGTAGTCACATAGGAATTAGAAATAGAAAAGATGAAAGTAAGCCCACAATGAGGCACCATGGCAGAAAACTACACTAGCTAAAATTGAAAAACTGGTAAGAATGTAGAGTAACTGAGTTTCATGTAATGCTGGTGGAAATATGTCAAAGTCACCATAGAAAATAGAGAAGACAGTTTTGATAAGATGAGATATCGATTTATACCAACCAGCAATACTACTTACCTTGATAGTTTATAAAAGAAAAAAAGAAAACATTTCAAATCTACATATTTTTAAATACATATTCTCAATGTCATTATTTATGATCATAAAATAGAAATAATTCTAATGTCCATTGACTAATAAATGGCTAAACATACTGTGGTATTGTTATATTATGGAAAATTACTCAGATTAATGGGAAAATGTGAATATTCACAAAAGCATGATTTAATATCAACTCACTAAAAACAAAGAAACAAACATGCAGATGGATTTCAGTAAAACTTTCAATGTACTGAATGTAGATATGTATTCTTTGGAGGCTGTAATAAGAAAGGAAGGTAGACAATACAATACTGTGGCATCAAAAATCTTTAAAAAACAGTCTCAATTACCTTTATACTAAGGGCTAAATGGATGCCCACAGTTAGCCAAAATTCCTCAAACTGCACATGCTACTTAACCAGGTAAATACTGCTTCTTATTTTCCAGTTATGAGATTGTGTACCATTTTAGTTTTACTGATTTTTATTTTTCTCCCTCTTAAGAAACTTCTGTAACTTTATATGTCTACTATAAAAAAGGAGCAAAACATTCTTACTTGCTTGTTGGACAGGACAAGGAAGGTAACACATAAAAAGCATTTAGAACTATGCAGGTCACAGAGTAATTTTGTAACATGTTGAGAAAATGAGAAAGGTTATTTTTTTTATTGGTAGCAAAAAGACTATTTGAGTCAGAAAAGAAAACATTAAGCTGTTTTGCATATCAAGTTATTTAGTCATGAAGTGCAAAGCATTTCTGCTTCATGAATTAAATATGAAGATTGTTTAAATATCCATTATAATTATTTTTCACTTTTACCGTTTCTTGAAGTGCATTCGATTATTACATAAAATCCATGCTGTTGTTACACTATACGGCTGTTTGTGCTGGTTTGTTTCTTTGTAGGGGTAAAAAATGAGGGCTGTAGAGCAAAGCATAGTAAAATCATAGGGAAATGGAGAAAGCAATTCAGCTTCGTATGCAGTACCAGTACTAACATTTTGAAGATGGAAAAGTTATTCTTTTCATCCAGATTTTGAGGAGTGGTGTGTACTGTGCTGTTTCCAGATTACAAGGATACTTCATTGCTTTGCACTTTCCAGCTATTAGAGGGTTGTTGTTGTTTCTTTGTTAATTGACGGTGGACATCAAATTTGTTTCAAACAGTTCTGTCAAAATATTCTTCTATGTCATATTTGATCAAGTCTCACAGCATTTTAAATGCTTTTTATAATTTCTATTTCTTTTATAGTAATGTAAGTCATTTAGGGGTAGCACCAATTATGCTTATATAGGGTTCGAAACTTACTTGGAAAATTTCCATATTTGAAGTTTTCTGACTATTCCTATTGCTATATCTCCCTCCCATTAAGCATCTTTTTTTTGTAGAATATTAAAATAGATCAGTTAACTCTAAAATGGTCTCCAAGTGAATGAGTGTCTCATGTATCACAATAGAAATCAAAATATAAAAATGAGAGGTTAGAAAAAAGTGTATATTGTAAACCAAAATAAATTAATGACTTGGCTTCCAGTACCAAATAACCAAGCTATAAATATAATGAAAACCTTCATTAAATTTGCTGAACTTAAAGGTGGTGCCCAAGTAATTAGTAACTAGTGACATAATAATGATAACAAAGGCATAGAGTCTTACTGTTGATAAGGACAAAGTTTCAGTGAGATGATCGTCAGTCACAACATTGCCTTAACAAGAAGCTTAATACTAGTCAAGGCCCTAACTCTCCAGTCACTAAGGCTGAGAAAGTCACTAAGGTTTGCAGAAGGAAAGTTTGAAGTGAGCAGAGCTTGGCTCATGGAGTTTCAGGAAAGATGCTATCTCCACAGCATAAGAAGTAAAGATAAAGCATTGTGTGAGTGTATGGGAAGTACTGCAGGCAAGCTAGGTCTAGGGAAGGTCATTGATGAAGATGGCTACATTAATAATTTCTAACACAGATTAAAGAATTTTATTTTAGAGATATTATCTAAGACTTTAGCATCCAGACAGCAGCTAACACATCCCAAAAGCTTCAAAGAACCAGACTCTTCTCTGGCTGACATAGCTGGCAGTTTAATGCTGAAGTCAATGTTCATTTTCCTGAAAGTCCTAGGGCCTTTAACCATTAAACCAGCTCTAATCGGAGTGTGCTGTATGAATAGCTTAAAGCCTTCATTGAAATACAAATGCTTACAACATGACTTATTGAATACCGTTAGACTCATTTGAGACTTACTGCTCAGAAAATAAAGTTTCTTTTGAAAGTATTATTGCTTTCTCACAATGTACTTGATCACTCAAGAGCTTTGATGGGGCTATACAACTGGGTTAATGTCGTTTACCCAGTAGCTATTCTGCGGTTCATAGTTCAAGGATTAATTTCAATCCTTAAGTGATTGTTGTTACTGTTGTTGACTTCCAGGTATTGATTAATTAAGTGTTCTCAAAACGATAAGTTCTTACACATGATTTCTTGTGTGTATAATAGAAACTAAAGCACCGAGAGATGAAATGAATTGCTTAAGAACTATGCTTTTGAAAGTGATGGTTCTTGGGTTTGAGTGAGTTTCTAATGCTACTAACTAGTTTCATTCTGCCCTACCCTTGGGCACTCTTTTAGTAGTTAGAAGGTGAGTTATTCATCTTCAATAGTTAGCCCTTGATTATTCTTTTTTCCACATAGACTGTAAATCCATTCAGGGATGAGATTTGGTTGAATTCTTACTCTCGTCTTCATCTTTGAATTATTTATGTTCCTGAAGTCCTGTTGACAGAGGTTTCTTTCCTGTCTGGTCCCACAGCCATTCATTTCCAAAGAAACACACAAAGGCCTACATTAATTATAAACTGGTTGGTCTATTAGTTCAGGCTTCTTATTACCTAACTCTTACATCTTAAATTAAACCATAATTCTTGTCTGTGTTATTCATGTGGCTTGGTACCTTCTGTTAGTTAGTCATTCTTGTCTTGTTTATTCTGCATCTGGGTGACTATTGCAGACTGAGCCTTTCTTTTTACCAGCATTCTCCTATTCTGGTTTCCCACCCTATACTTCCTGCCCAGCTACTGGCCAATCAGCATTTTATTAAACCAATACAAATGACAAATCTTAACAGGGCACAAGACTATTGTACCACAGAACACCTTTTTTTTTTTTTTCAAAATAAGAACTCTGAATCTAATATTCTTTGTTTAGCTTTTTTCCTTATCATTATCCAAAACAACTTGTAACCAATACTCTAAACAAAGACAAACACCTACAATCCTTTTTTTTTTAAATTTTGCCTCAGTGAGTAAAGTTGTTGGTACTAAGCATAATTTTATTTTGAATTCTATTTTTTTATATTTATTTTTAATTTTGTTTTTTTGAGAAAGGGTTTCCCTGTGTATCTTTGGCTATTCTGGAACTCACCCTGTAGACCAGGCTGTCCTTAAAGTCACAGAGATCTGCCTGCCTCTGCCTTCCAAATTCTGGGATTTAATGTGTGTATCACCCAACTACTCTCCTTTTGTTTTGTTTTTTTTTTAGGACTTTACCCTTTTTCTTTTATCCCCCAAGCCTACACATATTTTAAACACACTTTAAACTGTTTAGAGGTTTTTTCCCATCTGAATCTATCTTAACTATGTATCTCTCTTTTTTTGACCACATGAGTCTTTAATTTGCTAAGCAGTATAGGGTTAAAGCAATTGCTTTGACAACTGGATTCACCCAATTCCTTAGCTTTCTGAGAGTCTAGCTTTATGGCAGAGGTACTGGAGGCCATATTTATTGCCACAACTTTATGGAGTTTCAAGTTTCTTGCCACCACCTATAAGCATGGTATCAGCTACTCATAAACACCATATAAGTATTTAGTGGCAGGGCCTCTTAAAAGAGCTGCAAGGTTTTTGCAGCTAAAACTGAGTTGGGAAGCCTCTCTTAAATGAGATTTGCTTGACTCTAGCAAACAGAAAATGCTGCTACAAAAAAGCTATGCTTAACTCTGTTCTTTTGTGTCTAAAATTACTTTTCAAGCACTCTCAGGTTCTTTGTGGATGTGGTTACCCACGTTGCCACCAGTTGTTGACCAAAGTTTCTGTCCTGCCTGGTCCTGCAATCATTCAGTCCCAAGGAAACACACAGAGGCCTATGTAAATTATAAACTGGTTGGCCTTTTAGCACAGGCTTCTTATACCTAACTCTTACAACTTAAATTAACCCATAATTCTTGTCTGTGTTAACCATGTAGCTCAGTACCTTTTATCTGTGAGGCATTCTCATCTTGCTTCCTCTGTATCTGGGTGACAACTGCAGACTGAACTTTTCTTCTTCTCAGAATTCTCCTACTCTGTTCACCCCACCTATACTTCCTGTCTGCCTACTGGCCAATCAGCATTTTATTAAACCAATACAAGTGACAAATCTTTACAGAGTATATGACTTTTGTCCCACAATACAATTCCTTAGCCCCAGCGCTCTTACAACTTTATGTCATGAAGCTGAGTGAGACTTGAGGGAGCTCCTATTGTAGCCCAATAGAGGACACTTGGTCTGCTGGGGCTATCTGTCCAGAAATCTTGTTTGGAAATGTTTTCAAAAGTTTTAGCATAGGTCTTTTGGCTTGGTTACTTTGGGCTTCAGTTGAGGCTGAGCACCAAGGTGACAGTACCACACCGAAGAGGGGCTGCTCACTAAAGCATCCATCAAACAAAGGGAACAAGATTGAATTATTTTTACTCCTAGGGATCTATGCAAAAGTAATTAAAAATTTTCTGGAAAGGACTTCATTATCTAGATGTTATTAATGAAGTTATGATTAATGAGATGAGGCTCAAATGTCCAAATACATGCAAGTTTGGAAGAAATTTATTCCAGTCTCTATGGTTATTTTGGGCAATTCAAGACTGTGGTGGAAGACCAAGAACATAGGATCAGAAGTGACGGAATATCCATAAAAATAGAAGTTGAGCCTGAAAAGGGGTTGCTGCAATCCCTTGATCTAATTTTAAGCAATAAAGTGTTTATTTCTTGTGGAAGAGGGAGAAAGTATTTCTGGAGGTGCAATGTATTGCTGAAATTACTATGATTTTAGTTTCTTGCTGCAACACTGGTCAAAACAAAGCTAGAGTTTATCTTTTTTTATCTTTTGCTTCCAGGTCACAATTCAATCCAGCATTAAGGCAAGTCAAGACAGGGACTCAAGACAGGGAGCTGAAGGTAGAGTTGCTTGCTATTTATTGTATGTAGCATTACCCTGACCAAGGAAATCACTCATAGACCAGGATGTGGGAACCATGGAGATTGCTTTTTTCTAGCTAGCTCAGTTTCTGATTCTTTTACTGTGTCATGTCCAAGCTTATACACACACACACACACACACACACACACACACACACACACACAGAGAGCACAGCACAGGACTACCTTCACAGAGAACTGAGCAATTCACTATTTCTGGGACCTCCTACAGTAATCAATTAATAAAACAGCCTCTCATATACAGGACTGCAAACTATCTTAATCCAGGTAATTCTTCAGTAAGTCTTCTCCTTACAGACAATTCAAGACTATGTGTGCCAAGGCAACAATTAACACTAACCAAAACGGTATGAGTAATGCTAAGAAAAGACAAGATTCAGAATATAATATTTTTTTTGATGAAGTAGAAACATTGTCTGAAACTTGAGATTAAATCTCTTTATCAAAGAAATCCCAGTGTAAGCCCAATGTTACTGAATAGCATCTCATGTATCAGAGTAATTTTTTGAAGGAATTATGTGCATGCAACAAACATCATTATCATCTGCAAAGATGGCTTGAGACTCTCCAACATTCAGTTACTACCTCTCTGGTCAGTCATCAGCTGCCAGGAAAGAGGTGAGAAAGCAGAGAAAGAATTCTAACTACAGTGATTCTGACTCTGTAGATTACTACCATTATTCTTAAGGGTAGCGCATCTGTACATATTTGGCTGAAAACTCCTTTGCACATTTATGATTCAGTGCAGTGGATACACAACTTTTTTATCTTTTCAATGTCTAAGTTCATGGAAGTTTTCACTGTAATGCAGGGCTTTAGATCCCAACTCAGTGTCTCTGAGGTTTGCATTTATTTTATGCAGCATCTTGTAGCTCCAGTCTCACAGAAAGACTGAATAAAGGTGTGAAAAGAATTCATTGGCTAACACTGTCTAAAGATGCCTGTGGGCATCCCCTAGAGGACAGCAAATTGTTTATTAAGAGAGAATAATAGCAATAAGATAAGGGAAGTAAAGACTGCATGATGAGAGCTAAATTGTTGTTATAAAATATGAGGTTACACTATCTGTTTCACCAATTTTAAACAAGTCAAACAAGTTTAGTAATATATAAATACTTTTATAATTGATTATTTAGCTGTATCTTAATCCTTGGTATTAGTTATGCATCACTTTGTCTGAGAGTTAATGGGGAGTCCCCCCAAAATTCCTCAGCATCATTCGTCCTATGGACAACTTCCTTGTCCTACCCAACACAGCAGATGTTAAATTTGAATATTAATTTTACTACCTAAAGTTTGCCTTCGTTATGCTTAGTGTAGGAACTGTTACTAATTAGTTAATCATGTGGAAAACTTTAATATAATTTGAAAACTTTGCTTCTTAACTTTGTTACTTCCATTAAATTTTAAATTTATTAATTTAAATTTTTATTTTATGTGTATGGATGTTTTGTCTTTATGTATATCTTGGTGTACCGCATGTGTGCAGTATGCATGGTGATACAAAACGGATGTTGGAGCCTATGGAACTAGAGCTACAGACAGCTGTGAGTCACCATGTGGGTGCTGGGAATCTAACCTGGGTCTTCTGAAAAAGCAGCCCCTGTTCTCAAACATTGAGCCATCTCTCTAGTTCCAATTTATTCTTTTTTTTTCTGTTCCTGTTTATTCATTCTTTGGATTCCTTAATGATTTTGATCTTTTATACATATTTTTGCAAAAATATTTCTTTTCTTTCTTGTTTCTTTATTATTTTCTATAGCATGCGGGAAGTTTAAGAAAAAGTGTAAAAACTGTGTATAAATGTAATATCTGTATTTTACTCAAAGTTTTCCTTTAAAACTTTTGTCTGGCAAAATAAATGGACATCTAAATTCTGAATACATTTTTCTACTTACTATGTAGGACATAAAAATAATCTTTGCTTAGTTTTACTTTGATCAGTTCATTTAAAAAACAGCAATATAGTAATTTATTGAAATGATATTGAGAAAATAAATGCCAGTTAAAAAGAAACATTGTTTATTATAAAGTAATGGGAAATTAACTCAATTGTTAACAAAAATAAACTGAGATTTGCTAAGTCATCTGCATCTGCAGCCTTTAGACATATAGTCAATGATGTATTCACATTATCAATACCAATTTGTAGATACATGATGTGTGAGTGAGGTCTTTCTGTTTCATTTCCAATACTCAATTAATCTTATGTTTGCCAACTCAACTAGTAAACATGCAATTCACAGGAATTTTAGTGTATTTCTCTCTATATTATATTTAAATAACTCTCATTTTTAGTGCTTACTTGTCACTATTCTACCAACTGCATATGAACATACTCTCTAAGGTTTCTACTCGTCTCTTCTTAGTGAGGTACTTCATTCTGCCTTATCATACAGAGATGAGAGAAAGGGGAGTTGATCAGTATGATATAATGAAAAATTCATATAATGAATGCGTATTTAAGGTGCTAATTTTCATAGGTGCAATAGAGCACCTGTCACAATCTCCCAACAATCCTGAAATGCACCCAGCATTGGAGGGGGTGTGGTTTTGATTCACTAAGGGTAAGGAGGTTCTGTGCTCACAGAATTCTCAAGAATCTTGAGAATCCTGTGGAAATTCCTTTTGCAATGGTGGGAGGATATCTTCAGACTCCCAGGTCAATTATCTCATCTGACTCAACTATAAAAAGAATCTCATAATTTAAAATTTATTATAGTGATTCATAATTATTTAGCTAATGGGCAAGGGTCCATAACGTGCTTCCACATCCGATCCAAAAATCATAAACATAACACAATGTTTCTGAGGCTAATTTTTACTCTAGCTTTAACAATTGTGGTTTAATATGGAATCTTCAGTTTAACATGGAATTATTGTCTGCTATTTGTTTACAATTTTGCATTCAGTTCCATGTCTTCTCATGTTCAGAATTTGTGGTTCAGGAGTTCTTCTACTAAAGAACAAACATTTCAGAATTTTATAAAATTCTTTACTCATTATCTTATATTTTCATTGGTTTTAAATTTCAATGTGTTATTCAACTAGATTGAAAAGTAAAATTTCTAAATGTGGTAGTACATGACTTTAATGTCAGCACTCAGAAAGCAGAGGCACACAGTATATTTGTAAGTTTGAAGCCAACCACAGCCACCTTGTGAAATCTTGTCTCAAAAATAAAAAAGAAAGAAAGAAAGAAGAAAGATAAAAGAAAAAGAAAAACACTTAGAAATAGTGGACTATACGGAAAATATACTTGTAGAATTAATATACAAAAGCAGAGGAATGGTGTCTACATGGTTAGACTACAGAAGCGTCTTTAAATTTGTGTGCAATGTGTGCAATAGCTCATTCATGGAGAATTTATGCTAAGTGTTTGTAAGATGCTATAAGAGGATATTATAGTGAGAATGTCACTGAGCATCTCTCCTTCTGTCAGCTGTACTCAAGTGGCACTCACTGAGCCCCTTGCATACTTTATGTCCAACTGAACATCCAAGATGAGTCTATGTAATACTTTTCTGTCCACATAATTCCAATCCAGTTAGTTCTTATTTTCCAGAATCTGTCACTGAATATGTGTTTGAAAATCTGACTTGTCATTTTTTTCTTCGAACAACAAACAGCTTGCTTACTTACTGGGGAAATATAATTTTAAAAGATTTACTTATTTTGTTTTATGTGTGTATGTGTTTTGTTTTCATGTATGTCTATGCACCACATGTATCAATGATGTTCACAAAGGACAAAATAGATGTCAGATCTCCAGGAACTGAAACTTAAAGTGGTTGATAGTTGTCATTTGGGTGCTGGGAATTGAGCCTGGGTTCTATGTAAGAGCAAGAGCAACCGGTACTTTTAACTCATGAGCTATGGCCCCAGCCCATGCTGGAAATCTTTTAAAAAAAGCAAAGTAAAATTTTTAATTGACATTCAAAAAATTAAATGCAAGTGTTATATGTTAGCTGGTCATAGATATTACAAAATAAAATGATCTTTACAATAGCAATAATCTCGAAGCACAGTAGACACAATGGTACATGAGAAAAGAACAGTGTATCACCATTTCAAGCATATAACTTCCCAACATTCTGTGAGAAATTTCTCCCACTACTAGCAAGTATTTATGAGCTTTTAAACACAGAGCCAAATGCTAAGTGTTTGGAGTAATAAAGAAGTTGGCTAAATGTCTTCAAACCTCAAAGGGTATGTGACTTTTATGAGCTAATAGGAAGTAAGTAGGAGAAGATAAATGGGACAGTAAGCACATCCTGTGCAG
This sequence comes from Arvicola amphibius, assembly GCF_903992535.2. Taxonomy (NCBI): domain Eukaryota; kingdom Metazoa; phylum Chordata; class Mammalia; order Rodentia; family Cricetidae; genus Arvicola; species Arvicola amphibius. Next base: position 191,023,997 of record NC_052048.2, read on the forward strand.
TGTGAGAGCCATTATGCAATTTAAAAAAAAAAAGAGAATGTGGTTACTAACATTTCAGAAAATATTTGCATAACATTTAAATTTGCTCATGAAGAACACATAACGACTTAATAGATGGGTAAGAAAGCTGGAGATATTCCACAGTGGGAAAACACATACTTAAAAGACGTTAAGTTGAATGTGGTGGACCCAATAAACCATTTCGTCTTGTGGGTAGTATCACATGAATATGTTGCAGTAAATAGTGGAAAATGAACATGTGTGTAACACCTAGATAGGGATGTATGACAACTGGATCTTATTTATATCCTAAAAAATGTCTGAAATGTATTCAAACAAGAACTGGATCCAGGTTGTATTCCCAGCACCAGCATGGTGGTTGACAGCCATCTGTAACTCCAGTTTTAAGGGATCTGATGCCCTGTTCAGTCTGTTCGTACCAGGTATGCATGTGGTACATAGACATAAAGTCGGCAAGACACCTATAAAAGTCCTATGAAGAATAACTCTAGGGAATTATTAACTTAATGCAAGTTAACAGTGGAGAGAAAGTTAAAACTGAAGGACTTCAGACAGAAAGCCAGGTATGAAGGTTATGGGTGGACAGGACTGAAAAAAATTAAAAAAAGGTGTGTGTATGTGTGTGTGAGGGAACCCAGATAGCGCAAGGAGAACACATTCAATAATAATAATGAGTAAATAAATGACTCATTTTTACTTGGACAAAGGAACACCTGAAACAAATCTTAGAATATATTGGAGTGAATTCTCCATCATACAACAAGAAATTGACATCTGTAAATCGTGAAAATAACTCCGGTAATTCAAGTTTATTTCAGGCAAACTTGAAAATATCTAAGTATATGATTGATAGTCTTCCTAGCCATCTTATCAGTGTGAGTCTTCAAACTCTAGAGAAATACAACTAGTTCTCTTCTCCTGAAATATAATTACAATCACCTTGACTTCACCCAGGTTAAACAGGAGAGTAATGGAGCTTCATCTTTATTAACTCCAACTTGAAGATTTGTTTAATGATATCTTCCCTTAATCTTGAGATAAAAAGTCTTACATTCATTATTTATATAAAAACCTATTATAATACATTTAATTGATGAGTTTGATATTGTATCTCCGCCCTCTTTATTGTTTATAATGAATTAACATGGGGTATTTGCTTTTTGATCCCATAAAGCCCGTGTGTATGAATACAATGCACACTGTAAAAATGTTGGTATTAGTTCTTTTTTGAAAATCTTGTACAATACTGTGCTGTACCATCTGGTCCTGGGCTTTTTTTTTTTGGATGGGAGACTTTTGATGACTGTTTCTACTTCCTTAGTTGATATAGGTCTATTTAATTTGCTTATCTGGTCTTGATTCAATTTTGGTAAGTGATATTTATCCAGAAACTTGTCCATTTCCTTCATATTTTCCAGTTTAGTGGAGTACAGTTTTTTGAATTATCACCTGATGATACTTTGAATTTCCTCAGTGTCTATTGTTATGTGCCCCTTTTCATTTTTCATTTTGTTAAGTTTGATATCCTTTCTCTGTGTTTTGTTTAGTTTGGATAAATGTTTGTCTACTGTGTTGATTTTCTTGAAGAACAAACTTTTTGTCTCATTAATTCTTTGTATTTTTTTCGTTTTTCTATTTTTGTTGATATCATCTCTGAATTTGATTATTTCTTGTCACCCGTTCTCATGAAAGAGTTTGCTTCTTTTTGTTTTAGAATTTTAAAGTGTGCTGTTAACTCACTGGTGTGGTATTTTCCAGCTTCTTTGTGTAGGCATTTAGTGATATGAACTTTTAACAATGCTTTCATTGTGTCCCATGAGTTTGAGAATGTTGTGTGATCATTTTTGTTGAATTTCAGAAAGTCTTTCCTTCCTTCTTTCCTTCCTTCCTCCCTCCCTCCCTCCCTTCCTCCCTTCCTTCCTTCCTTCCTTCCTTCCTTCATTCCTTCCATCCTTGACCCTTTGGTGAATGAGGTTGGCACTATTTAATTTCCATGTGTTTTGGATTTTCTGAAATTAGTGTTGCCATTGAATTCTAACTTTAAGCCATGGTGATCTGATAAGATACATTGGGTTATTCCAATTTTTGTATTTGTTGAGGTTTGTTTTATTACTGAGTTTGTGCTCTGTTTTTAGAGGGTTCCAGGAGGTGCTGAGAAGAAAGTATATTCTTTTATGTTTGGATGGAATGTTATATAGATGCCTTTTAAGTCCATTTGAGTACTAACCTCTATTAGTTCCCTTATTTCTCTATTAAGTTTCTGTCTGGTAGACCTATCTAGTGGTGGGGGTGGGGTATTGAAGTCTCCTACTATTAGTGTGTGGGGCTTAATGTGTTATTTAATCTTCAGTCATATTTCCTTTACATATGAGGATATTTTTGTATATGGGACATAGATATTCAAAATTGAGATTTCCACTTGTTAGATTTTTTTTCCTGTGACAAATGTGAAATGTCCTTCTTTGTCTCTTTTGATTGATTTTAGTTTGAAGTCTATTTTGTTAGATATTAGGATAGTTACACCAGCTTGTTTTCTTATATGCAGCAGAAGAATGGATTCTATTTTCCTGTCAAATCTGTTAGCTTGTGTCTTTTTATAGGTGAGTTGAGTCCATTTATGTTAGGGAATATTAATGATCAGTGATTGCTAGTTCCTGTTATTTTAGTTTTTATTGTTGGTGATGTTATTGTGTATGCTTTTCTTCTTTGGGATTTGCTGCTGTGAAAGTATCTACTGTCTCTGTTTTTGTTGGTGTAGCTGACTTCATTGGGTTGGATTTTTTCTTCTAGTACTTTGTTTAGGGGTAGAATTGTGACTATGTATTGTTTAAATCTGGTTCTGTCATGGAATATCTTGTTTTATCCATTGATGGTGATTTGAAGTTTTGTTGGGTTCAGTAGTCTGGGCTGGCATCTGTGATCTTTGTTGCCAGCTGCTCAGCCCCAAAATGATCACACAGTAACTATATTATTTAAAACACTCCTTGGCCCATTAGCTCTAGCTTCTTATTGGCTAACTCTTACATCTAGAATTAACCCATCTCCATTATTTTATATTTTATTGTGAGGCTCATGGCCTACTGGCAAAGTTTCAGCATGTCTCTCTCTTGTAGCTGCTCCATGGCTTCTTACTGACTTTGCCTTCTTTTTCCCAGGATTCAGTTTAGTTTTCCCCACCTACCTAAGTTCTGTCCTATCAACAGGCCAAGGCAGTTTTCTTTATTCATTAATGGCAATCACAGCATACAGAGGGGACTCCCACTTCACTTGACCAGCACCTTCTGGCTTTTATTGTTTTCATTGAGAAGTCAGGTATAATTCTCATATGTCTGTCAGCCTTTATATGTTACTTTGCTTCTTCCTGTGAAGCTCTTAATATTCTTTCTTTATTCTGTATATTTACTGTTTTGATTATTATGTGGCAAAGTACCTTTTTGTTTTTATTATTTTTTTTCAGTCCAGTCTATTTGGTGTTCTGTAAGCCTCTTGTATTTTCATAGGCATGCTCTTCTTTAGATTGGGAACGTTTTTTTTCTATGATTTTGCTGAGTATATTTTCTGTCCCTTTGAGTTGAACTTCTTTTTCTATCCCTAGTTTTATTAGGATTGGTCTTTTCATGGTGTTCCAGATTTCCTGGATATTTTCGTGTTAAACTTTTGTTAGATTTAACATTTTCTTCGACCAATGAGTCTATATTCTCTATTGTAGCTACAAAGACTGAGATTCTTTTCTCCACCTATTTTATTCTACTGTTAATAGTTGCATTAGTAGTTCCTGATCATTTGCCAGTATTTTACATTTCCAGAATTCTCCCAGTTTGTTTTTTCTTTATTGTCTCTATTTCAGTTTTCAAGGTTTGAATCATTTCACTCACCCATTTAATTGTTTTTTAATTGTTTTTTTCTTGGTTTTCTTTAAGGGTTTCATTGATTTATTACAATTTTTGCTTATCTTTTCCTCAACTTCTTTGATGGATTTTTTTCATTTCTTCTTTAAGGGCCTCAAACATTTTCCTAAAATTATATTTTGAGGTTGTTTTCTTCTGCTTCATCTTTGTTGGGGTGTTCAAATCTTGCTGTTTTAGAAACACTCAGTTTTGGTGATGCCATGTTCTCCATATCTATTCACTATAGTAATTGAAGTTCTAGCTAGAGCAATACAACAACAAAAGGAGACCAAGGGGATACAAATAGGAAAGGAAGTCAAATGCTCACTATTTACTGATAATATAATAGTATACATAAGTGAATCCAAAAATTCTACCAGGAAATATCTACAACTCATAAACACCCTTATTATTGTAGCAGGATACAAGACTAACAGAAAAAAGTCAGTAGCCCTCCTTTATACAGATTATAGATATGTTGAGAAAGAAATCAGAGAAACATCACCCTTCACAATAGACACAAATAATATTAAATATCTTGGAACAACTCTAACCAAACACATAAAAGGCCCATGTGACAAGAACTTTAAGTCTTTGAAGAAACTAAAGAAGGCACCAGAAAATGGAAATATTTCCCATGCTCCTCAGTAGGTAAAATAAACATAGTAAAAATGGAAATCTTACCAAATGCAACATACAGATTATATGAAGTATCCATCAATATCTAAATCTTTACTCAACTTCATATGAAAAAAAACAGGATAGCCAAAGCAATCCTGTACAATAGTACAATGAAAGAATTTCTAGAGACATCACCATCCCTGACTTGAAACTCTACTATAGAGCTACAGTAATGAAAACAGCCTGGTATTTGCATAAAAGCAGACAGGAGGACCAATAAAATCAAATCAAAGACCCAGATATCAATCTATATACCTACAAACACATGATTTTTGAGAAAGAAGCTAAAAAATATAAAATGGAAAAAAGAAAGCATATTCAACCAATGGTGCTGGCATAACTGTATATCAACATATAGAAGAGAGCAATAGATCCATATCTATCACCATGCACAAAACTCAAGTCCAAGTGAATAAAAGACCTCAACATAAAACCAACCACACTGAGCTGCATAGAACAGCAGCTAGGAAGTACACTTGACTGCACTGGCACAGGAGACCACTTCAAAAATGTAATCCCAGTAGCACAGACACTGAGAAAAACAATCAATTAATAGTACCTCCTGAAACTGTTGCATAGAAGAGCAAGTAAGAAGTACTCTTGAACACATTGGCATGGGAGACCACTTCCTAAAAATAATCCCAGTAGCAAAATACTAAAAAAAATAATTAATACATAGGACCTCCTGAGAAGTTTTTGTAAAGGACACAGTCAACAAAACAAAACAGCAGCCTACAGAATGGGAAAAGATCTTCACCAACCCTACATCTGACAGAGAGCTGATTTCCAAAATATACGAAGAACTCAAGAAACTTGACATCAATAGAACAAATAAACCAATAAAAAAGGGGGTACAGATCTAAACAGAGAACTCTCAATAGATGAATCTCAAAGAACATGTGGTACATTTACACAATGGAGTACTATTCAAAGGTAAATTTTTTTTCCAGTTTATTTATTTTTTATTAAAAATTGCCATCTCCTCCCCTCCTCCTCTCCCTTCCCTCCCCTCCCCTCCACCCATACCCCCACTCCCTCCCTCTCCAGGCCAAAGAGCCATCAGGGTTCTCTACACTATGTTGAGTCCAAGGTCCTCCCAACTCCCTCCAGGTCCAGGAAGGTCAGCAACCAAACTGACAAGGCTCACACAGAGCCCGTCCATGTCGTAGAGACCAAGCCCATCGCCATTGTCCTTGGCTCCTCGGTCAGCCTCCACCATCAGCCACTTTCAGAGAGTCCGATTTGGTCACATGTTCCATCAGTCCCATTCCAAGTGGACTTGGTGGTCTCCCATTAGTTCCAAATGACATATTGAAATTTGCAGGCAAATGGATGACTCTAGAAAAAAACAATAAGTGAGGAAACCCAGATCCAGAAAAACAAATATAATACCAATTCATTCATACGTGACTTTTAGACATAAAGCAAAGAATAATAAGCCTAAAATTCACAACCACAGAGAACTTTGACAATAAAGCGGACCTTAAGAGAGATATGCATGTATCTAAGGAGGAAGGAAAACAAGACAAGATCTCCTGAGTAAATTGGGAACTTGAGCATCAGAGAAGAGGGTAGAAGGAGAGAAGGGAGAAAGGGCTGTAAGTGGAGAAAAATGTATAGCACAATATAAACAAAAATAGGCCAAAAAGTAATAATTAGAATCATGTGTCAGTAATGTGTCCCAAGAGCAGTCAAAAAAGTCTCACACCTGCTCCCATTCTTAAGTGTCTCCACAAAAGACCAAGCTAACAGCTATAACATAAAAGGAGGACCTAGTGCAGATCCAAGGCCCGTTTGTCACTTCAGTTATTATGAGCACATGTGAGTTGATTCAGAGGGCCACATTCTCCTGGTGTCTTCCATCCCCTTTGACTCCAAGTCTTTTTACTCTCTCTTCCAAAGGCTTCACAGCCTCCCAGAGGAGGGACCTAATGGAGAGTTCCAAATTAGAGTCTCTCAATGTATTCCTGGCTCAAGTTCTCTGTACCTGCTCCCATTTGCTGCTAGAGGAAGCAGATGAAACTGGACAAGCCACCATGTACGAGTATAACACAGTATCATTGAGTCATTTCTTCCTTCCTTCCTTTCTCCTTTCTTCTTCCTTCCTCCCTCCCTCCCTTTATTTTTTCTTTCTTTTTTTTTTAGACCAATCGTGTTTGGTTCTATTTTACCAATCTGGGCTATCTAGCCTCAGGTTTCTGACCATTTGGACAGTATAGGCCACAGGTTCTCTCTTGTGGTACGGGCCTCAAATTAAACCAGACACTGGTTGACAATCTCACAAGTTCTTTAATAACATCGTCCCAGCACATCTTTCAGGAAGGACAGAATGTAGGTCAAAGGTTTTGTGGCTGGTTGGTGTCATGTTTCTCTTTCTGTAGCCTGTAGAGTACCTTCTCACATCAAAGAGATTGCAACATAGGGATGAGGCTCCAAGATGGCACTAGCATGACCTCTCTACATTCAACAGTGGTGTGGATGTGGTTCTCCCAAATTCCAGGAGTATCTCCCCCTCTCTCTCCACCAATCTCTTCTACATCACCTGATCGTTCCTGCTCCAGGCCCCACATGCAAAATATATTCTAGTTCCCTTCACAGGAAAATCCATGCACTGCCCCCTCCAACATCCTCCCCTCTTTACCTAACCTCTTTGGGCCTGTGGATTGTAACCCGATCGCCATATACTTAACAGCTAATAATCACCTACGAGTGAATATATACTGTATGATCTGTGTTACCTCACTCAGTGCAATTTTTTTTAGTGCCTGCAAATTTCATGCTATCAATTTTTAACAGATGAGTAATACTTCATTGGATCCATGTGCTACATTTTATTTATTCATTCATTGATTGATTCTTCACGTACATCTAAGTTGTTTCCAGTTTCTGGCTATTATGAATAAAGCCACAATGAACACAGTTGAGCAAGTGTCCTTGTGGTAGGATGAAGCATACTTTGGGTATAGATCCAAAATAGTATAGATGGATATTCAGTTAGATCTATTGCCAACTTTCTGAGGAACTACCATATTGATTTCTACAGTGGCTATAAAAGTTTGGCTCACACCAGCATTGGAGGAGTGTTCCCTTTGCTCCACATTCTTGCCAGAATTAGCTGTGATTTGTGTTATGGATTTTTACCATTTTGACAGATAAAAGGCAGAATCTCAAAGTAGGTTTGATATGCAGTTCCCTGGAGCCTAAGGATTCTGGTCATTTCTACTAAGTGTTTTTCAAGCATTTCATATTTCTCTATTGAGGATTCTCTGTTTAGATCTGTACCCTATTTTTAATTGGATTGCATGTTTCTTTGATATACACTTTCTTGAGTTCTTTACAAGTTTTGGATATTAGATCACTGTGAGACATGGACTTGGTAAAAAACTTTTCCATCCTATACGCTGCTGTTTTGTGCTATTGACAGTGTTTTTTGTCTTTCAGAAGTTTTCCGGTCTGTGAGGTCCCATTTATTAATTCTTGCCCTTAACGCCTGCATTACCATTGATCTGTTCAGGAAGCAGAGTCTTGTGCATTGCAGTCAATGCTGTTCCTCACTTTTTTTTTCCTATCAAGTTCAATGTCTCTCATTTTATGTTGAAATTAGGATCCACTTGAATTTGAGTTTTGTGTTACATAATAATTATGGATCTACATGTAGACTTCCACTTTGACCAGCATCATCATTTGCTGAAGATGCTTTCTTTTTTTCCAGTAAGTATTTCTGGCTTCTTTATCAAAAAAGCAAGTATCCTCAGGTATGTGGATTTATGTCTGGGTCTTCTTCAATTCCATTGATCAACTTGCATGTTTTTATGCTAGTAACTTGGACTTTTTACTAGTATAGCTATATAGTACAACCTGAAGTCAGGAATATGGATGCATTTAACAGTTCTTTTATTTATTGTTCAGGACTGTTTTAATTTTTTTCATTGAATCCATAGATTTCTTGGTAAGATGGTGGTATGGCCATATTTACTACATTAATCAGACTGATTCATGAACATGGGAAATATTTCCATCATCTTCTGATATTTTACTCAATTTTGTTTTTCAAAGACTTGAACCATTTTTTGAAATCTACTTTCAATTTCCATTGTTTTCTTCAATGTTCTTGCCTTTTTATTGATATATATTATGTATACCTATGAATGAAAATCAGTGGAATGTGCCAATGCATGGTGTACCACTTACTAATCAAATCAAATCAATGATCATCCCATCTTCCTATTTTTTGTTTTAAATATGTTTAAAGCTCACACCAATTCTCTTTTGGATAAAAATGGTATTTTTTTATGAAGAGAGCACCAGGGCTATCAGTGAAAATGAGGTTGTTGTGTGATTTCTATTTGGCATTGAGGTACTGGAACTGATAATTATTGTAAACTATTAGTAGAGAAGCACATGGCAATGATAAAACATGTTATACTTAGGAACACTGAAGTCTCATTTTTAAAGTTGCCCTTGTAGTATAATAGGAGGACACAAACTGTTATCTGAGATAAAGTTCTAATTTAACTCTTTTAAATATTGTTCCAGTGAATCACAAAAGACACTTTAAGTGATTTGCACATATTCATACCCAAGTGAGATTGACTTTGAGTTTTCATACTTTTTACTGTGGTTTTTGCTACCAGGATCATGGTGCTTTGAAAGGGAATATGCTATTACATTTGATTAAGAAAGCATCATTGTTAAAGATGTCATGCTTTGGAAACAGTGAATAACTGATGGGTATAGTTCTCAAGGAGCTAGTCCGATATATTTTGGAAGTGATGGTTCTTCAATTTAAAATTCTAAATGAACTCATATTATAACCATTATTGAGCAAGAAGCCACTGCCATATGTTTGTGTTAATTATGAATATTTCCATTTGTAAGTCACAAAGCTGCCCAACCCTCTGTTCTGTATAGCTAATCCTAGAGGTCCAAAAGCTCATGAAATATTTCCAAATAATGTATTATTATGAAATTTTTTACAACAAAAAGGAAGACGAAGCTTTGATAATATTATTAGAGACCTAACAGATGGCTCATAACAAGAGACTGAATTCTCTCATCACATGGAGTCTCGAGAATCTTTCATGACTAATAATGTTTTTATTGTGTACAGTAGTGTTGACATTGACTCATTTTTGTTTTCTTGGCTTGTTGATAATTCTTTTTGTAGTTTTTGCCTTCTTTTTATTTTTCCTCCTTTAACTTTTATAAGCTTTTTTATTTTCTTCTAAGTTATTTTAAGCTATTACTGTTAAATAAAAGTTAATCTTAAGCAATTACTCTTCAAATAATTGAACCCCTCACTTGACTGTGTCTTCCTCTCTGGAGTTTTCACTTTCCTTCTGGTTGATGACATGAAGGTGACAGTCTCATTTTTGCATGAGTCACTTAACAGTTACTATTTGTATAAATTGCAAGGGAATATGGCACTTTCACTTGGTGGTCTTTGAGTGAAGAGCTAATAACAGGCATGTCAACATATGGGGCTAATAACAGATATGTCAACATATGGTACATGTCAAAGCAGTAGAATAAATGAGTAATGCAGCCTTCACCAATGTGAAGTATTGACCTGTCTAAAAAATAATTTGCTGTGTTGATAGTGCATGGATAACAACTTAAAAGATGGCTTAAGAAGTTTCTAGAAAGAGACATCCTGGTGACAATAGCAGGCATGCTTGAAGAAATTTAATTTTCTAATATTGACAATTATTCCTCTAGAGAACATGCCTCTCTACCATTTTGCAGGATATCACTGTCATTTTTCTCAACCTAAATGTTAGCTGATAAATCTTCTTATCTGATCTAAGAGTTTTTTCTTTTATATTTACAATGTCTTTCATTTCTACTTAAAGGTTTTCTTATCTGAGGAAATATGTTTGGAGCCATAAAATATAGCATTTAAAACTAAAACCAGCATTTGCTTATGCAAATATGAGTGTGATGTATGTGTGTGCATGTGTACATGTGAGTGCATGTGCTCTTGTGTGCCTATATGCCAGAGGTTGATTCGGGAGTTGTCCATTTTCTCAATAAACTCAAAGCTCTTTGTTTGCTAGAAAACCTCCAGCAAGCTGTGGGAGTTTACTTGCTTTTGTATTCTTTTACCAATGCTGATATTATAGACATCCAGGGAATGCCTGGTTTTTATATGAATTCCAGCAATTTGAACTCAGGTCCTCGTATATCACAGTGAGCATTTTACCAATTGAGCCATAGTCCTGTTCTCCTACCTTTCAAGTTTCTACAATCCCTTCCACAGTGTAAACAGGGGCATATTGTACAAATGAGTGAATGGAGGGGTTCAGAAAAGTCACACAGGTAGGAAGAGATCATTCAGAATTTAAAATGGAATCTCTATAATTTTCTTCTCAGAAAGAAGGAGAAGGAAGTAGATGATCTTTGACCCTTCACTTCTTGTTTGTTTATTTTTTACTACAGTTCATCTGAATCTACTACTACCATTTGCATTTCTTTTCTTCTCCCACCTTTGTTACTCAAATTACCACCCCATATCTGGAGCCTTATATGGAGTGAATCTTTTCTGTGTACTCTTTCCTTATTACTTGTGACATACAAACCACACACACACACACACACACACACACACACACACACACACACACTGAGTCTTCTGAATTTGAATTTCTAGTTGGCTTGTCTCTTATGTTAGTAACTAATGTCTCTGTGTGTTCTAATCTCATACAAAAACCAAATCTGAATGCCTTCCATCAGTGTTGTCTGTGCACTCCAAGTGCCTAGCATTTCTTCATTTATGGGTCTACATTCAGAATAGCATTCTGTGAAGATGTGGTTTGACCTCCCTGATTCAGACAGTCATTTTGAAATAGAGAAAGATTTGATGTTTCTAACACTGAGTCAGTTTGCTGTGCTTTAATTTTTTTAATTTGATAATCTTTCCCCCTTTTTGAGATAAGGTCATTTGTAGCCAAGGCTTTTTAGTCTCCATGTAGTGAAGGTTGAACTTTGATTCTCCTATAGAAGGACCCTAAATTCTGTATTTATACACACACAAAAATAAACCTATTTTGTTGTGTTGGGGAACAAGCTGAGAGATCTGTGCATGCTAGACATGTATTCTAATGACTGAATATTGTCCCACTCCTGACCAACTCTAAAACATTATATCTCATTTGTATTATCATGTAACTATGCATTCCAGCATACATAACTACATATGTCTGACTGCATATGAGCTTCTACTTCTGTCTGTTCGGAAATTTTAACTCTGTATATACTTCAAATTACAAATTTTTCATTGCAATTTATACAGTTGATATATCATTATTTGTTTATACTTGATCATTCACTGTCTTTCAGAGACCTCTTGGGTAAGTATTGAATCAGCTTCAGATGTGTGTTAAGACTTAATGACTTTGATTATTTTAGGCAGATGTGGCTATGAATATTGTCACATAATAGCTGCAGTTATCACTCAGGGTCTGATAAACTACTGGTAGCTAGATGCAGTGTTGACCAGACTCTGGTAACACAATATCACAAATTCCAAGGTATCGCATTCATCTTCTGTGGCCACAGCAATGTAGTATTGTTTTTGTTTTAATATTTCCTTAGGAGACAAAGCTTAAGATGATCTCATTTGGATACTTCTGCTAACTGAATTACAACTTAAGAAATCTAATTTAGTGATCTTTCAGTTGGCCAAGGATGACTTTGACAGTTGGCATTCTGTTAAAGTTGTAAATTTGATGATGTAGTTTGGGACATATTTCCTATTTGTCACTGCTGTGATAAACTGTGTCTGAAACAAAAGGTTCAGATCTATAACAATGACTTGCACGGTTCCTTTTATGATTCAGGTGAAGCTGGATTGAGGCCGAGATGGCACTGAAGAGGGAATCTAGGTTTGCACTATAAGCAGGACAAAGATTTTACATCAATAAGTAGAAGTTGTGTAAATTGTGTAAATGTAAAATGAGCTGACAGTGTACCACACACAGATCAGTTCAGAAAACTTCAGAGGACTAATGCTTTCAAGCACAAATTAAGACATGGGACACCTGTAATCTTAATATATTGTTTCACATAAATCCACATAAATTGATGGCAGTTTCTCACAGAGATGTATTCCTGTGAACACTATACATGTATCTATATCAAACCTGGCTTGCAAATGATTTATGATGAGGAAAATAACAAACACCAAAAATGTTTTTCAACTACTGAATAAATAACTTCTCTTTTCTATTCAAATAATAGGATATTATTCAGGTATAAAAATCTAGATACATTGATATATCTCAAAATCACTAAATAAAATGAAATAAGCCTACCACTAGAACATCCCCCTTGTTTGCTCAAGGATGAGTCTTTGTGAATCAAAGTGTTTGTCACAGAAGTATCTTTCCTCCTGCCTCACTGAATGGCAGGAATCCCATACCTGTGTTGGAGAGGTATTTGTCCCTCCCCCTGCCCTGGTGAAGCATGTGGTGCTTCAACTTTGCTGTGAGACTCTTGAGTTTGATCTCACTGAACACCTTGGAACTAGCACTGAGCTTTTCTCATGTTTCTCTTACAACATTGGTTAATCATTTGTTCATGTGATTAAACAATACGACAAGCTGTGGCATCCTTATTATTTCTTCATAGCTTCCTCAGATAAATAAAAGTGACGATTCTCATTAGGTAATCACCTTCACAATTTACAGACTTGCAAACTTCTAGCTGGTGCAAATCCACTGTGACTGTGCAAGCCCCATTTACCGGGAGACTTTTATGTCACTCATTTATACAGGAAATTCTCCTAGACTGTGAGGTGCTTGGGAATGCTAACCTTTTATGAAATTGTCTTTTCTTTTTGTACATTAGCAGTGGGCTTTCAAGTCTGAGAAGAACAGGGTAGATTGTATTCTCTCACATAAGTGAACCAAGTTGTTACACAGGAGAGCTGGGTCTGCAAAATTCTGAACCAAAAGGAGGCTGTCGAATGTACCTTCCCTGTCCCTGGTCTCCATTGTGAGGTCTCAGAGAAGACATATGAATGGGATAACATGTTTGGACACCATTCTTGATTTGGGAGCACAAAAGATTCCAGACAATCATAATAAATGTATGAGTGACTCTGAGAATTTACTCAAGCTTCTGCCTGTCTCATTCTCATTTCTTTTATGGTGTTTTACTTCCTCAGGGCCTACCTGTTGCTTCTTAGTTACCATAAAATTCGAACAGCCTTTGGAATTCAAAATAGGCTATTTCACAATTGCAACCGTGGTGGAATAAACGTGTAATTACACACACACACACACACACACACACACACACACACACACACGGAAATTAAGAATTAAGTGTTGCTGATCATAAGATTAATGTGATTTTAACTTTTGCTTCTTTTTATGTGAATTATTTTTCCCCTGTCAAGATATTTTAGACTATTTTTCTCTCTCATTATTTCTCCAATATTAACCCTTAAAAGATAGATAATATACAAAAATATCACAATCATCTGTCAAAACAATTCACTACTTTCTCTAGCAATTCATTATAAAATTGTAATTATTAGGGTATTAATTCTTCTGTACTATTACCAGTTAAAAAACAATATTTTTCATCTTTATTTTCATTACTTTTATTTGTTTTGAATGTATCTTCTGTTTAATTATGCATTGTTTTGATCAAGTTTTGGCAATGAATTAAAATTAATAATTACCATATCAATTCTGTATGTTTTTTTAGTTCCTTGAAAACAGATTATATTTTATTATTTTTAATTGTGAAAAGGATACGCCCATGTGTGGATATATGCACATTTATGCAAGTGCCTAGAAAGGTGGATGGTGTGTTAGTAGCAATTGTGAGTTAGTTGTAATGAGTGTTGGAAACCAAACTCAGTTGCTCTGTGAGAGCATTAAGTTTTCTAACTACTGACAACACACAGAAAAGAATATATTTTTATCTGTAAAAATCATGGGGCAGATCAGCTTATTTGGTTATTTTTTTCTTTTATGGAAAATAGATTTTTTTCCTTACACAATATGTCAGGCCTAAAGTATCACCTTCCTCTGATCATACAAGTTTCTCTCACCTCCCCTCCTATCTGGATTCACTCCGTTTTGTCTCTCATTAGGAAACAATTAAGTTTCTAAAGGATAATAATAAAGTAAAATATGATAAAACAAAGACTAACACATCAAATTAGAATCAAACAAACAAAAAGAAGAAAAAAAGGCCAAGAAAAGGCGCGAGAAAGAGATCCACTTGTTTACCCACTCAAGAATTTCATAAAAAAAATAAAATGGAAGACAAAAGATATACTCAAAGGACCAACATGTAGAATAAGAATAGAGAATATCCATATATAAAATAAAATAAATTTTATATACAATAAAAATAAATTACACACACACACACACACACACACACACACACACACACACACACACACACTCTGGCTTGATGTTATAAGGCAAGCAACTTCCGAAGATGCCAGTCAGTTCATTTTCAGTTGCTCTTCTACTAATGATCATGCAGTTTACCTTTAAAAGTAGATTATTTCACCAATGAGACTCAGAAATTGCTTCTTGGTTAGGAAAATTATCTCTCTTCTCCTTTTAGCTCTAGAAGTCCAAATGGTCTAGACCTGTACAAACTCTGTGCATGATGCTTCAGTCTCTGTGAGTTTATATGAGCTTTGGTTATGTTGGTATAACATATTGATGCCCTCCAATACTGCTGGCTCTAACACTGGCTCTCATTCTTCTTTCTTGTGCCCTGAGAAGAATAATTCAATGGAGGCACCCCATTTAGAGCTAAGTGTTCCAAGGTCTCACATTGTCTGAATAAAGTTTGACTATGGGTCACATTTTTTTCTCATCTCCTAAAGGAGGAAGCTTCTCTATGACGGCTGAGGAAGGCGGTGTTATACAAGAAAAACAGGAGGTCATTCTCAGTCATTTTATTGCTACATTTTGAGGTTACAGGGCGCTGTGAGCTACAGCGTGAGGGTGCTACAACCTGAATTCAGGTCTTCTGGAAGAATAGTATGAGCTGATGTGGAGCAGAAAGAGGGAGAACATGAGAAAGAAAGTCAGGACCGTGAGGGGTGCGTTCATCCACTGAGATGGTGGGACAGAACTAACGGGAGATCACCAAGTCCAGTTGGAATGGGACTGATGGAACATGCGACCAAACCGGACTCTGAATGTGGCTGATGGTGGAGGCTGACAGAGAAGCCAAGGACAACGGCGATGGGCTTGGACTCTACGACATGGACGGACTCTGTATGGGCCTTGTCAGTTTGGTTGCTCACCTTCCTGGACCTGGAGGGAGTTGGGAGGACCTTGTACTTAACAGACTGAAGGGAACCCTGATGACACTTTGGCCTGGAGAGGGAGGGAGTGGGGGCATGGGTGGAAGGGAGGGGAGGGAAGGGGGAGGAGGAGGGGAGGAGATGGAAATTTTTAATAAAAAATGAGGAAAAAAAATAGTATGAGCTCTTAAGTGCTGAGTCATCTCCCAAGCCCCTCTGTAAGTTTAACATGTGCAACCCTATCAGTGAAAATTGACCCTCTTGCACGGTTGTCTCTTGAGTATCCTTTTAATATAAACCATATAATCATGCTTAAGTCTGTTTTTCAGTTAGGTTGTATGTACTTCCTTTTGATTTGTGGCAAATCTTTATAGGTTATTCATACTTAACTTGTTTGATAATATTATTGTATATACTTAATATCTGCCACTACTTCACTTAGCTGACAGTAATTTCTGATCCTGTTATTAAGTTTAATTTGACTAGTAACATATTTCTATGCATATTTTTATTGTGTTGTATTGTGTTATATTATATATATTTACATATATTTATTTGTGCTCTTCTTTACGTAGTTTTTAAAAACTTTTTTATGTGCAATGGTATAAAGGTATCAGATCACCCAGGGAATGGATTTACACACTCTTATGAGCCGCCATGTGGGTACTGGGAATTGAACATGGGTCCTCTGAAAGAACAGTCAGTGCTCATAACTCCCAAGTCATCTCTTCAGCCCTTTCTTCATCTAATTTAATGAGTCATTCCCATGTCAAGATTATGAACAAAGATAACTATGCTACATACCTTCTAGGACTTTTGCAGAGTAAATAAATATATGACCAGATGCTCAAAAGTCTTTCACCTGAGTTCTCTCAGGCGTCATGACATTTTGCAAATTTTCCATGAAGATTTTTATATTGCAACATTTCAAGGATGACCTGTCCTTCCAGTCTTTGGCCCCTGACTCTAAGCATTAAGGAGTTCTCACTTTAAGTTACTGCCTGTACATCTGGATTATTCTCCTATCCTTAACCTGACAGACAAAGCCATTAGAAACCTCACACCAAGTAAAATGAACAAATTCTTTAAAAAAAGATTGCAATGAGAAAAAGCCTTCTTATGTAAGGTACCTGGAATTCAAGCTCAACTTGCTAAAATTGACAGCTAATTCTTAAGGAAAATTGCCTTTGTTGCTTAGGTATTTTCATACATATTTTATATGCCATTTTCTTTTAATCTTTGCCTGTACTTTCTCTTTATTTTGTCATTGTGATGATTTTAGAAAAATAGTTACATTTTACTGACGCATTTTACTGTAGTGGGTAGAAAATTTACTGAAAATGTGTTGGCGCATAATGTCAACTTGGCTAGTTTATAGCACCTTTCAATCTTCCAAATATTAGTCTAAGTGTTGTTCTTAAAGAATATTGTAAATGTGGTCAATCTCTATAACTGGTTGCCCTCATTTTTTAATACTATACAATTCAATTTATTAGTTTTATCAGTTGTATTAATTGTATTCAATGATGGGTTTGCTTATGAAATTTTCACAGCCAGTTTCCTTTCTCCTGTTTGTTCCTTTTTTATTGATTACTATTTGCAATTTAGTCAGGTCTAGTTGGATTAAGAGCAAATAATTATAGCAGCAGAAAGTTTGAAATAAACTCAGTCAGTCTACAGACTGCAGCACCAGTTCCTATGTGAGATACTCGCCTGTGACCTGTCTGAAGTATTCAAAGCATCTAAATCCCACAGTTACATTCACCTTTATTGATCAGTGCATAGATTGATTTCCCCCATAACCATTCTGATCACTGGTACCACAATGGTCTGACTAGATGTTTCTTCAACACTGTGGTTCTTTCCTTCTTCCCATCCCTCCATTCCTTTCTTCCTTTATTACTTTTTTCTTTCTTTCTTTCTTTTTTTGATATGTGCCCTGTATTAACTTCTTGACAATTATGTATTTAAATTTTTTCATTTTTTTAGAAACTCAGATGTTGTTTTCCACAGGGATAGCACATTTTTACCATTCCATGCAAGCATTCCCTTTTCTCCAGAACCTTGTAATTTATTATTTTTTTAAAAAAACACTATTTCTAACAAATGTATATTATATCATATGATGGATTGAATTTGCCTTTATTCTGAAGATTAACGATACTAGATATTTTCCACACAACCTAAGTGCATCTGTTTTTGTATTTCTTCTTTTGATAACAGTACTTTCAAATCAATTAAATTTTCTGTTTACCCCATTGCTATTGGATTGACTTTCTTATATAAAGTGCATATTAGTCTCTTCTCATATGTATATATACATATATATATATATATATATTTATTTCTGCTCTGTAGCTTATTTTTTCATTTCATTGATTACTTGCTGTGGATAAGCCATGTCTCTAATATAGTTTATTATTCCTTGTCTGTTATGCTTTTCTTGCTCTTAAAAGAAATTGATTACCAATTTAACTAGATCTAGTAATATAAAAAATATAAGACTCTGAACATGTCTAAAAGGGATAATCTGAATTGAAGTAAGAATATTCACCCTAAGTGTGGGTGGTTCTATTGTACAGACTGAGGTCTCAGACTACATACAAAGGAGATAGCTATCTGTCCATAAGCAGCAATTGCTCTTATCTCTCTGTCTGGGTCTGACTTTGATCATCCTGGTAGTGGAGCAAGCCTTGAGTATAAGTCTTTAAGTCATGCTTGGAATGTGGTACTGTGGTTGTTTATCTTGGATCAGACAAGCCAGAAGGTTTCGTCCATTGATACCACCTTGGAGTCCATGATATTAGGGACTATTGATGTATTGCAGGGCTTATTTATTTTTTATTTTTAAAAAGGACCACCTTTTTAGAGATGGTTTCACCCTCTGTGATGTTCTACCTATGGTTAGGGCAAGTATGGCATGTCCACTGTAATTCTCTTCATCATGTCCTTCTCAGTTGTCTGTGCCTACATAACTTGGTTTTATACTTTCTTTACTGATTTCTTTATGTCTGTTGAGGGTGAATTTATGAATATAGTTACTGTGGGTGATGTTCTATAGAGGAACAAATACTGGAAAATCATTAAATGCTATCTAATTGACAACAGCCTCTTGAATGATATCATTGTATTATTTTTCTACACAAACTAATATCCTAATTAAAAAACTAAATTACATATTAAGATGATGGCTTACATTTTTAACTATTATCGAATGCTAATGACAATTTTACTGGCTAATTGCCTTTTGTCTATTCTTTCAATTTCCTTTTATTTCTCATGCTTACTCTGTTGTTTCAAATTATGAACTGGTTAAACAGTCTGCATATATTGCTATTTTTGTCCTTTCTATTCCTGTATATTTAATTACATGATAAAAATGATCTCTAATAACATTAATGTAGACATAACAAAGAAGATGGATAGAAAATCTCCTACTATAGAGTGACTGAACATAAGCCAAAGATTATTATAAATTTTGAGTGGATTACTAACATAAGACATGCAGGAGAGCATAACTTCAGTATGTATCCAGCAGGGAAGGACAAGACTTAACTATGCTATGAGGAATAGCAAATAATCTCAACATACACTTTTAAGTTACATAGGGACATCTGACCTAATTTGCAAATTTGGAGTCTTCATTAATCATCTTATCATTTCAGAGTTGGTACTATTAGGTTCTGAGTTGCACAAAATATGAGAAATCATTTTAAATCTATATGATCGATAGGCAATGGGATGAATCACTGAATTCCACTATGTGGGTAATTATGGATTGGGGACAGCAACAGTACTATTGTACTGTACTGTAATCTTGCTAAATAGAAACAAAGCAAAGATCAGCACAAGAACCTGCAGTCTCAGCTATGTGTAGGACTGAGGCAGGAAGATCTGGGTGATCCCATCGTAATCTACGGGGTCTGTGAGCATGAGATTTAAAGGCTAATCTGTGCCAAGACATGACCCAGGCTTGAAATGAAAACAGACTGAAAAATGAAATAGAAACATCCAACAATCAATCCCATGAGTTATCTCATATAATAGAAAGTATTTTATGCTATTTTTTCAGGAAACGGTCATGAATCAAAAAAGTTCCATGTGTTTGCAGATAGTCCAATCTTACGGAGACATATCAATTGAGGTCCCATTCTCTCAGATTATTCTTAGCTTGTGCTAAGCTTATAAAACCTAGACCAGTGAGTCTCATTTTAAAGAATATTGTAAGAAAAAAACCCACACAGAAACGGGCCATTTCTTTGGCATAGAACACTTGTATAATACAATATTTGTCCGCAGGCATATATTTGCTTCAGATGTATCTGCACTGGGAGATTTTATGACCAGAGGATGCTATTCTTGTGTCCTTTGTTAGTAATCTGATCTATCAACCAAGATGGTTCTCCACTTTTGACCTAAAAACTAGGACAGAAGAAATCCAGGAAGTGATTAAAGTATTGCATACAAAACCAACCATAACAGATCGCTTTACTTTAAAATCCTGTTTTTTAAAATCTAATGTCATTTTCATTCAAGACTAAACAAGTAGCTAACATAAGAGTGTGAATTTTCTCTCAACACAGATTTCCCAAGCACACTGGAAAAGATTGAATAAAGGTTAAATTAATAAGGCATATACTTGAAGGCTTCTATTAAATTGAAAAGAGAGAATATTAGTGTTTACTATATTTCAATAAATAAAAGCTCCCAGTGGCATTTTCTCTTCAAAATTTAAATTGCTCTCACTGTGAAGATTTGCAAAGTAACCTCAGTACTCACAAGTATTTCAATTAGATTTGAATATGGATGTGCACATGCATGTTTTAGCACATTTATAGCAATTTACTTGAAATAGGTATTTTTCCCCATTTGAAGGAAGATTGATGAGTTTTGATGTACTAGTTCCCATGACTATCACTAAGAAATGACAACAACTTAGTTTATGCTATATGACCTTGATGTCAAAAGGAGTCCCAGGGGGTTGCATGCAATGACTGAAGAGTTCCTGAAAAATTTTGTTTCTGTGCTTATTCATGTTGCTATCAAATGTGGTTCCCTGCAGCTGCAAGACCAAATACTGTGACACTGGCTGATTATTGTGAATCATCCACAACTTTCAGAAGCCACTGTATTTAGGGTTTATGGCTCTGTTTTTCCAGTTCAAATCCAGAATGTGGGAGAGGTCCCTGGATCTGTGTGCTGCTGTGTTCTGCTTTGCCTTGCCCATGATTTTAAGAGTGCTATGGTTAATTTCTGTTCAAATGACTAATACTCCAATTCTGGAAAACCAGTTTCCACTTGCAGCTTGGACTACTTTTTGATATTAAATAGAATATATGCTTTCATTGAAATGATGATATCTTTGTGCATCAAGAGTTACTTGCCCATTTTTTAAATTTTGATTAATTTTTAAATTTCATTTTATCTTCTTTCCACAGTTCTGCCCCCACAACTCCTTCCACAATTTCCACCATCTTTCCCCACAACCCAGCCCACCCCCATCCACTCCTCCTAATGTATAAGGGCTCCCATGAAAAGTCAACAAAATCTGACACATAAAGTTGGGATAGGATAAAGCCACTCCAGCCTGCATTAAGGCAGAGCATGGCTTCCCACCATAAGGAAAGGGCTCCAAAAAGCTAGCTCATGCACCAGGCATAAATCCTGGTCCTACTGCCAGGGCCCCTCTATCCAAGCTTCACCACTGTCTCCCACATACAGAGGGCCTAGTTCAGTTCCAAGGAGGCTCCACTAAAGTCAGTCTAGAGGTCTTTGGTTTTCATAAGCTTGGTCTAGCTGTCTCTGTAGAATTTTCCATCATGATCTTCAACTTCCTAGTTCATATATTCCCTCCTCCTTCTCTTGGGTTAGATTCCCAGATCTTGGCCTGATGCTTGGTGTTGGATCTCTGCATCTGTTTTTGTCAGTTGTTGGATAAAGGCTCTATGATGACAGTTGGGGTGTTCACCAAACTGATTACAGGGGAAGTCAACTGGGGCTTCCTCTCCACTCTTGCTAGTGTCTTAGCTGGGGTCATCTTTGTGGATTCTTGCCCATTTTTAACTCCCCAATATTTATAACAACAATGGAAAATCTAGCCACTAACCAGAGTTTAGGGTAAAAGTATAATGATAGGAGTAAGTGCTAGTGTGTTATAATTTTGTACTTTAATTCTCATAATCCTTGATAATTACAATTGAAGCATCTATATAAGTACACATTATTTCACTACAACCCTTGTAGCTGTAGTTATCATATTTTACTACAATTTTAAAATTGATGAATAATTCAAAGTTGTTTTGATTTTGCATTTCCCTGATCGCTAAGGAGCTTGAGCATGACCGTAAGTGTCTTTTGGCCATTTGAACTTCTTCTGTTGAGAATTCTCTGTTCAGTTCAGCGCCCCATTTTTTAATTGGGTTAATTAGCATTTTAAAGTCTAGTCTCTTGAGTTCCTTATATATTTTGGAGATCAGACCTTTGTTGCAGGGTTGGTGAAAATCTTCTCCCAGTCAGTACTTAGCCCTTTTGTCTTAATGACAGTGTCCTTTGCTTTAAAAAAGGTTCTCAGCTTCAGGAGGTCCCATTTATTCAATGTTGCCCTTAATGCCTGTGCTGCTGGGGTTGTACATAGGAAGTGGTCTCCTGTGCCCATGTGTTGTAGACTACTTCCCACTTTCTCTTCTATCAGGTTCAGTGTGTTCAGATTGATAGTGAGGTCTTTAATCCATTTGGACTTGAGTTTTGTGCATGGTGATAGATATGGATCTACTTTCATTCTTCTACAGGTTGACATCCAGTTACGCCAGCACCATCTGTTGAAGATGCTTTCTTTCTTCCATTGTATACTTTTAGCTCCTTTGTCAAAAATCAGGTGTTCATAGGTTTGTGGGTTAATATGCAGGTCTTCTATTCAATTCCATTGGTCGACTTCTCTGTTTTTATGCCAATACCAAGCTGTTTTCAATACTGTAGCTCTGTAATAGAGTATGAAGTCAGGGATGGTAATGCCTCCAGAAGTTCCTTTATTGTATAAGATTGTTTTGGCTATCCTGGGTTTTTTGTTTTTCCATATAAAGTTGATTATTGTTCTCTCAAGATCTGTGAAGAATTTTGATGGGATTTTAATGGGGGATTGCATTGAATCTATAGATTACTTTTGGTAGAATTGCCATTTTTACTATATTGATCCTCCCAATCCAAGAGCAAGGGAGATCCTTCCATTTTCTGGTATCCTCTTCAATTTCTTGCTTTGAAGACTTAAAGTTCTTGTCAAATAATCTTTCACTTCCTTGGTTAGAGTTATCCCAAGATAATTTATGCTATTTGTGGCTATCGTGAAAGGTGATACTTCTCTGATTTCCCTCTCTGCTTCCTTATCCTTTGTGTATAGGAGGGCAACTGATTTTTTGGAGTTGATCTTGTATCCTGCCACATTACTAAAGGTGTTTATCAGCTGTAGGAGTTCTTTGGTAGAGATTTTGGGGTCGCTTATGTACACTATCATATCATCTACAAATAATGAAAGTTTAACTTCTCCCTTTCCAATTTGAATCCACTTGATCTCCTTATGCTGTCTTATTGCTATTGCTAGAACTTCAAGCACTATATTCAAGAGATATGGAGAGAGTGGACAGCCTTGTCGTGTTCCTGATTTTAGTGGAATGGCTTTGAGTTTCTCTCCATTTAATTTGATGTTAGCTGTCAGCTTGCTGTAAATAGCTTTCATTATATTTAGGTATGAACCTTGTATCCCTAACCTCTCCAAGACCTTTATCATAAAAGGGTGTTGAATTTTGTCAAATGCTTTTTCAGCATCTAATGAAATAATCATATGGTTTTTTCTTTCAGTTTATTTATATGATGAATTACATTGATAGATTTTCATATGTTGAATCAGCCCTGCATTTCTGGAATGAAGCCTGCTTGATCGTAGTGGATAATTTTTCTAATGTGTTCTTGGATTCGGTTTGCCAGTATTTTATTGAGAATTTCTGCGTCGATGTTCATGAGTGAGATTGGCCTGTAATTTTCTTTCTTGGTTGAGTCTTTGTGTGGTTTTGGTATCAGGGTAACTGTGGCTTCATAAAAGGAATTTGGCAATGACTCTTCTGTTTCTATATTGTGAAATACATTAAGGAGTATAGGTATTAGCTCTTCTTAGAAGTTCTGGTATATTTCTGCATTGAAACCATCTGGTCCTGGGCATTTTTTGGATCAATAATTCAATTATTAGTAGTTTTAGATTTTTTTTTTTGGTTTTTCGAGACAGGGTTTCTCTGCAGCTTTTTTAGAGCCTGTCCTGGAACTAGCTCTTGTAGACCAGGCTGGCCTCGAACTCACAGAGATCTGCCTGCCTCTGCCTCCTGAGTGCTGGGATTAAAGGCGTGCGCCACCACCGCCCGGCCTTAGTTTTAGATTTTTAATGGGAACATTTAGAGGTGTGATTTCTAAAACTATGGTCAAGGTAAATATGCTGAAATTTTCTTTGCTCATTCTAGAGCTGGATATGAGTCTTGGCTGTGATGTATTGGGGGCTTTGCACAATTTCTTAGATTTAGAATGAAAAACTCGGCTATCTTCTCTAAAGAAACCTATCTAAAAATGTTCAGAATCCATAAATGAATCTCCAAAGATGTTCAGGTTTTGCATTATTTTGCTTCCTGTCAGGTGAACAGGTTGGAGTTTAGGTTCAGTTTCAGTTTGCCTTTATATCTACAGATTTATTTATGATATTTTTATTTAAAATGCTTCTCTACTAGAAGCTCAAAAACAGTCAAGCAAAATATTTACCATTTAATTTCATTTCCTCAGGAGAAATCATTAGTTTATATTGTTTCTTTTCAGAAATGTGATCAAGTATTTAGCAAATAAATGATGTGATGCTACTTTTTTCTTAAGGTGAACAGGGACAAGACCATATTTTTCCTTTAATTTTAATTTTGAGGGCAGCATATTGACAGAGGAGAAACACATTTAAGTTTGTCAATGGATATAACAATGTAAGCAGATATGACAAAATCAAAAGAATAAAAAAAACATAAATATACAAATACAACAAGCTCGGTCCATATTCTTACTTATATGCATGTGATTTAAATGACCACACCGTATTAGATAACCAATAGGGGCTTTGTTTCCTTAACAATCCCTAAATTGCCTGGAGTTCTTTATCTAGGTATGAGGCCTCTTTAGCTTTCCCACAAAAATAAAAAGAGGATATGAATGTGAGAGAGAGCATGGTTGAGGTACATAGACGTGTATAGAAGAGGAAGAAGGGAACTTATGCAAGCATAAATAATAAAAAAATATACAAAAATTGGTGATACTGTAAAAGTTTTATCTAAGAAAATACATTGAATGTTGATATTACCATAATTAATATAGTAATTGTATGCTAATATTATATGAATATTGTATATCATTATGAGAAATGTTCCAAAAAACTAAAGCATGGTTTAATTTATTAATGTACTAGTATGATAAGAATAGCTTTAAAATAGACAAATACTTATCAAGAGATTATATTGTACTATGAAATTCTAGGCTTATGAATTTTAGGGATGAACAAAATACACATGTATAAACACTTACAAACATACATGCACAAAACCAAACAACAACAACAACAACAACAACAAACAAACTCAAATTGCACAAAAATCCCTTCCCAAAATATTTGCCAATGAAGCAAAAGAAAGTGATAAAAATATAAGAAGAGTGATGATTCTCCTTCAATATTTAAGCAATTTTTTACATTTTTTATTGAGCTATACATTTTTCTCTGCTCCCTTTCCTTCTCCCCCACTTCAACCCTCTCCCGTGGTCCTCATGCTCCCAATTTACTCAGGAGATCTTGTCTTTTTCTATTTCCCATGTAGATTAGATCCATGTATGTCTCTCTTAGGATCCTCATTGTTGTCTGGGTTCTTTAGGATTGTGATTTGCAGGCTGGTTTCCTCTGCTTTATGTTTAATAACCACTTACAAGTGAGTACATATGATAATTGTCTTTCTGGGTCTGGGTTAACTCACGCAATATGATTTTTTCTAGCTCCATCCACTTGCCTGCAAATTTCAAGATGTCATTATTTTTATCTTCTGTGTAGTACTCCATTGTGTAATTGCACCACATTTTCCTTACCCATTCTTCGGTTGAGGGACATTGACATTGTTTCCAGGTTCTGGCTATAACAAACAATACTACTATGAACATAGTTCAGCACATGTCCTTGTGGTATGATTGAGCATCTTTTGGATATGTATCCAAAAGTGGTATTACTGATAACTGGAGAAGGTTGTTTCCTAATTTTCTGAGAAATCAACATGCTGATAACCAAAGGGGCTGTACCAGCTTGCTTTCCCACCAGCAATGCAGTAGTGTTCCCTTTACCCCACAGTCTCTTCAGTATTAGTTGTCATCAGTGTTTTTGATCTTGGCCATTCTTACAGATGTGAGATATAATCTCAGAGTTGTTTTGATTTGCATTTCTCTGATGACTAAGGATAATGAACATTTCCTTATGGGTCTTTCAGCCATTTTAGATTTCTCTGTTGAAAGTTCTCTGTTTAGGTCTGTATCCCATTTTCTTTTACTGGATTATTTGTTCTTTTGTTGACCAATTTCTTGAGTTCTTTGTGTATTTTGAAGATCCGACTTCAGTCAGATGTGGGGTTGGTAAAGATCTTTTCCCATTCTGTAGGCTGCTGTTTTGTCTTGACCATGGCCTTTGCTTTACAGAAGCATTTTAGTTTCAGGAGGACACATTTATTAATTGTTCCTCTCAGTGTCTGTACTACTGGAGTTATAGTCAGGAAGTGGTCTCCTGTGCCAATGCATTCAATTGTACTTCCCACTTTCTCTTCTATGAGGGTCAGTGTATCTGGCTTTATGGTTGAGGTCTTTGATCCATTTGGACTTGAGTTTTGTATATGGTGACGGATATGTATCTATTTTCATTCTTCTACATGTTTCTATACAGTTATGCCAGCACCATTTGTTAAATATGTTGTCTTTTTTCCATTATATATTTTTGCTTCTTTGTTAAAAATTAGTTGTTTGTAGGTATATGGATTAATATCTGGATCTTTCATTCAGTTCCATTGGTCCTCCTGTCTATTTTTATACCAATACCAGGCTGTTTTCAGTACTGTGGCTCTGTAGTAGAGTTTAAAGTCAGGGACTATGATGCCTCTAGTTTTTTTATTGTATAGGATTGTTTTAGGTAACCCTGGGTTTTTTGCTTTTCCATATGAAGTTGAGTACTATTCTTTCGAAGTCTGTGAAGAATTTTGTTGGACATTGCATTGAATCTGTAGATTGCTTTTGGTAAGACTACCATTTTTACTATGTTAATTCTACCTACTCAAGTGTATGGGAGATCTTTCCAGGTTCTTGTGTCTTCTTCAGATTTTTTCTTCGAAGACTTTAAGTTCATGCCATCGAAGTCTTTAACTTGTTTAGTTAGAGTTACTCTGATATATTTTATGCTATTTGTGGCTATTGTGAAGGGTGAAGTTTTTCTGATTTCTTTTTCAGACCGTTTATTATCTGTGTAAAGGAGGGCTACTGACTTTTTGAGTCAATATTGTATCCTCCCGCATTACTGTAAGTGTCTATGAGTTGTGGATTTCCTTGGTAGAATTTGGGGTTACTTATGTAAACTATCATATCATCAACAAATAGTGAGAGTTTGACTTCTTCTTTTCCAATTCATATCCTTTGATCTCTTTCTGTTGTCTTATTGCTCTATCTAGGACCTCAAGAATTATATTGAATATATATGGAGAGAGTGGACAACCTTGCGTCATTCCTGATTTCAGTGGGATCACTGTGAGTTTTTCTCCATTTAGTTTGATGTTGGATATTGGCTTGCTGTATATTGCCTTTATTATGTTTAAGTATGTTCCTTGTATCTCAACTCTCTCCAAGACCTTTATCATGAAGGGATGTTGTATTTTATCAAAATATTTTCAACATCTAATGAGATCATCATGTGATTTTTTTCAGTTTGTTTATATGTTGCATTATGTTGACAGGTTTTTATAGGTTGAACCATCCCTGTATCTCTGGGAGGAAGCCAACTTGATCATGGTGAATGATGGTTCTGATGTGTTCTTGGATTTGATTTGCCAGTATTTTATTTTGTATTTTGGCATCAATGTTCATGAGTGAGATTGGTCTGTAATTCTCATGCTTAGTAATGTCTTTATGTGGCTTGGGTATCAGAATAATAATAGACTCATAGAGATTGACAATGTTCCTCCTGCTTCTATTGTGTGGAACAATTTGAGGAGTATTGGTATTAGTTCTTCTTTGAAAATCCTATAGAATTCTGAGCTGAAACTATCTGGTCCTGGGCCTTTTTTGCTTGGAAGACTTTTGATGACTGTTTCTATTTCTATAGCAGTTATATGTAGTGATGAGATGGGCAGGCCCTCTTTTCGTTCTGCCTGGGTCCCGCACAGCTAGCTTTACACCTGAAATAACAATACACAAATTGTATTCATTTAAACACTGCCTGGCCCATTAGCTCTAGCCTATTATTGGCTAACTCTCACATTTTGCTTAACCCATTTCTAATAATCTGTGTAGCACCACAAGGTGGTGGCTTACCAGGAAAGATTCAGCATGTCTGACCTGGTGGCTGGCTTCATGGTGACTCCCTGAGGCATCTGCCTCACTGCCCTCTTCCCAGCATTCTGTTTTGTCTTCTCTGCCTACCTATGTTCTGACCTATCAGTCCAAGCAGTTTTCTTTATTAATTAACCAATAGATAGAAGACCCTCCCACATCATTTTCCCCTTTTCTGTTTAAACAAAAGGGAAGGCTTTAGCTTTAACATAGCAAAATTACATATAACATAACAGTTATAAAGCAAGAATTACAGTCCTGGGTCTATATAGTCTCAGACTTGTTTCTCAAGCAATTTTGGATATATGTTCCATCTCAAGCAATGAACCTTAAGTTCAGTCAAACATACTCCCACAAGCTTTGTAGCACCGTGTTCCTGTTTTGTAGGAATGATAAATTGTAGATAAAGGAATTGTGGGTAGCTTGGTGCTTACTTTCCTCTTTTGGTTGTCTGTAGGGTACCTTTTAATACCAAAGACACTAGAGCATAGAAGTGAAGCTGCATGGCCATTCAGTTGTGTGGGCGTTGTGCTCAGCAATGGGGCCTTGCTGTCAGCTTGTGGGAGTGATGTATTGTCTTAGTAAGAGCCTAGGTTGTTTGCTGATTTTCATGAGACCTTTTTGGCCCATAAATCAATTGGATATAACCCAGTCCTGATATGGGAATCTTTGGTGAAAAAATATGTTGGCACATACCAGTAAGATTTGCTGAAGGATGTAAAGATAGTAGGATCATGAAATCTGGGCCAGCTTGGGCTGCACATTTATTAAGCTGTCCCTGGGAGAAGGAAATAGAATAGAGTTTATAAGAAGATTGGTAGTGAGGTGGTGGACCAGAAAAGGAGTTACAGGTGGGATCAGGGAGGTGATACAGGCTTAAAGAAAGGAAAGCCGGGAGAGACAAGCTAGAATTGAGGGACATTTAAGGGGTTATTTGAAACCTAGTGCAGTGAAAACCTCCTAAAAGACAATCCTAATGAAGTCTCCAAATAATGGAGATGATTTGTCCCAACTCCATTGCTTTCTTTAAAACCTGATTAAATTTTAACAGGCTCTTTTCATAGTAGGATAGGAGGTTAGATATATAGTTTTGAATGATATCAAGGCATATTATTAACTTGGTTGTAAGGTCTGGCAAAACTTCATTCTCTAAGAATGCATGAGATATTTTCTGAAAAAATAATATCTTCCTGCAAGATATAAATCATGTGCTTCTTTAGGATAACCTACAGAACCCTGGAATAGTTTTATTTTCCTCAATAATAATCAATGAATTATATTTAAGAGGGTTCAATATTAACTAAAATTTTAAATAAATGTTGAAAAAATATCAGAGCTACCAGAGACACTGGTTATATATAAAGAAAACCAGAGGATACAAATCTTGGAAGTTTTCATATATAGGTTAAAGTAACTGATGATTACATCAATGGGGCTACTTCAAAGGATAGAGAATTTGGCAAGAGAAATCTAAACAATCATAAGAGTTCTATGAAGGAAGAATGAAGCTAATAGTTAGTTCAGTGATGGTTTAGTAACTGTGTAGGTATGGCTGCAAAGTGTGCTTATCTGGGAAAATGTCAGAACAGTCCTGAGATGATAATGGAATGAAAATGGTCAGGCAGGAAAAGCACTTAGGACACGCTCTTATAGAATCTTTCAAGAATGCCTTTTATACAAATTTAATTTTTATAGACAGTTCATAACTCACTGTGACTATAGGATTGTTACTATCAACACTGGGTGGCTTATTGGTACTATTTAGTTAAATAATCATCAATTAGTTAAATGCCCCTTTCCTGGTAAAACCTTCCTCTTTACCATATATTTTGCAATCAGGACCTATAGTATCCAACATTTCACGGTCTTTTTTCAGTTTTATTTTTTATAACATGTTTCTATATATATGAGCTCTGCACACATTTCTGTTTCTTCCTGTTCTTTGTTTTTATTTTGTCTATATAAATTTAATTTCCAAAGGTTTTTTTTTCTGAGAGTTCTTTAATTTCATGCCAGACTTTTGCTTTTTTTAGAGAGGTATTAGTAGGAGGTTCTGCGATAACTTATAATCTAAAATTCTTTTGTTTTCATTGAAAATCTTTGGTTTTTGGATCACAAGTTTTTGGGCATTTAGCTTATTTCATCCATCCATGGTCTGATCTGCTTTATGTGAATAGGAACACCCTACCTGCCCATCTAGTGCAGGCACAGTGCACATGATTACCTAATGCAGTGAGACTTCCTGTCTACTTTCTTGCTGAATATGTCAGGCAGCCTTTTCCACTTGTACTCTTTTCCTTCACCAAGATGGTCACTGGTGTAGGACAAGAGTAGAACTTGTTCATTGGCAAACCTTCTGATACTTTGCAGTAGTGTAGTGCAGCTGCTTCTAAAACGGGATTACAAGCTCTACGAAAAATTAAGAGTGCTTTATTCTGAAATACTAGCCCACATTCCTAGGTTATGTCTGCATAGAAATATGTTATAATATTTTTGCTTGCACCCAGATTGACTTCAGCTGGCTCATTCATTCCCTCCCTCTCTCATATTGGATTACATTTTATTGTTTTTCACTTGAACTGTTTCATTTGCAATTTTGGGGTGGTTGTTTTATTCTCAATGATGTGTAAATGTGTTTTTTGTGTGAAAGTTTGTGTACATGTGTACAGATAACTGTAGAGGCCAGGAAAAGGAGTCAAATCCCTTGGAGCTGAAGTAACAATTGTTTATAAGGCATTCAATGCAGGCCCTAGGAAGAAAACTCCTTTTATCTGGAAGACCTGTATGAGCTCTTAAGGGTTGAACCATTTCTTTTCATTCATATGTGTTAATTTTAAGCAAAATAGTTTTATTATTCACTGTATTATAAGACCAGTGAAAATAATTCCACAAATCTTCAACCCTATAAAACTTCAGAAAATTATAAAACACAACCAACTATTTACTTCCTAAGTACTTTGTTTACCTTTTCATATTTATACGGACTTTAATCACATAATTTTTTTAATGCTTTTTGAGGATTTGTGCTATTCTGTTGGACAGAATGACACATTTCCTTAATCTGCCATATTACTATAATACTGTAAATTAGATATTATTCACATTCATAAATTGCTGTAAACTAGAACTTCAAAGTTATTTATCAAAATAATTAAAACTATAAATGTCTTCTCAACTTGTAGTTTTATTTTAGCAGTTTATACTGGAATATCATTTTTGTTGTACATATATATGCTGTGAAGATGTTAAATGGAGTGTTATTTTAAAAATAGAAAAAAAATATTAAATGACTTTTATATCAATAAAAGATGGCACATATAATTTTAAGGGGTATAACTTCTATTTATAGACATTATCCACATTCTTGCAATAATTTTATTATTTATCCTTTAGTAAAATAACTTTATTAAAACTTTATTTGATTATATTTACACTTCTTACTCATTTTACTTGGAATTAAATTGTACTTACTAGCTTAGGAATTTGCAGGAGTATAACAGAGCAAAAAGAACACAAATACGTTTAGAAGTAGTAGATTTATAATGTGAAGTTTATAAGAACAGAGGACAGAGACAGGAACAGAACTATGAGGCAAACTATTTTTTTAAATGATGACCAGGAAGCATCATGTTAACCCATGCAAATTTTATTGTTTTATATATTAGCTAAATATGAATTCAATAATAAAAGTTTATCAGAGTCCGGCTAAACAGTAAACAGGTTAGACAAAACGATAGACAACTTTTCACATGACGCTAATTTCATTAGGAATGTACCATAATATTCATGCCATATGTTTCCATATTGCCCAAACTGTCACAATCAAAGACAACTTAGCAAAATTTCCTTCACAATGCTTTTAAAAACTTTAATCACATGTTTATGTCTGTTTTTTTCTTCTTGTTTATCTGGGTACCACTTGCAAATAATGATCAAAGAAGCCAGAGGAGAATGTCAGATTGTTTGGAATTGGATTTAGATGATTGTTAGTTTTCATTTAGGTGCTGGGAACTGAACTCTCCAAGGACAGGAGGTACTCACTAACACCTACCAGTTCAACTTCTCCAGACCCCAAACAATTATTTTTAAAACACTAGACACAAGAATTACTAAGTAGTAAAGTAATGGGAAACTGTTTAATGAAAATATCCACTAAGAGGAGCCATATGTTGCTTCCCTAGGGAGCTCTTGCACCAAGTCAGCTCACCTACCTGTAAAATCCTATATCCCTTTGAGTTGCGTTTCCATGTACTGTCAGGTTTTCTGGAGCAGAATACCATATATGAGTTTGCCCTACTCAAAATTTGCCAACCCTTTCAGACTTGACCTCTCTCTTCATGTCTTTCCATCCCAGTTGAAAAGTCTTAGGTCACAAGTCTAAAGTCTTTCACTGTCTACATGAGATTTTATTTGAAACACTTATCATTTTTCTCCATTCCTAAATGGTAGACCTTATTTAAAATCATCTAGAAGTAAGAAATAGAAGTCAAATTATAGGAATTCCATAGAGACTTGTATAATACACGATTTTTAAATTAAAATATTATTGCGTTATTTTCTCCATCTTTCCTTTTCCATGGAATACCTCACTTGCTCTGCCTCATATTCATGACCTCTTTTTTAGTAAGTGTAACAACAACAATTAAATATCTGTGCTTATTTTAAAAAGTGAAAGGAAGATATTAAAAGAATTTTAAATTTCAGATTTTTGAGGTAGATAATAAGCAACTTCAAAAATCATAAAATATGGAAAATTAATTAAAATATATTTGTAAAGATTTATTTGATATGCAATTAAAGTTTATTTTATATTTTATCATGGTAGGTATTAAATACATGATTTCTGTTTTCATCAGCTTGCATATGCCAAAAGATTGTCAAAGACTATGTGACTTGTGGTTCTATTCTGTAAGCTGAAATTAAATTCCATAAAAAGTCATATACCAGCAGTAAGGTAAGAAATTGGAATTTAAAAGTTAAATAACAATATTTAACAATATTTAAAGTATATTGAATATTTAAAGGTTGTTCTAAAGCTGTGTAATATAGTATCTCCTTAAGAAAAACAATGAAACAAATAGAAATGATCTGAAGAACTAACCAATGTGAAAAATCTGTGTCAGAGATAAGAAGACACCATTATAAAAATGGCATTACTATATTTTTAGAGTATTCATGACTTAAATCTAAGCCCAAAATAAATCTCACCTATGTATATGTTTTATCATTGGGTATTTTTATACATTGATATGTCTTCTGAACTTTGAGTGGAATTCCAAGTAGCCTTTGAGATCATTAATATGGGAGGATTTTCTATATTTAGATTTACATTGCCAAAATTATGATAATGTGTCAATACAAGTGAGTGTCTTTTTTTTTTTTTTTAGGTTTTTGTATTGCTGTGAATAGATACCATGACCACAGCAACTCTTACAAAAGAAAACATCTCATTGAGGCTGACTTACATTTACAGAGGTTTAGTTGTCCTTCATTGTCATTACCAGAGGCATAGGGAAGCACGCAGGCACACATGGTGCTGGAAAAGGAGCTGGAAGTTATACATCTTGATCCACAGGCCAACAGGCAATGAACTGTATACCCTTCTGGGTATAGCTCCAGCACAAGAAACCTTAATGCCTGGCCCCAAGTATCACAGTTCCTCCTACGAGGCTATATCTACTCCAACAAGGTTACATCTCCTAACAGTGCCACTCTGTATAAGCCAAGCATTCAAACACATAAATCTATAGGGGCCGTACCTATTTAAACCTCAACAGCAATAAAAACAAGGAAATAATAATTTACAGAACTTACTATATAAAAATTAATTTATTATAAAGGTGGCACAGCATAACTGTTATTTGTCAGAAAACAAGCATTTATGGCAAACATCAAATTTCAAGTGTGAATATGAAAAACAACTCAATATATAACAAACAAAGGGGCATAGAAGTCGAGTATATCACCCAAGGGAAGGCAAGCATCCTCTCAGTTTGCTGTAACCTAATATTTCAGGGGTTTACTCCATGATCATCACGGAGAGGCACGGCAGCATGCAGGCAGAGATAGCATTGGAGAAGGAACTGAGAGTTCTACAGCTTGGTCTTCAAGCAACAGGAAGTGAACTGTGTTATTGAGCATAGATTGAGCAAGAATACTTCAAAGTTTGCCTCCACTGTGACACAGTTCTTCCAACAAAGCAAGACCTAATCCTGTGGAGCTATACCTCCTAGTACTGCCACTTGCTATGAGCATGTGGGGACCAATTACATTCAAACTATCATAATCTGAATGAGTATTTCTGTATGTTTATCATATTAGTTTACCAGGGTGATAACTTCTCATAAATACTGTTGAGAAAAGAATATTCTAGGTTCTCTGATTTTCTTTATTCAGTTGCAAACAACCAATCTCCAGAGTTTAAGAGACTGTGTTTATCAGCAGGGATAACACTACATGAGTAGACCAGGAACTAAAGGTAGACCTTTGTTCAGAAAAGGAAATGAGTATATGTTCATAAAAATATTCATTCTTGGTTACATGTATATAGTAATTTCTGTTTAACAATAAAAGGTTAGCTAATCTCAAGTAAGTGTGCATGCAGCAATTTATGTCACAAAGCAGTATTAACCAGGGGATTAAATTAAATTTGTTTAGCTTTTCTTTATTTTTTATTATTAGAAAAACAGAAATTCAAAAGACATACTTTCATCATTTATGCATAGGTTCTTAAATGTTTTCCACCATAAAAGTAGTCCAATTTTACCCTATTTAAGTAGATCACATGGAAGGCATTTTTAGAGCAGCCTCTATGTCTAGATTCATTACTTGTTTTTTTCTAAAAGACGCTTAATGGTTCTGAACCTAGCATGCCTACACAGGATAAAATCATTTGTCATTAATTAAATGATAGAGGTGAGTTTCCTTATTGAAGCTATGCCCTTTAAATAAACATCATGTAGACATAAGTATACACAGCCACAAGAGTAATCACTTGAATTTCTATAGGCAGAGGAAGCTTCCTCCACAAAGACAGTAGCTACATGGTTGCCACTATCAGGATCTCGGCTAGAGGGAAGCACCCTAATGTAAACGGTATGAATTGAGTATCTGAGGTAGATATTAAATCTTTCAGCTGAGGAAGGCATCTAGGAGAAGGGAGCTTGATCTGCAATACAGACTTACTTCTCATGGGGAAGAAGAGATTTATATGAACTGCTACAATAAATAGAGAGGCCCGCATCTTCCCAGCCTTCACCAAAATATGGAAGGTAGAGGACATCCACCACTGTCCACTGCAGTGGTTCTCACCCTGTGGGTCACAACCCCTTTGGAGGTCAAACAACCCTTTCACAGAGGTCACCTAAGACCATCAGAATACACACATATTTACATTAATTCATAACACTAGCAAAATTGCAATTAGGAAGTAGCAATGAAAGCAATTTTATGGTTGAGGGTCACCACAACATGAATAACTGTATTGAAAGATCATAGCTTAGGAGGGTTAAGAAGCACTGAACCACTGAATTACCCTCCTCCCTTTCCTAAGCATCCCCACATGCAGACAATTTATATCTCATTTACACTTCTCCATGCTTTTGTTATATGTCTTGTCACATTTTGATTTGACACATGTGAAGACTGTGACAATATGAGTGAAAAACTGAATGATAAAATAGACTAGATTTTATTTAGATTGCTTTGATAATACTAATTACTTGAAATGTTTTAGCCATGTACATGCCCCTTACATATATCAAGGAAAGAGTGTACTTTCTTTTTAAATCATTATTTCTGTTAATTATTTGGGAATTTGAATGTACCTTCTCTTTGCCTTACCCCAGATCACACTTCACTTCCCCGCCCAAATTCGTGTCTTTTTTATTTTTGAAAGTTGAATAGGTCACTGACTCCAGTTTGTACTGTACATATACTTCCATGTGTTAGAGCATCTATTGATTATTGATTGACATACTAGGAATCACATCATTGAAGAAAACTGTCTCTTTTACAGAAGCCATCCAGTGTCTATAACTCCGCTTATCCCTCCCCATTCTACGATGTACTGTTGACTGACTTGATCTTAAGCAGGCCTGTAGGCAACTGTAGTGCTGTGAGTCCAATAGTCAAACAATCCTCTCACCTTCACACGCTTAAACATAATTATTTTTCCAATATTTTGCTAATTTATAAAACACGAAAAGATTTTTTAATTCACTTTGGTAGAAAAATGAACATATGAAGCCGGGCGGTGGTGGCGCACGCCTTTAATCCTAGCACTCGGGAGGCAGAGGCAGGCGGATCTCTGTGAGTTCGAGACCAGCCTGGTCTACAAGAGCTAGTTCCAGGACAGGCTCCAAAGCCACAGAGAAATCCTGTCTCGAAAAACCAAAAAAAAAAAAAAAAAAAAAAAAAAAAATGAACATATGAGAATATTAGATTGAATGTGCTGACTAAGAGCTCAGCACTTTCAAAGTCCAGGGTGTAAATTAGATTTACCTAAGTTTAGAAAGCAATGTATTTTAGTTTCTTTTGTGTAATATTTTTTGTTTTATTTCATGTATATGTGCACTTTGCCTACTTATATGTATGTGTAAAATGTATGGTGTCTGTCTAGTGCTGGAAGATACCAGAAGACACTGTTGAATCCCCTGAAAATGACCCAATCATCCATCATCATCTTAAATTCTATCCAGAAATCTAATAACATTTAGACTACCTATGGAATACAGACTTTCCACAAATGAGAGGCACACATACAGGGAAAAACAAAAAAATTGAATCACCATCAAACTTTGATTCAAATGATGCTACCATTACGTGTCTTGGGAAATAAAACGTTTAATGCCAAAATTGACTCAAAATTGAATTCAAAACAATGATTTGTTATAATAAATTTAAATGGCCAATAAATAATCAAAAAGACTTAGTTTAGAGTCTCAGGTCTCTGGTCCTGTATGAACAAGGACAGCTTGATGGCTAAAAGTTCATTATGTTGATTTTAATAATACAAGGGCTTTAAAAATTTTAAATATAGAACTAATTTTAGCTTTAATATTATAAAGTCAATAATGTTAGTAACAATGGTTTCCGGGATTATAAATGTTGCTTCAGATGCAGAGACAAGAAAGTTGTAAAATATTTAATGCATGATTGCATATTCATGCTACTTTGAAAAGCTGCCACCATAGCTTTGACCTTTATGATAGTCATTTCATGTACAGAAGTACATTTTCACCAATCAAAGATTGTGTCTGCAACAACTGAGAAGAGCTGATACTGCACAAACCAGTGGTATTATATTCCTGAAACATCTGGGGGCTACTGGAGAACCATGTCACCTTATAAACCCTGAAAATACACACTACATACCAATTTCTCGGTTTATGAGAAGCAATGCTAAATGCTGAATGTCAGAAAAATGACTCTAAAGATAGATGAACTTCTTCAATGGACATCTTATTTTCTTTGTAGGGATTCTGGGAAAATATCCTTCAGCTCAGAATAAAACCATTGTAATGTATAAACTTTGCTAACTATATGTAGAAGTAGGAGGAGCAAATTCCCATTCTCATTCCATGAGGTTCGTAGGCAGAGGAAGAATATTATCTCAATTCCCAAACTCTGGGAATACTGCTACTGCAAGCAAAGGATGCTTCTGTTCTAGGTGTATAAAGTGCAACCTCAGACACAGGCCACATGTGCAGAGACAGTTTTAGAATAAATGTAAATGGATGCTTGCTATCCAGACCACCTTGGTCTCAAATAATAACTCAGAGGCTTATATAAGTTACAGATGCTCAGTCAATAGCTGAGGCTTATTGTTAACTAGGTCTTACGTTTTAAATTAACTCATATAGCTCACATACTCTCTGTCACGTGTTGGTACCTTTCTTAGTGTGGCACATTCCTGATCCTTCTTCATCTGGTTGGTGACTCTTCACCCCACTCCTCTTCTTTCCAGTGTTCTCAGATTGGTTCTCCCACCTAACCTTAATCTGTCCAGCTATTGGCCTACCACAGTGACAAAGTATACAAAGTATACAAAGGGATTATTCCACCGCAAACAGAGTTTTATATTCTTTGACTTATTACTTCAGGCTGATGGCCACCACTGATCCATTTGTAAGTGGTAGTGACAATCATTTATTATAAGGATTCCATCATTTATTTAGAGTCATTTGTGGAGGTAGAAATTTAAGAGAAGGATGTGAGGTAAACTTGTCCATGTCAGAGGAGAGATATACCATTTCCATTTTTTTCCTAATATGTGGTTTTCAAAATGAAACAAACTTCAACCAAGGAGCAGTCAGAGAGCAGTGCAAAGAAACAGCAGGCCACAGTTACACAGAAACACTTGTGGGAATCTGGCCAATTCCTTTTTCTGATTTTAGTTTCATTGATTTGCTCATTTCTGAAAACTCTTTTCAGTCCTAGGAGGTGTTAGCCTGCTGCTTACAAAGCAACAGAAATTACTGCCATGCTTATCTGATATCACTGAGACGAAAAGTGTTTTGACTGTTAGTGGAGCTCAAAGTATCCACAAAGACTTGGGAAGGGTGTAGGTCTGGAAAGGACCAGTTCCTCTCCTAGCTTGGCTCTTCTGTAATGTTCCTTTTTCTGGAAAATAATTTTAAATTTTTATAACATAGTAAGTGAATATTCTCTGACTGTTGAAATGGAGGATCCAAGAGAGAGCACCTAGCAATGAACATTGGGTCAGAGATTAAAGAGAATAAAATAAGCAAACCCCAAATACTTTGTAGGTATGCACACATACAGTGACAGTAATACAAATTAGTTTGGATTGTGTTGAAAACTCAGCTCCAGTGCAAATACTTTATGCAGTGCCATTGGATAAACTTTGTTTTTAAATGCTGCCAATTCTGGCAGAAGAATTAACCAGCACTATCCAAAGTTACTGTAGCATTTATTCAAAGCATACGCAGATGTACACACTTAATTAACCAGTGATTATATTTTAATAGCTGCCAACAGTATATCAAATATAGAAGGTAAAGTTTGCTTTTGAATGTCACAAAATCTAGTATTAAATTTATTTAAAAACTGTCTTAGAGATAGCTGCACTAAAATCAAAATTTAGTTTATATTTTCAAAATTTCTTAGTTCCTTTTATCTATTGTAGTTTTTAATCCCTTAGTTTTACTATTCTTTATATTTTATTCTTTCCTTATTTTCTCTTCTTTAATTCCCTAATTCCCTTATTACCCTTCTTTCTTATTCTTTAGTGGTGCTTACAGTGTCACACCAGCTACTGTCTGTTGTTGTCATTGCATTGATGTAGCCATCTTCAAGTTAATTGACTTTCCGGGCTTCCAACAATTTAATGATTGAATAGAAAGAAGTCAGATGATGATGGACAGGTGACAGACTCTGTGACATATGAGGGATATTTGAAAGGGTGGACCATTAGGCTGACAGCTCTGTCCCATCTTTTTTTGTACACTTTGCATCTTGTCTGTAGGTGCTGTGTGCTCAGTTGCCTTGTGTTCCTTTTGCCATGCTTTCCCTGCTATGATGAATGGGACCTTCAAACTGTAAGTCACAATAAACCCTCTCGTATGCTGCTAGCACAAAAGCTGATCTGTAGTTGTCCTCAAAATGCTAAAAGCAACCCTGGGAGGAAATGAAGAGTTTCAGAAGAGATTCAGCTGCATGCTGGGTCTCAATTTTACTCATGTGTGGCCCTTTAATACAGTTCCTCATGTTGTAGTGACCTCCAACCACAAAATTACTTTTGTTGTTACTTCAAAACTATAATTTTGCTACTGTTATGGATCATAATGTAAATATTTTTGCAGATAGAAGTTTGTCAAAAGGGCTGTAACCCACAGGTTGAGAATTGTTATTCTAAAACAATACAATAACTTTAGTCCATTACAACAGATAAAGCTTAAGGTCTCATCATCAAAATCGCTTCTTAGATATGTTTGACAGAATAATATGGTATCAGGTAGTTCCAAGTCTCTCAATTTTTATCAAAAATATGCAAAAATTAATATATATGTTGTATACTGATTTGTGAGAAGGCGGAGGTTTTCCTATGGTATTATCCTCTTCCATTCTTGAAACCAAATTGTAAACGTATTTGCAGGAAGTTTTGAGGCACTTGGGAGAAAATCAGATGATCTTAGTAATATAGAGCTCCCAGGGGTTTGTTTGTAATTCCTCTGTGATAGAATACATCCAGCAGACACCGTCCATGAGGAAGTTTGTCCTCATCCCACACAACCCTGCCTTTATCTTGAACTTCTCACCATCCAGAGCTGACAGAATACATCATATTATTTATAAGTTTTACAACCTAGGGGTCCTTGTTATAGCAACCAGGACAGTTTCACATAGAGAGAACTACAAATAGGAATCAGATAGAAAAAAAAATCATCAGCAACATTTGATCACAGGAGACATATAAAATTCAAAACAACTGCAGAGAGAAAAAACTTTAATCTCTGTAAGTACCTTTCATGCCATCTTTCTACCCTGTTCTCTTGATAGACAAGGTGAGTTGAGGCCCCAGGCAAGCTCAGACAAACTGCAGGGATAAGGG
Organism: Arvicola amphibius; assembly: GCF_903992535.2. Taxonomy (NCBI): domain Eukaryota; kingdom Metazoa; phylum Chordata; class Mammalia; order Rodentia; family Cricetidae; genus Arvicola; species Arvicola amphibius. The sequence goes on from NC_052048.2 coordinate 191,065,080, forward strand.
AGAGCTGAGTTGGCCTACTGATACCTTCTAAGACGACTTTAAAACATCACCAGGGAGCCCACTCTTCGTCTGACAATTCCTTTTAGAAAATGGGAATAAATAGTGCCCCACCAGATTGCCTCATCCCCAGAACTGTCAGATATGTGCCTCTTCCCTACCCCAAAACAGAAATCCACTGATATAATTAATTTTGGATCCTTACATGAAGAGATTATCCTGTTTCCTAGCTGAACGCTATTTTATCCAATGGGTGTGAATTTATTCAGTGTAGCAAGGGAAATGACTATACCATGAGCTTAAATATTTAAAGGGCAGTTTAACAGCAAGAATTTTTTAATTTTTCAGTTATAAAATTTCCAGTTGTCTTAATTTTTCCATTTTTATTGCTGGCATTCTTATTCTTTCTACTAAATACATTGACAGGAACAGTGTATTTATTTCAAAATCTCTTTGGTGCTTCAGCTAATTAGAACCTTCATGTCTCGAATTTCATGCCCATTATTTCTGGTAACTTCTAATTCATATTCTCCTTTCATATTTTTTTTATTTTATTTTAATGTGTTCAGCACTTACATTTGCAAAACTAGAGAACTAATGTGTGGACAATATTCTACTACATTTAACTTTATATTTACTTCAGAAAATTGTTTCTAGTTTAAAGAGCACCAGATTAATTCTCTTTATCAGAAGTTACAATGTTTTAAGGGCGAAACATATTTTATTCACAGGGCTCTCTAACTTTCAGCATTAGACCCGAGTCCATGTTAGGTGCTGGTTCTTTAGTCTCCCACTTGGATTCGTGGTATCTCATTGATGTATAATCTTCCCCTAGACTTTCACTTGTTATATATCTAAGTGAAAATGTTCATGTTTTAATAACATATCCCAGAATTCAGGATCAGTGCTCACATGAGGTCCTGTCCTAACAATATTCTGGTAGCCTTCTGTCTTAGTTACGGTTCTATTGCTGCTGTAAAATGCCACGACTGAAGTTCATGTTAGGGAGAAAACGTTTATCTTGCTTATAATTTTACATTGCTGCTTCTCACTGAAGGAAGTCAGGCCTGGAACTCAGATTCTGGAGGCAGAACCTGATGAAGAGGTCACGGAGGGGTGTTGCTTGTTGGCTTGCTTCCTTTGGCTTGCACAGCTTGCTCTTTTGAACTTAGACTTAGAACTTAGGACCACTAGCGCAGGGATGACACCTACCCACAAACAACTGGGCCCTCCCTCCATTGATAACTAATTGAAAAAAATGCCTTACAGCTGGATCTCATGGCGGCATTTCCTCAACTGATACTCCTTCCTCTCTGATGACGGTAGCTTTGTCAAGTTGACACACAAAACCAGACAGCATACCTTCAATGTCAGTTTATCACTTTGAGGGTCATTGAGTGAGTTAAAACTAGCATTTTGTCCCACTTTTCTATTTACCGCCAGTGCCTCCACTCCCAGTCTCTGTAGCAGTCATCACCCTTTATAGACATGATGCCTTACATTTAGATTTTGTGGTCTCTGTTTTGTTGTGGTAGGCTGTGAAATATAATATTGTTCTCTCTTCCGTTTATTTTAAAATCACTGTAAATCTTATTAAACACGTTAATCCCACCTCAAGACCAAAATAAGATACATTGGGAAACCGCAGACCTCATAACATGAGGAAGAGTCTTTGCACCGCAGACCTCATAATAGGAGGGAGTCTTTGCGCAGGACAATCCCAGTAAAAATAGACGATAAACTTCATTGAAGCAACCACTAGACTTTCCATCATGACCAAGTATTTGTTTACTTTGCTTCTGCTGTGATGTAGCTTTTCTAGAACTTTCTAACTAGGGAAATAAAAAAAAAAAAAAAAGAAAAAAACGAAGTTCAAAATTTTCTAAGTTAAATATTGTCATTCACATCTATTTGCAAAGTTTTATCTCAGAAAGAAATATTAAAGGTGACTCTTTTCTCAGAAATTATCATGTTTAAGATGTTAAGGTGAAAGTAACTGTGTTCTAAGAAGTGAGATGTTATTTCTGCTGTGCCATCTGGATCTTTTCCTACATTTTATATTATTTTGTTGTGAAGTACACAGGGGAAAATGACAAGTAAAAACTAAGTTCAACAGTTTTAGCTTCTCTGAAAGTTAGTGTAGCAATTCTGTGATTTGCAGTCTTTCTTGTCATACTTTCTTAGACTGCCTGCCCCTCCAAAATGACATGGAGATTTATTACTAATTATGAAAGCTTGGTTCTTAGCTTAGGCTTATTCCCAACTAGCTTTTATAACTCAGATTAACCTGTTTCTATTCAGCTACATCCTACCATGTGACTTTTTAACCTCTCTTCCATTCTGTACATCTGCCTTGTTCCACGTCTTGCTGGTGTCTCCCACTTGCCTAGATTCTTCCCTGAGTCTCCATCTGGAGGTCTCACCTATTCTCTCCTGCCTAGCTAATGGCTATTCAGCTCTTTATTACACAAACCAGAAGGTGCCTTAAGCAGAGATCCATCATCACAGTGTGCAAAAAGATTTTCACACAACAGTGGCACCTCTGAAGTGTGAACAAAAGAGGAGACTAATCAGTAAAGCAAGAAGTGCCATTGTGAAACCCAAAAGAAAGAATCTTCCAAATATGAAAATATATTCATATATAAAGATGTGTATAGTGACATTCTTCTGTTGTCACAGAGGGTCTTTTGTATATAAAAATAGTTTATCTCCTTTATGCATAGAATTTTGTCTCTAATCCACAGGTCTAAAGTGAAAATGTGGCTTTAGCTCTAGCCTTACTACACTTGTGATTGGCTATAAGAGATTAGTGTGACTTCTCATTGATTTTACTGTTAAAAAATATTCAGACTCATTGCTTAACACAAAAGTGTTTGGTCTGTGTTTGATTTGATCTCAGTGATTTTTCTACTTAGCTGCACTTTCCTGTAGTAATTCACTGAGCAACAGTGTGTGGTGTCTCCATGAGCCAGATGGTGTTTGTGATGGTTAGAGATACTCATTATCTTTACAACATATGCAGTCTCCTGGGAGAAAAGCCTCCAGGAACAACTGTGGGGGACAAATTTTACATAATAACACAAATTGAGATGGAAAGACCATTACTAAAAGTGGGTGGCTCCAATGCTGAATTTAGGTCCTGGACTTCCTTACAAGGGAACAACAGGCTGAGCTGAATCTGTGGTGTTCTCTAGTGTTTGACTGTGGATGCAATGTGACTAGCTCCCTTTTGCTCCTGTCACTGTAACTTCCCCATACATATGATGGGATGTACCTAGACCCAGGAGACAAAATAAACTCTTCCTTCTTTCAGTTGATTTTCCAGACTATTTTTTTTTTCCACAAGAATAAGATGATAACCATTGTGACCATTCTCACACATCCGGTGGATGGTGCAGGGTAGGGATTTAATTTCTCAAGACCTAATCTTAGAGTTTTACCGAGAGAAGATCAGACCTGTAAAGACTCCGCTTGGAGCACACCAGCTTTGCATACTATACGATTAAGGCTGTTATAATGCAGATCTAAGGCTGTTATAATGCAGATCTAAGTTTTAAGAATGAGGAAGAGGCTCCATTTTTTGAGGGAAGTTGGACCTACAAATTTTTGTACTGGTGTTACATGTCATTTCAAAGGGAAAGGATAAATTCATAGCATTCACTGACTTGCAATAATCTAAAAGCCCATTTCTGTATGTCAGAGTCCCCTGCCTAGGAGGCAGGCCATATTTTCTCCATAGAAGCCCATTTAGATTTTTTGGAATTCTAAAGCCTTGAGAAAGCCTTTGCATTATCATTACAACCTTCAAAGTATTTTTTCTTTCTCTTCTGTTAAAAAAAATGTTTATTTATATTTCCTTAGCTTCCTGATCACAGAATACTTGGGTTGCAGAAACTCTCCTCAATTGAGCTGTCTGCTTTCCTTTGTTTTCTAGTCAATATTAATGTACCATCTCTCTCTCTCTCTCTCTCTCTCTCTCTCTCTCTCTCTCTCTCTCTCTCTCTCTCTCTCTCTTTCTCTCTCTCTCCCCTCTGTGTGTGTGTGTATCTGTGCTGCTAGTTTTATATATCCCTTGAAGCCTGATTTCAGATTGAACTGTTATAATCTTTTTTTCACCTTATTACTATTCCTATAGGTATCATACAAATAAGTAGCATGCTAGCATTCTTATCTTACCTGTTTAGACATCTAACTATATCCAAATACCCAACTTTAATTAAATAAATATTCTACCTTCTAGCTCATCTGTAATTGTTAGCTGGGATGACAATTGTTTTGTGTTTTCTTAAGTTTAGCAACTTTGTTTCCTCCATACTTTTTAGTTTACAGGTATTTTTTCCATCTTCTTGTTGATTACATCCAAATCTGATGTCATACTAGCATGGAAGCACTTGGCTGTAGTCATGGCACTATGTGACTATATAGGAGGTGAAGGATTGAGAATCATATGTTCAAGGTTTCCCCCGTTAACACTACCTGGAGAATATGAGACTATCATTTTTTAAAATCCTCTCTGACATGTTCGTATAATTTTAAAAACATCACTCTGCTTTTGGCTTTTGTCGTGTGTGTGTGTGTGTGTGTGTGTGTGTGTGTGTGTGTGTGTGTGCGTGCATGCAGTAACCACAACATTAACTTTATATATGGCTTCAAAGAAAATAATTTTCTTTTCCCTCCATGGTGGACTTCTCTGTTTCTACTGTCATGCATCTTCTAGAGCTCTGGCTCTCCTGCAACTCATTGAGGCTTAGGGTCAGTTTGTTATGGGCTCATTCATGCAAAAGAGGGGTGTGGTTGCTGACTGAGCTGCCTGGTAATGTTATTCAGGAAAGCAATACCCAAGCCTCTTTAAGTCTGGACTAGAGAGTTCCCTATCTTTTTCACTTAAGTTATTGAAAACCTAGCCCCAAGGTCAATTGTAATTCAAACTGAGTACTCAACACCTCCTCATGAAAAGATGAGCTGAACATAATTTGTAGCCATTTCTATTTACTTATCCTTAGCCCTCACCTTTGGTGTGAAAAGGGACTTCCTTCCAAAATTCCACTCTGCTTGATACTAATCATATTCTCAAGTGTTCTCAATCTGCTACTGCTTTCCTGCTTGAAATATCTATTTTATGCATTGTCAAAATTAACAGCTTTTATTTCAGTTTTGTGAAATCATACTTTATTCTTCACATTTTGTATTCAATGTGGCAAAAATCTATTTTAATAACTATCGATTTCCTCTACTGCTTTTTAGTCTGTGTATTTACATATCCCAGCCTTGGGAAAATTGCCACCTCAATGCACCCAGAATTCAGGCTTTTCAGTGGTTTGTTTCTCCCCATTTAACCTATACTTTTGTATTAAATATCCTAATCCATGCTTCTATAAGAGATTTCTCACTCTTGATCAAAATCCTGTAGTGATTTTCATTCATATGACTAGGTATTCTAAATGTTTTCAGACATAAAAGTCATTGTGGACAGATTTTTGAAAGGAAATATGCCTTACCTGATATAATTTTATTGATTGTAAAAATTAGCCAATTACTTCTAATCAATCTTATCCTTATTTTTTAGATACTCTTACTTCACATTTCTTAGATTAGACATACTTAAGTTTTATTCTTTGCTATTATTAGATACCAAATATGATGTAATTTTCTTCTGTATGTATGTATGACTATGGAGTCAATACTACATTTAGTTACAGCCTGTTTTCTTTGCTTACTCTAACTCATAAAGGTGGCCACTTTCCTTAAAGTTGCAGCTCATTTAAGATTGTAAGCTTTGGGTTTAATATACATGCATTTACAATTTTATATTTTCTGTTCAGTCAACATATTTGTGCTGATTTAGAGACAAGTACTGATGCAAGTGTCTATAATACAACGGTGAAAACAAGAAAATAATTGGCCTCTAAAATCCCTTTCATATTTAATATCTCAGAAGAACAAAAATACATTGGTAGCATAATTATAGCCATATATTTGTTACAACTGAATTTCTGCTTTTCAAGGGAGTATAATGTTAGATAACACAGGTGAAGTACAAAAACTACATGTTTGAGTTAGTTTCTATGTTTAATTTTGGCACATGCAAAATTAGGTACAGTTGAAAGATAACTGAATAAAGAAGAAATTCCCACATAGGCTCCCATAGTTGCTGGTTCAGATTCTGTGAGTTTCTATGAGCTAGGTTAGTTGTTTCTGGGGGTTTTCTCGTGATGTTCTTGAGCCCCCTGGTTCCTATAATCCTTCCCTCCTCTCTTTTGCAGTGTTTCCCAAGCTTGATCTAATGTTTGGCTATGGCTTTCTGCATCCTCTTCCATCAATTATTACATAGAGTCTCTAATGATAGTTAGGGTAGTCACTAATCTGATCACAGGAGATGGCTAATTCAGGATACATATCCACTATTCCTAGTGTCTTAACTGGGATCATCCTTATGGATTCATGGGAGTTGCCCTTGCATCAGGTTTCTACCTGATCCAGTCCTCTTTTTCAGGATTCCCCCTCTGTTCATTCCCCCAATCTGATCCTCAACTTCTCATCCCCACTCACCCCCATTGCACTTAGGATAATCTCTTCTATTTTTCCTTTCCATTACTGATCTAAGACTTTTACATGTGTATGAGAGTTGGGTAGCTTGGTCTATTTGTGGGACTTCTATCAATGGAAACAGAGGCTGTCCTTAGTGTTTTAGCTGGCTCTTGGTAAACTATTCCTCATACTGGATTGTCTTGCCAAATCTAAATACAAGGGGGGGGGTACTTAGTCTTAAAGCAGCATGCTATGCCATACTTTGTTGGTACCCATGGGAGGCCCGCCCCTTTATGAATAGAAACAGAGGGGGATAGATGGAGCGGGGAGAAAGAAAGACGGGGAAGAAAATGGGAAGAGAGAGGGGAAACTGTGGTAATGAAGTAAAATAAATAAATTCCATAAATAAAAATTAAGAAAAATAAGAACTTCTTAAGGAGATTTTCAATAACAGGTAGAAGAGTATAGAGTAACTATAATAGGAAAGAATAAAGGAACAAAAGAGCTATTGGATTTGGGTGTTCTGTATTTAGCACACATTGATGTAGAATGTGTTGTATTATAGCAATGTCCTCATCTGATCCAGTATCTTAGATTCTGAAGGTTGCCTAAGTGATCATGGGTGGGAGTGAGGACCACAATGAAGATGAAGCACCGAGAACACAATAACAGGAAAGACTTTGGCAAAAAGCAGGTCAGGTTGGGTATGAAAAGAAGAAATTTTGCTCTAGTCCAATAGATGGATATCCATAGGATATATTAGCATTCCATCTTTCCTTTGGTTGAACCAATTTATTGCCTGGATGACATGTAAAGTATATTTATACTTTATGGAAAACAGAGTGTATTCAAATTTCTACTGTCACAAAACTCACTACTACATTCTTTGCCTCTAATTCATTCATAGAGTTGCCAGACTCTAGTGGGCTCAAGTAGCCATTACACCAATGTCTGGGATAGGGTCCTTTCACTTCCTGCTCTTGCTTTCATGTAGCTTCAATCATAGGCTGAGGCAGCTAGAAAAGAACGTTAAGCACTTCTTTTTTTTTCTCGGATTTATTTTCACTTTATGTAAATAAGTATTGACCTCAATGTATGTAAGTATACTACTACCTGAATGCCTTGTGCAGGCTAAAGTCAAAAGATGGTTTTTGACTCCCCTAGAACTGTAGTTCTAGGCAGTTGTGAGCTCCATTTGGGTGCTGAGACCTGAACACAGGTCTTCTGGAAGAATATCCACTAATTGTAAACATTAATCCTTCTCTCCAGCCTCAAGCAAGAACACCCTAAAAAGGATGTACAGTGAATAGTCCAGGAGAATATGTTGATCAAGACGAATAAGGAATCAATGAATGCTCAGTCTTAGGATGCAGAATTCTGATAAGGTCAGGGACAACTGAAGTCTTACTTGCTACTGTCAACTATATAATTTGTAGTTTTCTGCTGTCCCACACTTTCAATACATTTACTGCTTCCCCTCAAATGAACCATATAACTACATGTCCTTGTTTGAACCTTGCTTCAGGGAGTCCTAGTGTAAGGCAGGAAAAAGCTCCTTTTCACCTGAAAATGAGAAGATGTGTTTTGTTAGGGGATTTAAGTTAAATGATTTAAAGAGGAAAAAGTTAGCTGTACAGAAAAGCTTAGTAAAATGGAGTGATAGTTACTTTTCTTTCCATGAAATGCACATCTTTCCTTTTAGTTTTAGTTAGATTATGTCCCTAAAAGTAGAAAAATATTGATTCTTATGTTGTTTCTATAACGTTTTTGTCTCAACAAGCAAACAATACTGCAATAGTACTGATTGAATTCACAATAAACTTGACACTTTTGAGCATTCACTATTAAGTCCATGACTGTCAATGTTGTATTTTAATTGAGAGGTACTACTATGCTAACATTTAATGTTTTTTATTTTAAATTTAGAAGGAGATTTCTTAGTTATTTTGATTACCCACTGAGTTTCAAAAATGTAATTGTCACAAATACCAAACTGAACTGTTTTTTAAAAACAGTTTATATCTCAAATAGTTGATTGTCTTGAATGATATTATATATAGATAAATGTGGGCACAACAGACATATTCTTAGTCAAGTACCTTTTAAAAAACTCCCAGTCAAGCCATTTGAGTAATTGGTCACTTTTGTAATACATTTAAAAATAATAGTGTGAACTTTAGAAATAATGACTCAAAATGTTTTCAGTGATCATGTGAGGATCTTCACTGCTGCAGGAAGGTTAACCCACCTACTGGAGTGTGGCCTCATAGACTATTTACCTGGATGCCAAAGCGCATCAGGCCCCTACTCTCCTCTCCCCTGGTTCCTGTTTTTTGCTAGTTTGGATTATTTGGATCTCATCTCCATCCACCGTTCAAGCAGAGAATCCTGATTTGTAAGTTTTCCCCCTAAATAAATAACTGTCTATCTCTCAGTTCTGAGTCAGTGTGAGATTTCTTTTAAGTGCCCGTTTTATCTCTGCCTTCACTTCACAGGTTTCTGTACAGTAAACGGTCACAAAAGACACAAGCGATTTTAGAAAGAAACTTTAAACTATGTGAAAGTTGTCCTCTAGATATGGAACAGGTATGGAAACATCTTTGCAAGCAGGTCTAGCACAACTCGGTAAGAAAGGATGAGATTCTCTGTTGCTGCCAGGAGCTGTTCAACACCACCCTCCTCCCCATCCAAAGCAGATAAGATGCAATTGGGTAGGAGCAAGATGGGTGTTCTTCCTATGCTTTGTTTACACAAAGCTGGATTCTGTTCCCAGGAGGTACAAACAACTTATATTTCTTGTTCACTCCTGACTCTAGCCCCATGCAATATAGCTACTCCAGGTGAGTAAGCTTAGAATTCCAAGATTGTTTCCTGTGCACAATCCCATTTGCGATCCTGTCGGTCTTGAATATTGGGTTTTAACTTCCTTCGTTCCAAGTTGCTGACAGGTTGGTTGGTAGAATGCAGGACAAATACACTAAATAGACAAGCTACCACCAAGCAGAGAAGTAAGCTACTACACCCCAAATAAACTATAGATTTGTGCCTTGAACGGCTTTGTTAAATGAAAGAAACCAGTCACAAGGAAATGTATGATTCCATTTGTGTGACATGTCCATGAGGGAACATTTATATAAAAAAAAAAATTAATGGTTTCTTTTTGATGAGATAAAAATATTTCAAGGGGCTTGTACAAATACACAATTGTATTCTTTAACAGACCATTGCAATCTTTACTTTTAATGGTGAATTGATGTGGAATTTGAAGTATAGGCTTAAAATATTGCTTAAAATATAAAGAATATGTTGTAATTTTATTTAGTTTATTTAACATTAAAACATTTAAACAACTATTTCTTTGTGAATTTACATTCTTCACAATATGTAGATTAAAAATAGAAAGGTAACATAACCAAATGGATATCCTAATCATTAATGCAGGCTTAAATATTAGTAACATTTTAACCCATTTTTTCTTGATTGACAGTTTCATACATGTACATAATGAATTTTGGTTATCTTACTTATTTCCTTTCTCTCCCATGGAAACCCTTCTTTCCAGAAGGTCTAATTTCTGGTCTTCATTTTGTTTGTGATTGACTGAGTTCTTTCCTGAGCATAGGCATCAGGGGAGGGGTGTATGCATATTTTAAAGACAAAATATGAAGCTTTTATGCGTGTGACATATTTGGGTGCTTAAGAATTCCTTAACATATAAATCAATTAGCTTAGCTCTTTATTGAAGTTTTATCACTATAATATTGATATCCATGCTTGAGACCTCATCTGCCTTGTCTGTCTAACTCAGTTTCTCAGTCCTTCAGATATTGATTCAAATGAGGATGAATACTGTTCCGCTCTTACAGTGAAAGCATATCCTAACATAATTAAAAACACACGAGTAGGAATCAGGACTGTGTCAGTGGAGCTGTCTCTATACTTAATATTCTTATTTTATTAAAAATACATTAAAATATGATTGTATCACAATCGCCTTCTGTTTACTCCACCAAATACTCCCAATGTCACCTTCCTCAAACCTCTCTCATGTCCCATGCCACATTTCCTCTCAAATTTGTGGTTTCTTTTGTTTTGACTATTATTGTTACATACATAATATATAAATGTATGGCTAGTCTCCACTAAGGGAACTTAGAAGATTAATTACAAATGTTCACCTCTCACTCAGCTCGTCTAAATCCAATGCCACAGCTCTATCCCCAATTCTCCAGCAGAATATCTGCAGCTGTCTCCATTTCCCCTTGCCTCCTTCCTCAGTGGGATCACATAGATCTTTGCCTCCAAACTTCCTTCCCTCTATTCTTTTTTGTATCCTAGGCACCCATCCCAATAGGTGTCTCATAAAATCTTACAGTGCACTCCAGCCACGGAAGCAGGTAAACTAATTGTAGATCTTCATCTCTGCATTTCACCAAGTCTAATCTCCCAGTCTCACGCCCAACTTTGCTGCTTCAGTGTCTCCCTACTCTTGGCACCATTCCCAGGAAACTAAGCAGATCCTGATGGAACACTACTAGGAATGGTTCTCTAGAGAATAGTATAGAATGAACAAGGACTTACAGGCAGTGGTCCTGCTATTACAGCAATGATTACCTATGAAAGGAAGATCCAAGAATTCAGTGGTTATTCAGTATATAAGGCTTGATGTCTCAGCTGGACTTCAGTATACACCAGAATGCCAAAGAAAATTACTCCAATGCTAGTGGAGGAGTGGACTTGCTAATGAGGGCAAGAGCCAGCAGACAAAAAGGGAACTTACTTCTTCTATGTACTTTATATAGATTTCCATCTTAAATTTTAGCCCAAATGAAATGTGTGCCTTTCAACCTAAAGATTTGGATTGGAAATGGATCTTACAACTTCAAAGGTATAAGCAAACATCCCTCATAGGTGTGCTGAGTCATTTTCAAGTATGAGTTAATTCCAAATATAGTCAAGTTGACAGCCAAGAATAGTCACCACAAACACACTGCTTTCCTCCATTCTGTGGACCTCCTCACTTACTCTGTAATGAAATCCCCATTCCTAAGTGTGAGCTCCCAATATCTAGAAACACATTTTACCTAGAATTCTCAATGGACATACCTATCAGGATCCTACCTACCAGGCAACACACAGAAAACAGCCTCACCTAAGAACCAGAAAGGGCAACAGAAACCAACAAACAAAACACTAAGCCAACAAAGCCAAGATCAAATATTAGCACCTAGAATTAAAGTATTTCCCTACCCAGATTCCTGGAAGCCAGCAAGAAAACATAATAATTATCAACCAAGACAAAATATTTCCACTAGATCCCAGGAACCCTACCACAGCTGTGAGTTCTTACATATGACCCACAGGTGACAGTAAGTAGTCTGTTTCATTAGGTGTGGTTTGAGCATATGTGTGACCTCAAAATTTGCCTCCACAGTGACACACTTCCTCCAACAAGACCACACCTATTCCAACAAGGCCACATCTCTTAGTAATGCAACTCCCTTTGGAGATAATTTCTTTTCAAACAACCATTATCATTTTGGGAATATACCCAAAGGATTTTTCATCATATCAGAGAGACACTTGCTCAGCCATGTCCATTGCTGCTCTACTTATAATAGCCAAGAACTGGAAACTATCTAGATGCCCCCTCAATAGAAGAATGGATAAAAAAATGTAGTACATCTACACATGGGAATATTATTCAGGCATAAAAAAGAAAAATCATGAAATTCACATGAATATAAATGAATGGATCTAGAAAAAAAGAAATCATCATGAGTGACATAACCCAGACACAGTAAAACAAATATGGTATAGTTAAAATCCATAGGACCACAGAGGTTATGTATAGAGTAAGTGATAAGCAGGACAAATAGATCTTCCTAGGAAAAGAAAAGGTAATGGTTATGGATGGATGGGGGCAGGGACTGAAAAGGGAGGATCAAGTATAGAGGGAAAAAGTGAATGAGGAAGGAAATGCAGGGATATAAAACTAAAACTAAGGATATTTGAGGGGTAGTTCAAAACCTAATAAAGAAGATGCTTCCGAAATATATACATATTTAATATTATATAAATGATATATCTAAGTAAATGGGGAGAAAGAGGAACACTTCGACATCTCTTGTCACCAAATGAAGCTTCCACTACTAGGAATGTGTTATATCTAATTGAGTTGTTGACCAAATAGATCACGTGGGAATGGCTAAACAAGCAGGCTGTTGCCAAGACTATATGTTGCTTTCCCCAAACTGTCAGCAAGTCCCTTTTGCTGAAGATAGCACCTGTACAACTCATTCATTAAACATGGATAAATTGAGCTGGCGACTACATAGAATCTTACCTGTGTTTGTAGGTATCTTTGATACAGGAAGGTACTTTTCATGCTGCCAAAGGGGAAACATTAAACAACAACCCAAGTATTAACCATTCAATGTACAATGTTATTCTGACTGAAAGATATGCTAGCACAGTGGTGGCACGAAACTTCTGGGAGTAATCAACCAACCTTTGATTTGACCTAGGACCCACTCCATGATATGGAACCTGTACCCGGAACAGCTTGGATGACAAAAACATGAAACCAGATAGTCCAGGAATCTAAGGTAAAATCAATACTACTTTCTATGAAAAGAATGTAGCAATAAATGATTCCTAATGACATTCATAGATTCCTAATGACATTCTTATTATAGATCAGGTGCCTTGCTCAACCATCATCAGAAAAACTTTGTTCTGCAGAAAATGGGAACAAACACAGAGAAAATACACTGAGAGATATTGGAACACTCAGCCCTAAATGGAATTCTACTGCCAAATTCTTTCCTTCAGTGCTTGGAGTACCCCAAAGAGGAGGCAGAAATTGTACAAGATTTAAAGATGTGGAGTACATCAAGGTAACAATGATCTCTAAGTCAACAGGTTAGAAGCACATATGAACTCAGAGTGAGGCAGCATACAAGAGTCTCCATGGGTCTGCAGCAGGTGGGATTCTAGATGAAGTAGACACATTCTATCACATCTAAGCCAGAGGTAAGCTTCAATTGATAATCACTTGCAAATGAAAATCTAGTTTTCTCCAAGTGGAATCTCACTGCGAAAACAAGATACTCTTAAGGGTAGATTGCATGCCCAGGTATTGATAGCCAACAGAAAATGAACTCAACAGCATTTTTCAAAGTTCCTGTCTCATTACTTTATGTCAGGGCTTTTCTATCTGTTTTGTGTTTATCTTTTTTATTCTTTTTATTTATTTTTTTATTAAAGATTTCCATCTCCTTCCCTCTTCCTCCACCTTCCCTCCCCTCCCTTCCACCCATACCCCCTCTCCACCCCTTTCCAAGACAAAGAGCCATCAGGGTTCCCTTCACTATGTTAAGTCCAAGGTCCTCCCAGCTCCCCCTAAGTCCAGGAAGGTGAGCAACCAAACTGACAAGGCTCACAGTGAGCCCGTCCATGCTGTAGAGTTCATGTTCATTGCCGTTGTCCTTGGTTTCTCAGTCCTCCTCCACCGTCAGCCACATTCAGAGAGTCCGGTTTGGTCCCCTGTTCCATCAGTCCCATTCCAACTGGACTTGGTGGTCTCCCGTTAGATCTGTCCCACCGTCTCAATGGGTAAACGCACTCCTCACAGTCCTGACTTCCTTGTTCATGATCTCCTTCCTTGTGTTTATCTTTTTATCTTTTTATTTTTAACTATATTTTATCTTCCCTACAAGTCCTTTGCACATATTCTATAGCTTTCAGTTTTGTGTTTTCATGGGATTGCTGTGTGTGTTAATGAGTGGGTCTCTTTATAAATGATTCTTGTGTCATTCCTTGTGTTTTTCATTCTCTTTGATTGGTTCCATTCAAGTGTGTTATTTTGTGTTTTATTTCATTATATTTTATCTTATTGTTATCCCTGCTGTTTTCTAAAAGATACAGAAAGGTGATGGGTTTGGATGGAACTTCTTAGGGAAGAACTAGAAGGAGTAGAGGAAGGAGAAAATATAACCATGATAGTATATGAAAAAAATAATATGTTCTGAATAAAAGAGAAAAATGTGTCTGTTCAGGGAAGGCCTCTCCTGACCTACAGGTTGGTGTAGTCTCAGCCACTCCAAGCCTTATGCAAAAGTTAGAAGTGGTACCGCTCATTCTACTGTACAGGGACAGCCCATTCCTATGTCATTGTCTTTGTCCTGATGACACCTTAATCCCCAGACTCAAGAAGTTGATTATTACCTTCTTCTACATGTCACGCTGGAGTTACCAGCTCCCGAACCTCACAAAGAATGGCCTTCTTCTAGTGGAACTCATCACATTGCACAGCAATGATTCTTGGTGCTACCCTCCTTTCATTGCCCATCTTTAAAGACATAACTTGTGTATTTTCTGGCTTCTGGCAAACATCTGATACATGTTAAAGTGAACTGAGTGACTCCAGGCCAAGTTAATGAGAGACTCTGTTATTCAGACTTGCTACTAATCGCTAACTGTGTAAATTGCCTGTGCACTGGCTTTCTCCAATCTCTAACATCCTAAGAGATGGCAGATAGAGGAACAGGTCCCACTGTCTATACACCTATACTCATGTAATGGCAATCATTGATCAGCTGATGGATATGGTGAAGCAGGGCCCCTCTGATGTTCAGTGACAGCCCTCATTGCTCATTAAGGCTATTGTGGTCTCGGGTCTGAGACTCTGACCTCATGTCATCTTTGCCCACAGGCATCTAAAGTAAATACGCAAAAGTTAAGGTCTCTCATAAGGTCTGATGCCATTAAGCTCTGCACTAACCACTATCCTCCCTATTCACTTCCTGAACCAATATGAGACTTTCTATCTCATTCACATGTACTGCAGCATCATGTCCTAGAATTACTAGTGGTAAAGGTACAAATATCAAATATCTAGTCTTTTGGGACAATTTTATATTACGTTTTCTTGGTAGAAGTAGTGTGCTCAATAAATACACTCATAAGGATTAGATTTCAAAAAAAACTAATTTAAAAATGAATGTGTATAAGCTACTTAGAGGAAAAAGTACTGGACTTGAAGTCAGGCTTTTAAAAGTATTGGTCTTTATTCATTTGGTTCTTTAGACCAGATAAATACTTTATGTACTTATAAAACAAATTTGAGAATAATCTCTGAGCATAAAAATAAACCACATAGAGATGAAAATTTCCGAACAGTATTAAACACTGTATTTCTATGCTGTGCATCCCTAGTGTAACTTAGGCAGTTCAAAAACAACTGCAGAAAAGAAATCCTATAGGCTGAATCCAGTTTTCATGACTAGTGGTGGTTGTATTCTGAGGTGGTTATGAATGTATGTTTTAGAAATCACTTAGGAATTTTCTAGGTTAACATGGTGGTGGTAGCTTGTTCTATTTTAAGAGTGAAGGAAGATACAGTCTGATTTAATCTGAAAGACTCCTTCCCAAGGTCTAGCTTTAGTAGTACCCAAAAGGACTATGTAAAGCATGTAAATTACTATATAAGGAAGCAATCAATAATAGTCCTATCAAGCTGTGATGCCTATAATTATAACAATAGTCAGCATGGCAAGGTTTCACAAAGTTTTAATAGTTGTACTCCTATTTTGTTGGTAACCAACAGCTTTCTAATTAGTGTTATTACTCACTTAACGGAGGGAGCACATGGTAGTAGATACCTAGCTAGCTACCCAGGCACCATGAGGGCATGGATAGTATTTTTGTTGCAATAAACTGGAAATATACAAAGTTTTTAGGAGAAAGATAATACAATTTGTATTGCCCTATGCTATACAATATTCATACATTACCCGGAATTCTTTAGTCTTCTATTAAGAGTAAGCCTTATATGTCCAAAAATCTTAGATTTCCATAATATTAAGTACAAATATCAACACCCAATACCTTAAAACAAGATCCTAAGACAACTCAACACATGTTTCATTCCCAATCATTGTTACCTGCTCCAAAAATTCAACTGCCTTCATAATAGTCTTACATTAGTACATATTGATTCAGTGAGACCAAATTATTCTAAATGTCATAGTACAGGTGAAAACTAAATTCACTTAAAGAATAAAAGACACGTCTTTGCTTTCTCTTATTTAGAAATGTTTGAAAAATTGAAACCAGAGGTTTTTTAAAACAAATTTTGTGTATATTTCACCTATTGTCTTCCTTTGATGTAGTATATATTTTTTCACTTTGTTATTTTTTTAACATGCTTGGTTACTATCATAATGGACACCAGAGAAAAATAAAAGAAAAATATTATAAGGTCATGTTAAAGCATAAAGAATCTATAATAAATATTTAATTTATTCTCTGAGAAATTCAAACAATTTGTTTTGATCATATACACAACTCATCTCATCCCCTTAATTCCTCCCAGATAAATCTTTCTACCCCCCAACTTCATCTCTTTCTTAAAAATACCACATGAACTTCATTTGTGCTGTCAATATACTTCTGGATGTGTGGACACACTAGAATTCTGAACCTTTATGAGCAGTCTGTCTCAGCTGGCTTTCTGTCTACTTGACACGAACATAGAGTTTCTGGAAATAATAGGCTCAGTTGAGTAAAAGACCCCATGTGTTCACTAGACAAGTCTGTGGGAGTTTTCTGTATTAATAATAATTTGTGTTGGAGGGCACAGCTGATGGTGGGTGGTGTCACCCTTGGGCAAGTGGTCCTGGGTGGTAAAAGCAGGCTGAGCATGCTATGGTGAACAGCCAGTAGGTAGTACTTCTCCATGGGCTCTGCTTCAGTTTCTGCCTCCAGTTTTTGGCCGTCATCCCTTACTGATGGACTACAATCAGGACATGTAACATAAAATCAGTTCCATCCTCGCCACATTGCTTTTGGTCATGGTTTTTCATGAGGGCAATAGGAACCCTAACTACTACGCCCTCATGTATAGAATTTGATTAATCAAGGTCAAAATCCTTCCACTGCATCTTTCAGGTTAGTTTTATTTTTTTTTATTTTTTTGGGTTGGGCTAGAGGGTTTGTATAGTTCTCTAAGCCTGTCATTTAGAAGGCGATTGCACTTGTAGACTTACAGATGTTCTGATAGCGTGCACAAAACTGTGCAAACTCAAGCCAGACTACACCCATTGTAGAAGATGAGGGTTAGACACCAACTTGTGCCACAGATGTGAAGCTATTGTCAACTGTTTCCTGGTGGGCAAGGAAGAGGTGGGGCTTTGTTTTGTTTTACTTTAAGAGTGTAACCCCTTGTAAGTTGAAGACAATTTTGTGGGCCCATACACACCCAGGAATATTTTGGTAGCACATATTAGTATTGATGCTTTAAAAAACAAAGGAATAGAATTGAATGGTTAGGAAAGGGAGGAATGCATCTGGGTAAAGTTGAGGAATGGGAGTGAAATGCTTAAATATGTTGCATGAAACTCTAAAAAAACAAATGCATGTTATTTTTTTAAAAAATATAAGAATACGTGGTCAAGATGTATAAAACAAAAATCTATTTTCAATTTTTAAAAAAGAAGAGAAAAAGAAAGACCACATGGAGAAAATAAAAGCAGCAACATAGAAAGTTTCTATGTTCTGAATTCCCAGAAAGTCTTTCCTATGATAGTTCTGTATCAGAATCAACCTTGAATTTAGCATACTCTAGACTGAGAATCTTCAGCTTTTTAAAACACACCACCATTTTACACACAGTGAAGAATACTTTTACATTTTTATTCAGCATAACAGATCTTCAAATTTAGGGTGAACTATTCTAAAGCTTGTTCTCTAATGCAACCCCTTAATAGTGATATGTATAAATAACACTTTGAGAAGAACCTCAGACAAGGGTGATTAAGAAATTTTTTTCTTGGCTATGACAAGTGTTAAGCATTGTCCAGTTTCCTTTATTTGAGACATAGAAGTATAGCACACAGAAGTGAAAGCATCAATCTGTCAACAATTTCAAAAATATCTGAATCAGATATGTGTGAAGATATGCCTTTTCTGTTCTATGGACATTATCAAAACTTAATGGCTAGGAGGAAATTAAAATTGGGCATGATGACCATGCAGCATACAAGTATTTTCAAAAATGATATTAGGTAGATAAGAAAAGTATAACACACACAGCGTATAAAAAAGGCTTCATACCTGTAACAGTAGACATAATGTCCTTAGGACAAACAGATCATTGGTGGTATATGCTAAGCTTTTCCAGAAATAATCAATATGAAGCATGGATGGTAGAAATAAAATATTAGTAGCCATGTCCTGGATGACCTGGGAGCCTTCGGGTAGATAGTCTCTATCTTGCTTTTTGGCAATTATTGTGATGGTCCACATACTAAACTGAACTCTTTACATTAGAAATTTAAAATGCATTGAATTTGACTGGGGAGAAGGTTCAGTGGGTAAAGCACTTGCTGTACAAGCATGCTAAAATGGTTTGAAGAATCTTGGGGCTATTTTCAAGATGAAAGCAGGAAGCACCTCTGAAACCTGTGAACCAACAGTCTCTCAGTTCCCTGGTCCTCAATTTTCTTTCCATTACTGTAGTCTATGTGCCACAGTGTATCTTTTCATTGGATTTTCTGTCTATTGAAGAGCTATAATATTGGCTTTCTTTCATTTATAAACAATTATTCAGTTGTGATAGGAATGGCATTGTCCAGTTAGGACACTTGAAGACATACAGCTTTTAATCAGGAGGCAAGAAACAGGATCCCAGCTTCAGTACTATTATCGCCCTGACATTTGATTTATGAGAGACTATCTGTATCTCAAATTGACTATAAAATAGTGGGAATAAAATTCATACTCGTTGAAATATTGATACCTATACTGAAGGGTGTATAATAAGAAATGAGTTTTATTTCTTTCATTTTTTACTAGGGCATTATGTGGTTTCTTTTTGGGTTTTATTTTTTGTACTTTCTTACATCATCAAAATCTCCTTTTAGTACATTTTGAAGCTGCTCCGAGTCAGTCATACACAGCATTGGGTTTTAATCTTTGGATTCTTGAAAAGAATTCATCATGCACTAGTATAAATCTCTTAAAATAATTTACTTCCAAATTTCAGCAGTTCAGTCTAAAAAAAAGGTCAATATTTTAATTTTAGAGAAAATACTGTTCTTTGATAGTTCCCATCTAAACTTCATTCATCTATCACATTTTTTCTTAAAATTGATAATACCTAAGTTGTGTATGTGTTGTGTGTGTGGTGCTTACAGAGGTCAGAGGAGTGCTTCAGATACCCCAGAACAGACTTACTGACATCTGTGTGGATCCTGGAACTCAAATCTGGTTCTTCTGTGAGAGAAGCCATATTGGAAGGTTTTTGCTGCCTGGTAGAGATGGTAGTCTCTCATGGCCTGGCAGCTTTTCTCAAAAGCTAGACAGTATGGAAACTCCTTCCATTCCATGTAGAACTGCCTGCCTTGACCTGCCCTTCTGCAAAATGTCCCTGGGACTGGAGGGCTGACCTTATCTGAAGGCTGTCTCTTAACCAGATGCCTGACTTATCTATAGCTTGAACCCTGGCACAGCTGTTTGCTAGTAGTCTTCTTTGCTGAGCATAGAAGAGCCATATGATAAGAGCATGCTAATTAGATGTTGCCCCAGCCACTGTCCCCAGCCTTTATCTTCCCTTTCCTTCCCAGAATAAATGTAGCTGTAACACTTAACTGTCTCCCTGGAGAGCTGTCTTCACTGCTCCTCATGCCTCTGGACCCTGCTCACTTCTTTCGACTCCCTCTCCTCTTGCAGACAATGGACAATGATTTCAAGGAAGAAGTATGGAGGCAAAAAGCCTGTGTTCTTCACCATAGAGCAATTTTCATAGCTCCTGCCATTGTATTCGTTTTAGTGCTATAGTATGCTACATAAAAAGTGTGTGTTGAATATAACTATTACATTAGTACAGCTTCTGTTCTTAGAAGTGCTCTCTTCTCATTCAAATATTTTAATAAAAACAGAATATAAAATGACTTAATTTATTTTATAGCTAAAACAGGGAAGAAAATCCCAGTTTTACCCTAACTGTTGTTAGTATCTCAGTAACTCATAGATAAACTATGTCTCATACATGCATTTGAATTAAACACACATTTTAGTGTTTATTGTTTTGTATATACATACACTGACATGTAAATACACCTGCTCAAGTCTGGACAGTAAGTGCATGTTTCAAAGTTTATGGTATCAGAGGCCTTTATTAATAACTTATGTTTCTTTTTTCTGAAAATGAAATTTCAAATTGATCAAGGATATGCTTATTTGCTTTGCTCTAAATTTTTTGCCACTGTCCAGTGCAAACAAGGAAATAGAATGCTAAACTTAAGTGTTTCAATGTTATTGTCCTATGAAAGAATGGCTAGGAATGTCAGATTCCAACAACTCATAATCAGATCAAAGCTTTTCAAGAATGTCTTAAGAACTTAGGTCATTTCAAGTTACCAAATGATTGCTTATGCATATTTGGATATTTGGGGCCAGTTCAACTCACCCCTCAGGAATAGTTTTTGCATTGTCTATTAGCTTTCTTTTATTTTTGGAGGAGGTGATAGCTTTGTTCCTGTGTGTCAACTTGCAGCCCTGCAGACTCTGTCCACTGTGTACTGGGATTAGAACAACAAGATCCTTCTCATACACTGGGAGCTAGATTTCCCAAGAAAAAGATGTTTCCATGCTTAAATTGTCTTTCTTCATGTGATACTGAGTGTGTTGGACAGTTTTGTCTTAACACAAGCTAAAGTCATTGGAAAGGAAACAACCTCAGTTGAGAAAACATGTTCATAAGTTCTAGCTATTAAGCATTTTCTTAATTTATGATTGATAGGAGGAATGCCCATTTTGGGTGCTGCCATCCCTGGACTGGTGGTTGTGGGTTCTTTATGGAATCAGACTGAATACATAATGATGAGCAAGCCAGTAAGCAGCATCCCTCTGTGGTCTCTGTATCAATTCCTGCCTCTAGGTTCTAGCTCTACTTGAGTTCTAGTCCGGACTTCTGCCTATGATGAACCATGATATGGAATTGTTAGCCAAATAAACCCTGTTATCTCCTAGTAACTTTGATCATGGTGTTTCATTACAGCAATGGTAACCCTAACGAGGATACTGTAACACTTTTGTTCTAAAATAACTGTTCATCTTTTAATCTTTTTCATGTTTTCATGTCTTTGTCTTCACTGCCTTAAAAACACAAGCAACAATACATGTTTAACACATAGTTATTAAGTTTAAAAATGCGATAGGCAAAGATGAAAGCAAAAGCAAAATTAAGTTTTGGTGATAAAAGACAAGGGGAATACTTTTCATCTTACTTTGTGCACATTTCTTGGTTGATATCATCGTGGATCCCAGGCTCACCATGAAGTCAATGCAGCTCAGACTGAACTTGAACTTATAACAGTTTTCCTGCCTCCACCCCCAGAAGGCTGAAGTGAATTGCAGTACCACATCCAGATGTTTTAAAATTTTACTGAAAGTAATTTATATATGTGTATGTTAGCTTTAAAACTTTTTATACTTGGGACTGGAGAGGTGGCTCAGAGGTTAAGGGCATTGCCTGCTGTTCCAAAGGTCCTGAGTTCAATTCCCAGCAACCACATGGTGGCTCACAACCACCTGTAATGCCCTTTTCTGGCCTGCAGGCGTACACACAGACAGAATATTGTATACATAATAAATAAAATATTTAAAAAACCCAAAACTTTTTATCCTTGCTACATTCCAAATAACCAGAGAGATTAGGTACCCAGTATGGGATGGGGAGGCCCATCTCCCTTGGAAGAGTAAATACATTATAGTATTTGGAGATATAATGGAGAAACTAGAAAGAAAGATTAAATAGGTAGGGAGATGGGAAAGCAGAATAAAGAATCAAATATGTAGAGGGACAACCAACACTAAAGATAATTTGAAAAATTCATATGGAAACTTACTACTGAAGAAGCTTTCTAAGCTATATACTTATGTGAAATTAAACTGAATAGTGTTACAAAATAACAGGGGAGACAAAGCCCCAACTAGGCAACTTATGCCACTAAATAAAATCTCCAGTGCCAGGAATGGATTGCAATACAGAATCCCAGATGTCAGTGGCTATTGCCAGGCTGTTTGTTATTCCCTTACTGCTACACCATAAGAGTAAAGACCTATTGTCAGATAACACTTGCATATACCATTGAACAGGAAGAAGTCAAGCTTGTCCCTAGCAACTAGTTTCACCCCTACTGACTAGTGTTCATGGTGCTGGAAATTTTCTGTCTAACAGAGGCTAAATAGAGTGGTAACCAAAGGTGGTGGCATGTATCTACCATACTCATATTCAGAAACAAGGATTATTGCTTTGATTTTGGGGCTAGCCTAGGTTACACAGTGTGTTCTAGCACAGCTTGATCTATAGATAATGGTTACATCCTCAGAAATAAAAATTAAAAGTTTCACCTGAAACACATAGGTAAGGGTCATCATCATTTTATACCTCACAAAGTATCAATCACAATAAAAGGTTTCCATACTAAACTGTGACCAACTTTCTTATCAGAGATCCTATTTATACTGTAATGGTATTTTCATCATTTAAAAATATCCCAGAACTTCCTGAAGAGCTATGAACAGTTGATAGTTGCTAAGAGAGGGAGCAACATGCTTCTTGGAAAGTGTGGCTACTCATTGGTTCCCCTTATTCCTGAGTTTATGGCTCCACCTCAAGATTATAAATGAAGAACTATCTAAACTTAGGTATTTGTAAAAAGGGCTGTAAACTGAGAGAGGGTCATGTTGGGCTAAATATGCAGGCAACAGGAGGGGAAATGAGGAGAATAGATGGAACCATGTTTCCCTGCATACATATATGAAACTGTTAAAACTGAAGAAATGTTTGAAATACAAAACATAATATAGTGAGTTTGAGGCCAGCCTGATCTACATAGTGAGTTCCAGGACAGGCTCGAAAGCTACACAGAGAAACCCTGTCTCAAATAAATAAATAAATAAATAAATAAATAAATAAATAAATAAATAAAGTAAACCTTATAGTATATGAAATTCATTTTCTACTCAGGGCAAGGCCATGTAAACTTCATTTAACAATTTTCATTAGAAGTTGACTAATGCCACAATATTATAATAAACTCTTTGAAAGATTGCACTGAAATATGACAGCTTTTAAAGATATTTTACAATTTTGTTTTTCACATAGAATGTCTCCCCAAATTAGTCTAAAATGGAAATATTTTGATCTCTGGATAAACAAGCTCATAATGAGTCAAAAAATTAATAGGAATTTTAATATTTTTTTAAAACCAAAGCATCCAGCTTATTTTCTTTTATAGGTATTCATTGCATAAATGCACAGTTTTGCTAAGCTTTTATTGAAGCAATAAACATATATGGAATATATCTTAACACGCTATGTAGGAAACCAGATCAATCAAACAAACATAAAGATTTCTGTTGCTGTATTATACTTTACTTTATGATTATTAGTAATATTTCTAAAAAATGTAGTAACTTGATAGGTAAATCAGCACTAGGTGTGTAACAAAGTAGATTTTGCAGCTAACAGCATCTGAAGATGAATACTAAAACTTAAGTATTTAGGATTTTTTATGAAACTTTGTATGGTCTCTTTTTCTTAGTAAAGTGAGAACTTGAATAGAGCTTGTGTTGTTTTTAAGGTGAAAACTATTTATGTTGTAATATTTTCTTGTCTCAATACTATGTAAATATCTAAAGCATGTTTTCTAGATCCTGATTTTCTGTCCTCAGAATTAGGGAACTTATCTAAACTCAGCCACCAAAGGTTTTCTACCTGTGAAAGCCATGCTCTTCTACTTCCTGCTGTCTAAAGTAGTCTTTACTATGCGATTCTCCCATTTCATCCACACTGTGCTTCTGCTGGAACTCAAGGTTAATGTGGGAGACAATGCATGCTGTGAATATGTTTTATTGCCATTGGTTCATAAAGAAGCTGCTTTCTGCCAGTGGCTTAACAGAGTGAAGCCAGGCTGAAAGAGATAAATAGAGTAGGAAGAGTCAGAGAGAAGCCTTGTAGCCACCTGCAGGAGATAAATGCCTCTATCAGAGTCCACTGAAACTTTGTGGTAGACCACGACCTTGTGATGAAGCACACATTAATGGAGATGGGTTAGTTTAGGATATAAGAGCTAGATAGAAATACACTTAAACTATTGGTCCAACAGTATTGCAAATAACATGGTTTCTGTGTGATTATTTCAGGTCTGTGTGGCCAAGGAACGAATTGAGCAGTCTCTGCTAACACAAGATGACTTATTTCACCTAAGTTTGGTCACCCTGTGTTTTTTGTTCTATATGCTGTCATGCGGTTCTGCTTCATCTGTCAGTGCTCCAGGGTTTCATATAGTAGTTCCTTTTATGGAGATTTTGATTTTAATATGTGGGACTTCTGGAGTGAATGTCACATAGAATTCATTGTAGCCTCCCTCCATGCTCCTTTGCACAATGGGGGCCCATGTCCCTTCTGTAGTTTTAAAGACAGCTCTGCTTTTTCCTTTCTAACTTTGATTTTAAGAAAACAAAAAGAAATGAGGAGCTCACCCATGTTTACTGTGAGGTTAACAATACATGGACTGGCAGTTTTATCAGAGTCGATGTTTGACAGTGCGAGAGCTTGTGGAGCTCCACGTCTGCCTTTCGTCTGTGTGACCTCTGCCATGTTATGAACACTTTCCCCAAGTCAATCTCTCATCAGTAAAGCAGATTACAGCTGCACTCCAGTAGTTATGGGTGGTATGATGCAAGTTGAATATACATAGGTCATTCATACCAGTTTGGAATAAGAAAATTCATAAGTGCAAATATTAATTAGAATATGGAAATTAAGTATATATTTTATGATAGTGTCAGTGCTTAAGTATGGCAAATATATTAGTGATACCCTACAGTGCTTCACTTTTTTAAATATAATATTGAATTTTGGAGTGTTACCTCGCAAGGTTGAAAAAAAATTTTAACTTCCATTTCTATAAAGTTATATATTAACCAACACACACATATAGTTTTAAGATGTTTTATTATATTTATTTATTAATTATGTGTATATGCATGTCTGTACACATGTTACCTGTTGTACCTGTGGAGGTCAAAGGAAAGCTTCTACTATGAGGGTACTGGGGATCACACTGAAGTCTTCAAACATAGCAATAAGTGCCTTTATCCATTGTGCTATTCTTTAATCTTGAACCCATGCGTACATTTCGAGTGGCATTTTGACATTTCCTGAGAGTGATATTTTTTGGCATGTTGTTATATTTTGCTTAGTTGAGGTTCCCATGTTGGATATGATATAATGAAAAAAGGTGATAATTTATAGATGACTTCTGTTTGAAGAAGAATAATGAGTACAGGACGTTGGGTGGTATTTTGCTGTCATCATCCTTTTGTAGTATACTGTTAGAAGATACTATTTCTAGGGAGATGCAAATTAATATCTATTCACCACATGTAGGAAACCAATGACAGACCAGAGTAGAGATAAACATAGAACTTGGTAAACCAATGAGTTTCACTGGTGCTGCCTACAGGAATTTGGGTGAGTGGTCACTTACAGAAGCAGAAATGTGTCAAAGACAGCTGCATCACCTAATGTCTACCTCAGCATGTGTGACGACTCATGAAGGCTGGAATTCCAGAGAACACTGAGCAAGCTATAAATTGCTCTACAGGTTAGTTGACTTTTTTTTCCAGGTAGTTCGCAAGGTCTGAGCATCTTCCAGGAGGATAAACTGGTCTTTGCTTCTTCCGGGCAGTTCATCTGGTTGTTGCTCCATTCAGTCAGCTTAGATTACCTGACAGTAATTCTAAACACTCATTACTGCTTATAGATGCTTGTAGAGAGAGGGGGCCTCATCTTCAGAAATGTTCTGAAGCCATTGGGTTGTTTACTAACTAAGCTTAAAGAGCTTCTCTGCTAGATGGAATGCTTCACCTCCCTATTATTTCACTTCCTTCTTAATAGGATGTCTTAACATATCCTATTGTTTCACCTCCCACTTGACTTTGGTGTTACAGTAAACTTCAGTGTAAGATGGAATATTTTAACCACAGAGAAAGTTTCTACACCATATGCTGTCCCCTCTTGACAAGCATTTGAAGGGTTGAAATCTAATTTTATGAAAAAGATTTTTTATAGCCTAAACTGGTGTTGACTCAGCACCAATTTCATTTATGAGGATAATTTTCCTGGGGCTAATTTTAGTTCTGTTGTAGATAGAAGAGCTATACATTTATATATAGCAGTGAGGGAAGTGAGTACGGTTCTAATGTTGAGACTGACCCTTTGGTCTTCTGGCAAGCATAAGGAACATTTCAAACATTTACAAAGACAAAATCTGTTTGTCTCAGAGCACGCTGCTTCTAAACTCTATCACTACCATTTGCTCCTTAGGATACCAATAATACTATCCAAAAATTTGTATATATCAGGGCATTCAAAATTTAGGTTACTCCTATTGATCAATGAAATTCTGCTGTCAGAACTACATAAACGAGATGTAAACTAATAGAATTATTTATTTTCTACACCAGCTATAGAAAAAGAAACCTAAGACTGATGTAAGGTTTGATTCACACTCCTTCCTGTATTGTGAGGGAATAACCCACTCTTGGCTGTTATAGTTTTGGTTCGTTGCTGGTGATCCTTGTAAGTTCTTGTTTGATGAAACATTAGCTATTACCCTACTTCCATCTTGGCATGGTCACTTCCTTATGTGCTCTAACACTGAGTCCGAATCTCCCTTTTATAACAACACCAGTCTTGTTAGACACAGGACAAATTCTAGTCACACACAGATGCATCCTCATAATAAAATGTACTAAGTGTCTATTTACAAATCAGGTCAAATCCAAAGGTTGCATGCTGTAGATAGCTTTAGAAAACCATTGTACAACCTGGTATACTCTGAATGTGGGTGTCCAGTCTCTTTTTGTTTAGCATAGAACTTTGTTTTTACTATTTGTACAGTGTGGCTTCTCTATTGCATGCCCTGAGATAGTGGTCTTTAAACATGTGACACTGATAATTTCTTTCTGTGTATAAATACGATTTAAATGGCAGACACTCATAACTATTTTATGCAGAGTTTCAAGTCACATACACACTTCCCTAAAATTCATCAATGTGGTATCATGGTATCTAAAGAGGTATAAGATTGGTGGCTTTCTTTTTTATTTTTTTGCTATTCACTGAATAAATGATCAGAGGTTTGGGTGTGTTACTACCCACAGTAATCATCTGCAATAAATGGCAATGTTTGCCTCTCCCCTTATGAACGTTTCTATTTTTAGTACAGCCGTCAGAAGAAGCACACTTGCTGAGATCCGAATAAATTCCATAGTGAGAAAGCAGAGAAGATATGACAGTTTTAATGTAGAGATCCTGCCTGTTCCATTCACCAATATCACCAAGAAATTAATCACTCCTGAGAGAATTCTCTGAAAGCCAAACAAAGGAACTTCAAGAAGAAATATTGAAGATGGCAGGGCACTATTTCACCAATTCAAGATATTCATGGGCAGACTCTATCCTATCTATCCATCCTTGAACTAAATTTGAAAGTGAGACGGGTGCTGTAGGAGTGCATATTAATATGTATATTTGAATTGAAAAATGAAGTCAGACATTCTCTGACAGAAAGAATTCTAATCTTTCTGATTAGTAGCAAATATTGAGTGGTTTTGCCAATTAGGTGATATGGCTGATGTCTTCCAGATTGATTAAGGTAAATCTGTGGGTCCAGGTTTTGACAAACATATAAACCAAAGCATGTGAGAGATTAAATCATTTTAGCCAAAGCATTTTTTATCAAAGGCATGCTGAAATGGACAATATTTCAATATCTGCACATCTCTGGGAGTTCACAGATTTAATCTAGACATGTCAAGACGAGCGATTAATAGTATAATTAAGAAGCATTTAACCTTATTAAATTTTCACTCATGGGTTTCTGTGTTGTGTTTTTTGTTTTATTTGTTTTTAAATATTCTCTGGAAATGCTTTAAAATTGTATAATATTAATTCATTTGTCAATAAGGTAGATGTATCCACAAATTATGTCCAATAAAATTAAATTTATATGTAACTTTCAATATAAAACTTTTTAAAGTAGTCATCTTTCACTTTACACTAAAAATTGCAGTTTTAAGCTAAGGAATAATCTCAGGTTCCTACTTATTAATATGTGAGAGAACAGGAAGTAGAGTGCAGTTGTTTTGTACTGTAGTTTTAAAATAACTAATATATTAGATAGCTGATGTGAAAAAGAAAGCCTACATTACTATGTATCCACACAAAAGTAGAGTAAAACAAGAATTTTTTGATATACTCTGTTTGAAATAGGGAATAATATGCAATAGTTTGTTATATTTATTAGTACAGAGGTAGAGTATATTTCTAGGATATTCTTGTGATATTTGGATTATAATTTCCTTATGACTCATATTCTAATTAATTCTTTTATAATTAGCAATGGATAATACGTTGGACTAATTCCATTTTTCTCAACAACTAATTATGTAAAGAACTTTGACTTTTCAAGTGTTAAACCAACAACTATCTATTCAAATAGGTATAACAAACTCTTCTCACAGATATCTGTACTATAAAACATATAATACATATTTAAAAGTGGACTCAGCTTGGTAAAATATATCCATGACCAGCTCCATTAAATGAATTTACCATATATTTGTCTCTATCACCTTGTGAATCTTGCAAACTTCCCGTTGATTTCCAATTAATTGTTATATTAGGAAAATACAAATAGTTGGTCATCTTAAACAGTATAATTCTGAGGACCAGAGAGCAGGAACACTGACCGTGCTCCTTGGTGCATGCTTCAGTCAGTGAACCAGCCAAGACTGCAGATGATGTAGACCACATAGGGATGATGAGGGGAATGTAGAGAGCTGACCAACCCAGCAACAAATCAGATCCAGAATCAGGCTATGAGTTGGCCCACCCCAACTTCTACCCCATCTCTGAACCATTGGAGTATGTAAAGGGGAAAACCTACAGATCCAAATCATCAGGATCTCCTCAACACAGGACAGCAACAGGATATCAAATAAAAGACCATTATTGGTGGAGGAGCAGAAGCCAGAGCTGTCCATCCACACCAATGATTCATGGCAATGAACACTTGCAGGTAAAGATGAATGGACTAAAGGGTAAATTGTGTGACTCACCTGGCTGTATCAAAACTTCGAAGACATTCCTCTCTCTCTCTCTCTCTCTCTCTCTCTCTCTCTCTCTCTCTCTCTCTCTCTCTCTCTCTGTCTCTCTGTCTCTCATTTATTTTGTTTTGTTTCTTTTTTAAATTATTGATTTATTTTTTTATTAAAAATTTCCACCTCCTCCCCTCCTCCCATTTCCCTCCCCATCCCCCCACTCTCCCTCCCCCTCTTTTTCCAGACCAAAGAGCAGTCAGGGTTCCCTTCTTTCTTTGTTTTGTTTTTTCTTTTAAATATGACTTTGTTTTGAGGAGAAGGTTGTAAGGGCAGAGGGAGGATGCAAGGAGGTGGGGAGGTAAATAGGATCAGAATGCATGGTATGAAATCCATGAAGAATCAATAAGAGTTAAAATAAAAAAATGCTTGTTTGATTTCAATGGAAAAGTTATGGTATAGGCCAAATGACAAGAAAAATTAGGTTAAAAATTTTCTACCCGTACCCTTAGAAACTAACCTTAGTCAAGCATGACATATAGAAATTAAGAAGAAAGCATTCCCACCATTGAAGACAAGGGAGTGAAGGTATGAAACTTAGGAAAGGATTATTCTCAGTGCTAAATGCAGAAATACAGATTCAAACAACAGTAACATTAACTCACACTTATCAGATTGGCATACAAATTCAAACAACACTAATGCATTAACTCACACTTATCAGATTGGCAAACATCCAGAAGTTTAATATTATCCATTTCATAGGTTGTGGCTGCAGTGGAAAATGAAACTATCCCCAAGTGGTGGCATTTTGTGATCCCCATCAAAATAAAAATTGCATTTATCCTTTGACCCAACCGTCTCACTTGTGAGAATTCAGTCCAACTCCAATAGTGAACTTTTATGGGAGAAATCACCACCCTGAAAACCTCTACGGCTTACAATAAAAACAATTATTTATTGCTGGTTAGTTGCGGGTTATAGGTCAGCTTCTGGTGTGTGTGATGTCAGCCTTATCCTGAGCCAGTGCTTGGACAGACTTGCTCTCTGAAGTGTGCAGTATTACACAGCACCACGGAAGGAATAGACAACACATAGAGCTCAAAGTCTGTTCTCAAAGTTAAGGTATCATTAATCCTATACAAAAGTTACCTGTGTAAGGTCAAGGGCCTCAGGGCAGGGATGTATGCTCTGTCTCAGGAGAAACACTGCACAGCCATGGACGGTACTGAGCACACAGTCTCAGGGAGAAAGCAAGGAGTGTCTTCTTCCCAGGGATATTATGCAGTATAGAAAGGTTATTAATTGTAGTTTCATTAATAATAAAAAGAATATTGAGGCCGGGCGGTGGTGGCGCATGCCTTTAATCCCAGCACTCGGGAGGCAGAGGCAGGCGGATCTCTGAGTTCGAGGCCAGCCTGGTCTACAAGAGCTAGTTCCAGGACAGGCTCTAGAAACTACAGGGAAACCCTGTCTCGAAAAAAACCAAAAAAAAAAAAATATTGATTTGATTTGAACATTTGTGCCATCTTTTGACTCAAAGTAATGGTTGGCACCAATGCTATGTGTATATAGAATGCCTATTTCTGACAACAATGTACATGGACTAGTTTAAGTTGGAAAGAGACCTTCCTGAGCTTCAGATCATACATTATTTAAAACACAAAACTTACTTCCAGTGTAATCATCCAATGGGTATTAATTGAGGGTTTGCTGTCGCCCAGACTGATTCATGGTGAAGAACGCTGTTGTATGATGTCTTCATTAATCACCTCTCAATACCAGCTAAGTGTGATTCTGTCCCTGCCAGTTTAGCCCAGTCCAGGTCACACGATGAGAATTTTAAAATGGTCAGTGGCAACCCCTACAAGGGGATATGCTCAAGTTAGGCCTGTAAAGATTTTGTTGACGATTTCTAGCATGAGTAAACTTGAAGGAGACTCCAGCTTTGGAAGACAAGCGGGATGCTTGATGGGGCCTTTGAAATGAATAATCAAGAATTAGTGACCAATTTGGATAAGTGTTGGCTTGTCATCCAAAGGGAAAACATTTGGAGGCTGCTTGATCACATGACAGAGGAACTATGGAATACTATTTCAGCTCACAACCGGAAAGAGTCACAGCAAACAGTTCCCAGAACTTACATAACTTATGACAACTGTAAGAATAACGTTCCAGGTCTCTGTGAGAAGCCGTGTTGAGACTGATTCACACAGCACTGATATCAAAGTGATGTTTCCTGGGTAGGCTTTAAAGCATGGCAGCCTCAGAACAGTGTTCTGAACAGGCCTGTGTTCTACTGCTCCCTTAAATACAGCTCACCCCTGTGGGTAGTTTTGAAAGAAACAAATTCATCTACTATAGTGTTTCTAATTTTGACACAGGGACAATCATCTATATAACCAGCTCACATTTCAGGACTGAGATAATTATCTGCCAGATATGCCAAAAGATTTAACCTGGTAGGGACTTAGAGGAAAAAACAACAAAATCAAAAGAGCTTGAAATCGAGTTAATGGTATTGACAAACTTTCTGATCAAGCTCACATGGCATGCTTTGCTTAATATATTATTTTAAAGATTTGAGCTTTAAAGGATTATATAATTTAAGCTTTTGTTAATTCCCTTGTTTCTCAGTAAATACAGGTTTTGCTATTTGAGTCCCCTATAGGATGAATAATGGTTCATACTAAATCTTTGAAACTCATTTGGGATTGTGCACGCATTCCCATGAATAATAGCCTTTGTGACACCGTGTAAGTTATGTGGCCTATAGTATTTATAGTGTTTTCTTCTGTAAATAGCACATGAGAGTAATAATAATTTTGCTACCCCTCAGATAACATCTCTTGACAGATGTATAATATGAGTCACTTTCATGGCTTGGAGAATAAAGGAACTTGCTCCCAATTCTGATGAACTAAATTTGATTTGGGGCACCAAGTGGTAGAATTAGAGAAGTGGCTTCTGAAACCTATCCTCTGACCTGTCCAGGAAAAGTACCACCTGTCTCTGCCCCTCTCTCTCTCTCTTTCACTCACACACATGCATGCACACATGCATGCACACACACTCATAGTGCAACCCACACACAGAAAAAAAGTATTTTTAAAATCACAGAAATCACTTCTAACATAAATGCTTGCTCTAATGATAATTTTCTTCCCCCACCAGGCTTGATCACATTTCTTAGTTAGCTTTTTATATTTTGTTTTTTAAGAATGATATGTACATATTTAGTCTAACGTTCCTGTGATAACAGAACCTATGTCAAAACTCACACAATTTTATATTATGTTGATTTTATAAAAATAGTTCAAGAAGCACAAGCCAAGAGCACAAAGTAGCAGATATGTAGGGTGAATCAGTTGAGAGACCCAGAGTGTGTGTAACCAACAGCAGCGGAATGTACTACATGTGATTGTGATCAAACAGCAGATTTTGTCTATTCATACTGTAAAGGAAGTAACTGTGGAACATAACAGGCATATTTATCTATTTGATAATAGCAAGTGTGCTACAACTTTGTTTACTTGAAATGATATCATGTTGAAAACCTCAGGTAAACACAGTAAATGCCTTCAAAAAGTTTAATAAAATGTACGTAATTCTAATAACACGTCTATAATTATATCTGCATTAAATTGTATTTATGTACATGTACAACATGTACTAGAAAAAAATCACAAGCATTTAGCATAATTTCCTACATTCTTGGACACAGCTTCAGCTCTAGTTAGAGACACTTTATGCTGTATTATATTTAAATTTATGAGAAATATTATACCTACCACAAAAGAATTGAGGAAGCTGTCTGATTTATAATATATATGCAAAAATATTAAAATTATTGTTGAAATTCTTGCAGTGTTTTTGTTTTCATATTTAATTTCTAATAACAACTTTTCAAAGTGACTGTACGGCAAGTTCTTACCAATATTGAACGCCAACATTTATTTATGTCATGCAGCATGTCATGTATTATATCAAATGTTTCCTCCATCTTTCCCGATTTCTAACACTTTCATTTCAGGTATTCTCTAATAATGTTTAATTATATAAATATAGCTTAAGAAAATGGGATGCTCATTGATTAGTTTTTAATTAAATTTGATTTGAGAAATTCTAGAGTTCACATTATTATTGGACCTCAAATGTTTAATGCTTTGTTTTTTCATTTAAAATACCTTTATTAATTCTCTGAGAACCTCATTTATGTACATATTCAGTCGTCTCCCGAAGACTTCCTACATCCACTACATCTTAATGGTTGATTAATCAATGAGCATCCCATTGGAAGTGATGACTGATACTTTCTTGTTTTATTAGTGACCCAGACATTACTTAACAGGTATCCATTTACGCAGAAAAAAAATTGGAAAGATCAACATTAGAAAAGATAATTCAGTCAATCAGGCTTCTTCTGGGCATCACCTATGCCCTAAATACATTTAACGTATCAGTAGGGCACATAAAAGACGATTTCCTGAATCCCACATTGCAAAAATCCTCCGCTCCATTCAGCATAATGACCTACAAAAAGGACATTAAGCTTCATCTGACAAAATAGAGACATCATTTGCTATTTTTATGGTCAAAACAATTTTTTGTCCTCATTTATTGTTGGATTTGTTTTTGGAGTTGATTTATTAAACTATGGAATACATCAGTAAACAAACAGCTGAATGACAGCCGATACACATTACCATTTTTGTTGATTTTATGAGGTCTTATTTTGGAGAACACTTCACTTTCAGTGCCAAATGCCCAGCCCTGAAAAAACATACACACGCACAAGACACACACACATGTGAGCTAATGTGTACACACATTTATTAATATGTGTGTGTGTGTCTGTGTGTGTGTAATAATAACTAGTAAAACAGAAGATCCCATGATTGAAGGAGATTGTTTGGGTACATGAAAGGGTTTGGAGGGATGAAGGTAAAAGAAGAAATGATGTGATCAAATTATAATATCAATAATTAAAAAATATACAAATTTCTTAACAGAATTTACTTTAACCTCATGGCTTTGTGTATGCAATATTTGCAAAGAAAATAGAAAATAAATACCGAACAAGTTTTTGAATAACCATAGCAGTATCATTTTTCCTTTTAGAAATGCTTCATTAATAAAAAAAATTATTTTGAAAGCTGGAGTTTGTATATGTATGGCATGTTTCCAGAGAGCTAGGTTGGCAGTAAACTGAAGGTATGTTTTCTGTCACTGCTGCCATAAAGTCTTTTTCCTCTCCATCAAAAATACATTACGGGTGGAACTAGAACTCAGGGCAGGGGATTCCTGCAGCAGTTCTCAGGGCTCTGGAAGCAATCCCCAGGACTTTCTTTCCCCGTTCACAGGAAGGAACTAAACTAAAATGTGAAAGCTTTTAAGAAAGAAAGCTAATGTAATTATTGTTGGCTCTCATTTATAACTTCCTCAAAGTGATTAATAATTCATTCTGCTAGCTTTCAAAATTTCTGCTTTTAGTATTCTCTTTCTTATTCTTGATTGTTGTGTTACAACCCTCAGGTGATTTCGAGAGTGTGTATGGCAAGGTCCAGAAGCCCATAGGGTTCAGCATTCCACAAGGCCCAGCATCACACTGAGTTCAGCATCCATCTAGCTCAGAAAATCGTATGCAGTTCTGACTCTCATTTTAACTTTATCTCCAGATATCAGGGCACGAGATATTCTGCTCTCTATTGTGCTGTGAATGTGACACAATAACACGGGCCAGAAAGTCATAGGTTCCTCTAATAACCTCTCTACTCTTGTTGAAAATGCCCAGAAATAAGTAACAGCAGCGGGCCCACATGACAATGAAGAAACTCAGATCATTTTTCTCTTCTATGGCATCTATAGGGGTTAGAAACTATTTTTAAAGGTGTACTTAACATTTACATCTCATAGGAGGTTTTTTTTTTTTCCAGCATATTCTTTTCTCTAGATGACCCCCAAAGAGAGTTATCTTAGTTATATCAAGAGCAATTTTCACTTGAGCAGTCATTTTATGAAGAATATTTCATTCGGAACAGTCTTTGAAATATCATCTTTCATCTGCTCTCTAAACCTATTGAAAACGCCTGCTCAGTACCTGAATCGTTTTCTCCGTTGAAATATATCATTTTCCATTACTCAGATGTTCTGAAGATTCATAAAGTGGCAATCATAATTTATTGAAATTCCTTCCTGCCAGTCAGAAATGAATAAAACTATGCAGTGTATCCAGGAGGAGACAGGGAAGAAAAATGAAACGACGAACAGCAGAACCTGCGGTTCTGAAACAGTTCAGCGGCGTTCCCGGCAACCAGTTTTAATTTCAGCTGCTTTTCCTGTTCCAGCTGTTTACGCTCAGCACAGGAAGGACAACTCAGAACCCAGTGTGCATGAGAGT
Source organism: Arvicola amphibius (assembly GCF_903992535.2). NCBI lineage: Eukaryota > Metazoa > Chordata > Mammalia > Rodentia > Cricetidae > Arvicola > Arvicola amphibius. The sequence goes on from NC_052048.2 coordinate 191,101,186, forward strand.
CCTCTCGTAAGCTTCTCCTTTAATCCTCACTAATTACTCATGATGGATCAAACAATCGGGTCTCATACTTTTTTTTTTTTTTTTAATCTTACTGTAGTACATATAACCGGGCTTCTGTCTTGATCTTAAATTAGAAGTTTCCAGAATGGCTTATCTTCATCTTTGTGCAGTTTAGGTAAGGACCTGCTTCTAATAGCACACTTCTTTTCTTCTTTCTTCTCTTTTCTTCTTTTCCCTCAACTCATCCACAATACAATAAATTCCACTTCCTCTACTATATCTTGTTTTCCTGCTTTAGTGCCTGGCTTTGTTCATTTCTCTCTTAGCTTTAGTTGTTTTCCCCCAGTGTTTATGATAGAATGCCAGGATTTACTCAAGCTAGACCAGCATTCTGCCACTGAGGTACAAATGCAGCCCTGTCTTTTTGTTTTGCTTAGCTTGCACAGCTAACAACTATCTCCTTATTAGTTCTTTAGTTCTTGGGAAAGTATGTGCCTCTCCTCACCCACTGTGTTAATTTTGGCCTCTTTGTATGTTACTATACTTCACAGTTTTGATTTTCTCAAAGGTTTTACTCCAGAATAGTGATTCTTTACCCTAATTTACCTTCACTGTTTATCCAAGAAACAAATGCATATGGCAAAATATAAAAATATAAGAAAATTAAAACCAGGTAACTCAACCATTCTCACTAGTAGTCATATATCATAGATTTGCTTTTTTCAATATTTCATAATATGCTGTTGACATGAATTCTGAAATTTTCCATCATTTTATATTATGATAGCTCATCTAGAGACATATAAGAAATATAATTCCAGCTTTTCGTCAAGATGGCGCCGAAAGCGAAGAAGGAAGCTCCTGACCCTCCCAAAGCGGAAGCTAAAGCGAAGGCCTTGAAAGCCAAGAAGGCAGTGCTGAAAGGCGTCCACAGCCACAAAAAGAAGAAGATTCGCACATCGCCCACCTTTCGGCGGCCCAAGACCCTGCGGCTACGAAGGCAGCCTAAATACCCCCGAAGAGCGCGCCCAGGAGGAACAAGCTTGACCACTATGCCATCATCAAATTCCCCCTGACCACCGAGTCAGCCATGAAGAAGATAGAAGACAACAACACACTTGTGTTCATTGTGGACGTCAAGGCCAACAAGCACCAGATCAAACAGGCTGTGAAGAAACTCTACGACATCGATGTGGCCAAAGTCAACACCCTCATAAGGCCCGACGGAGAGAAGAAGGCGTATGTCCGGTTGGCTCCTGATTATGATGCTCTGGATGTTGCCAACAAAATTGGAATCATCTAAACTGAGTCCTGCCGGCTAATTCTAAATATACACTTTTTCAACATAAAAAAAAAAAAAAGAAATATAATTCTAAGCTATCTTCATGTCTGCTTTAATATTTCTACATCATTTATTTTAAAACATTTTTATATAATTCTGAGCTTTGCAATAACTATTCTCATTTTCTACCTTATAAGATGAGGTTATCCTTATCTCTTCCCTGGCTTTTTCTTCTTTCAATTGTCTTCTTTGGCTGCTGTATTTACATTTCTGATTGAATGATAAGTTACTCTTCTATCATTTGCTTTCTGACTTGCGGTAAAGGATGGACGTACATGAAAAAGTGTTTATTAAGATGGGGCTATAGTTGGGTTGCTACAGCCTGTTTCCATGGCTAGAAAGTATTGTTGGTGGTAGATGAAAAGGGGTTCAAGAAAATTTCAGTGGTTGCTCAAAATCTTGCCACAGTTAAAGTTGCTATTTTTTTTTCCATTTATAAAGCACATGATTTAGAAAAAAAACCTCTCGTCTGTTTTTCCTCAACCTTAAGGTACAGCAGAATATCTCATATTAGGATATTTCCATAACATTCATTTCTCATAATTGTGGAGATCATGAAACCCAAGATTTAAGGGGCTGTATGAATATGGTGTGCCATGCTCCTTAAAACTGATTCTGAAATGGCTTTGAATTCCAAAATTATGCAGAAGGCAGAAGGGACAGAGGCAGAATCTTGACCCCATTCAAGAGAGGAGAGATGCTGTTCCTAACCATCTCCTAAAGGCCTTAATTCTTGATAAGTGTCAACACCTGAGTTATGTAGGGAACCATGCAGTCAATGCCACCATCTCCTTTTGCTTAACATTGGTGGACATGCTCTGAAAACTGGGAGTGACTGGTGAAGGATTTGGTTGGCCAGAAGTCATTTTCTACCCATATACTTCTCTTGGGGTGATTCCTTTGTCCTTTATTCTATGATTTTTGCTTCCTTGGGTTGCTTCCTCCTTCTCGTAAACCTCCTCTATCTTCCTCTTTATCCTCATCATTGACCTCCTCTTCATTTTCTTCTGGTTTCTACTCCTTCCTTCCTCCCTCCTCTGCCATGTCTCCCTTTTTCTTTCTTTCTCTAAACTATTTTTAAATTACTTCCTTAAAAGAACTACATGAGGCATATATTTCTGTTAATGCTTTCCTCACCATGAATTTGATGTCAGAACCTTGATTTATGTAACTATTTACCTGTTATTTTATACTGACAGCTCTATATTTTGAATCATATTGTTGTGAAACTTGGTATCACTTATGTTCTTATTCATTATACTTTTCTATTTTATATGGAAACAGTTACTCCTATTTCTGACTATTTCAAATGGCAAAATGAAATTTAGCTTGACTCTGACTCTTTATTTACAAATGAACCACAGTTTCCCCTTCCCTCCTCTCCTCCAGTTACCTCTCACACCTCCTTTCTAACCCCCTTTTCCACTCCTCATAATGTCTGCATTCAGAATGGGTAAGCCCTCCCATGGGAAGCAAAAAAAGTCAAGTTGAGGCAGGACCAAGCCCCTTCTCTTGCATCAAGGCTAGATATGGCATCCTACCATAGGGAATAAGTTCCAAAGAGGCAACTCAATGCTTCAGGGACAGGTCCTAGTTCCACTGTCAGGCGTCCCACACCTGTACTGAGAACAGGCTACTCAATTGTCACCCACGTGTAGAGGACCTAGTTAGGTCCCATGCAACCCCCCAGCTATCTGTCTAGTGTCCAAGACCTCTCACAAGTGAGTTCATGTCAGCTGTTTCTGTGGGTTTCTCAGTAATGCTCTTAACCCCTGTCTTTGCACATATACTCCCTCCTCCCTTTCTTCCACTGAATTCCTGGAGCTCGACCTGATGCTTGGCTGTGGATCTCTGCATTTGTTTCCACCAGTTATTGTATGAATGTTATATGATGACCGTTAGGGTAGTCACCTTACCCTGTAATCAGATTAGTGAAACCCTAATTGTCATTCTGCGTTTTCACCTACAACTATTTCCACTATCAATCCAACTACATTCAATTTATGCAAAATTATTTTAGACTGAATTACTTCATTTTTTTTCCTTTATAGCACAGCTACACATACATATTACACCATTTTTAGTTATACATCTTAACATTATCCTAATATTCTTCTGTTATTATCACTATATTCTTTAATTTTTGTCCACAAAGAAATAGACAAATAATTTTTTTAACTTTTTAATTCCTAGTATGTTTGAATATTAGAAATTATAAAATCTAGCAAGTACAATTTCTAAAAACAAAAAGGAACAGGATTTTGGAAATGGCAACATCTCACGATAGACATGATCCTACTATAAGAAAGCATAATTTGGTAGATTTCTTTAAAATGTTTTCTTTACTGTTCCCTCATGGTAGACATTAGGAATCTAGATATTTAGACATCTAGATATATCCTTTTTTACTATATAACACTACTGAACTTGCATTTAATTCTTTAAAACAGTTTCATGGGTAATTATGAAGTATTCCTGTTAGTTCTCTTTTACTCTTCCACCTGTCTTCTACAGATCAGAATCATTTCTTAGGGATGGTAATACCCCAAATGTGCTGGGTCCTTGAACAGGAATTAAAATAACTATAATCCACACGAATCTCCACAAATACAGCCACAGATCAAACTGATAGAGGTATTTACTCAACTGAGGCTCAGTCCTTAAGTTACTCTGGCCATGTTGACAGTTAAATCTTTGCATAAATCAATGAGTGACCTTGCTTGTCTACAACTTTTTAGCACTGCAACAGCATGTGAAGTCCAAAATGATACTACATTACTTTTAAATCTCATCTTATTGTGGTCAAAATCTGCCAGTATTTTATATACCTATATCTGTTTCTAGAAGACACATGTGACTGTCTTAGCTCTTCTGATTTTCCCTCCTCTGGGTCCCAAGTATTCTCCACTTTGATGGTAAGGTTCTTTGATTTTTTTCACATCCTGCCTTTCCCTCCATCTTTTCCATCTGCTTTGGATTCTCACTTAATATAATTCCATCTGCTTTCTTCATATTCTTAGTACACTGACTGCCACCAGTTGCTGTTGTACATTACATTTAACAAGCCATGCCTGCGGTATCTCTGCTTGTCCTTAGGATTCCATAAACACACAGAAGCACGACCGAGACACTGCCTTACTATCATACAGTGAACAGTTTGGGATGGAACATTCTCCTTTACTTTATTTCTAAATACAAAATGTGTGTGTTGCTTAACATTCTAAGTAGTTGAAGATATTTTTGTCCTATTTAAGAATTTTACTCAGCAAATTATGGTCAGAAATGTTCCCTTCTTTTCAAATTCTAATGTTTATGTATTCAAATGAACATCAATTGTTTCAGGCTTTATAAACTTTTATAAATATTTTTCTTCAGCAGATGTTTCTATATGTGTAAATAATGAAACAGTAATGAAAAGAATATTGCAAAATGAATAAGAAAAGTACTTTTTGTATTAGGTAACATATGAAAGTCTTTGTATAAAATGTAAACAATCAGAAATCTGAAAAGGAGGCTGTGATAATTTAAAGTTAGGTATGGTGAGTGACACAGAAACAGACATGTGAAAAAAGGTTATTAACTTAAATGTATTACAATGAAAGAAATTATAAAGAAAATGTGTACTATCTTGTTTAGCACAGCACACAGTCAGTCTTATATGTCTCGTTATTGTCAGAAACACACCAGATGGAATCTTCTACTTTCACTTCCTCCTCAGCCAAATCAGGAAACAGCTGGGATCTCTTGCAGGTTAATGTGAAACGTACCCCATAGGTCACACATTTGAATACTGGCGCTCCAACTAGGGCTCCCGTTTGGCAATGCAAAACTCTTGAGAAGTAGAACTTTACTGAGGAAAGTAAGCTATTAGGGGCAAGACTTGGGGTGTTATTTTGAGAGCCCACTTCCTGTTCAATCTCTGCTTTGTGACCATAAATACCATTTAAATAGATGCCTCACACTCTTGCCAACTTGCTTTTCCCACTGTAATGGATTACAGTTCTTAAAGCTGTGAGACAGAATAAACCCTTCCTTCCTAAAATTGCTTTCTATCGAGTATCAAAGCAGAGCAATAAGAAAACCACCCACTAAAGAGTCTATTACTAGAAGGTCCAAATTCAGTCTGTGATAACTGGGGAAATGAAACCTTAAGGAAAATTCTTCTAGTTACTAAGATCGTTTATGGTTTTCTTTTACTCGCAGGATATAAAATTAGTGCATCCAGTTAGATTTGGAGGGCAAATCTAAATTTCATCACCTCCATCAAAAATGACAAAAATTCAGGTTAAAAAAGTCTGTTATACTTTTTCCATGTACAACTTTCCACATATTTTAAAGAAATAAAAAGCATACTACGAAACATAACATGTGGTGTATATGTATGTGTGTGTGTGTGTGTGTGTATGTATGACGTGTTGATATTTTGTTTGTGCTCTAACAAATAAAATTTGCTTGAAGATCAGAATGTGGAGCCACTAGTTAAGCATAGAGGTTTGGAAGTCTGTACAGACAGACAGCAAGTGATATGGCTGGGTGGAAAGAAGACTATAAGGAAGGAGGAGACCGGAGTTGGTCCCTTTCCTGCTGAGGAGATAGCAAGGTAAGAGTTGGCTGTGGTTTGCTCCTTTGTCTCTCTGTTCTTTAAGCATTTACCAGGATTTCTGGCTCTGGGTTTTTAATGTTAAAACCAATTAGGACTCAAGCAGCAGTATGATATCATTATGAACAAGATGTTTAACACCGCAAACGATGCTTAACAATTTTCCAGTGTATGTATCATAGTATCACAGCAATAAGAGAAGAAGAGATTAGTTATATACTAGATATGCCTACTTTGGAGTCAGGAAACTGTTTATTTTTCACTGTGACACAACTTAAAGAGTTAATGCGATACCAATTACACTCTTCACAAATTCTTTCTTTTTTTGGAAAGTAAGTTTTATAAGTGGTCAAATTTAAAATTTACTTTTTAGCGCAAATAACCTAGCAAATGCAAAATGATCTTGGAGAAAAAAAAATTAAAAACTTGACGAATTGATGCTACTCAGCTTCAAAGGTTAGGATGCACTGGAATTATTGTGGAATTACAGTTTCAGAAATAAATAAGTGTGAGTGAGCACATAGGTAGAGGGGCAAGAATAAGGAGTGTGGATCACAGCCAGACCCAGGTCCTTCCCAAGACTCAGTTTGTAGAAAGACATCCTGAAAATTCACAATGCATGATGAATCAATGTCTGTGAAAGTAAAGAAACTTGAGTTTACCTCTTTCATACAAAGGTCTATTCAGATGTATTACACACACAGAGGTAAGAAGGAAATAAAACATGTTTCTGAAATAGTGAATAGGGAACCGTTTTTATGTTTTAGAAATGGAAACATTTATTTTTATTTTTCATAATTTATTACTTTGTATTTTATTTTATATTTTATTTGTTTTTTTTTTTTTTCGAGACAGGGTTTCTCTGTAGCTTTGGAGCCTGTCCTGGAACTAGCTCTTGTAGACCAGGCTGGCCTCGAACTCAGAGATCCGCCTGCCTCTGCCTCCCGAGTGCTGGGATTAAAGGCGTGCGCCACCACAGCCCGGCTTACTTTGTATTTTATACATGAGTACTGTATTCTTATCATTTCTGCTCTACCCATTCCCTCCTAAAAACTAGCCTGTGCTTCTCTCTCTCTATTTTTTTTTTTTTTTTTTTTGGTTTTTCGGACAGGGTTTCTCTGTGGCTTTGGAGCCTGTCCTGGAACTAGCTCTTGTAGACCAGGCTGGCCTCGAACTCACAGAGATCCACCTGCCTCTGCCTCCCGAGAGCTGGGATTAAAGGCGTGCACCACCTCTGCCCGACTACCAGTCTCTTCTTAATTCATAACCTCTTCTTTAATTATTCTTACACATATGCACATACATTTTTAAACCATTATATGTCATACACACACATACACACCATATATGTGTATATAAATATACATTTTTTTCTTTACTGTAAATTATGAAATATTCTAACCAACTAGAAAAGATTGGAGAAAATTATTATAGCAAATTTCTTTTCAACTTCTTTTGCTAAGATGAAGTATACTAAATATTTACAAATACACACTCCAAGTTGTGCCATTTCATAATTTATTCTGTTTTATCATACTTATATTATCCATTATATTCATATCGTATTTTCAACAAAGTTAAATACTGTTTTATTTGCTCATATTATTTATAAAATAAAAAACATATATTTTGTGTCAGAAAATTTCACATGTGTCTTGATCATAATATTCTTCCAATCATGTCCCCAATTTCTCCCAATTCTATCCTCTGCCTACCCCAACTTTCATGATCTACTTCTTGCCATTAGAAGACTATTTCAGAGCAGACATTCCAGTCTTTTGGCTCTCACAGACTTTCTGTCCCTAATCTGCAAAGTTTTCTTGAGCCTTAAGTGTGGATGTGTAGTAAAGGTATTAACTGGGGGTGGACACCCCATTGTCAGTTGATCTCTACTTTTGGGCAATTGTGTCTTCCTGTAATGATCTTTGTGTGCTACAAAAATATGTGTCTTGCATGAGAGCTGCGTGTGTATCTGTGGATATGGGAATAAACGTTTACAGTGAAGTTAGAGATCATACTAGTTTAGGAAAGTGGAAGTAGTAGAACCTTTAATTCCATGAATTCGCCAGTCACAAGTACTTGGTTTAATGTTCAGTTCCTCCTTACTTCCCTCATACCGCACAGGCCTTAAGTCCAATTAGGTGACTCTTGGTTCCCTGCAGGATAAATATGCCACTATTCAACATGTCCCCATGGATTTGGCTGCTGTGAACATAATCATACATCTTCATGTGAACTTGTACTCCTTGTGAATTTCCACAGGACGAGTGTCCAGACCTGGAAGTGCTATGCTCCAAATTAGTAGGAAGACTTGCTTAACACTTAAGAGAACTAAACTTTCCTTATGGATGACTGAATGTCTTTCACATTCATAAAAACTACCAGTTCTACTCAGTCTTTCATGTGTGTTATTTTTAGTGTTTTCCGTCAAATGGATTGATTTCAGATAGGCTGTATTTACTTATATTCACATCACCTCTAGAGTTAGAGAATGCTACACAGAGTTATACTTTATGCAAATATTTGTTTTAAATCATTTTTAGATTTATTTTTATTATTTTTATTTATCTTTACACATGCCTATATGCATGAGTGTGGTGGCCAGAGGCATTGAGTTTCCATGGACCTGGAATTATAAAGTGTTGGAAGGTGTGTGACCTGGGCATTGGGAAATGAGCTTGAGTCCTATGCAAAAGTAGTGATTGCTCCAAACCACCTCTCCTGCCTCTTAATCCAAGAACACATTAAATAAATTATCCACTACAATCAAGTAGGCTTCATCCCAGATATGCAGGGCTGGTTCAACATACGAAAATCTATCAATGTAATCCATCATATAAATAAACTGAAGGAAAAAAAAAACATATGATCATCTTATTAGATGTTGAAAAAGCATTTGACAAAATTCAACACCCCTTTAAGATAAAGGTCTTGGAGAGATTGGGGATACAATTGGGGGATACAAGGGTCATTCCTAAATATAATAAAGGCTATTTACAGCAAGCCGACAGCTAACATCAAGTTAAACGGAGAGAAACTCAAGGCCATCCCACTAAATTCAGGAACACGACAAGGCTATCCACTCTCTCCTTATCTCTTCAATATAGTCCTTGAAGTTCTAGCAATAGCAATAAGACAACATAAGGGGATTAAGGGGATTCGAATTGGAAAGGAAGAAGATAAACTTTTGTTATTTGCAGATGATATGATAGTGTACATAAGCGACCCCAAAAACTCCACCAAAAACTCCTTCAGTAATGTGGCAGGTTACAAGATCAACTCCAAAAAATCAGTTGCCCTCATATACACAAAGGATAAGGAAGCAGAGAGGGAAATCAGACGAGTATCACCTTTCACGATAGCCACAAATAACATAAAATATCTTGGGGTAACTCTAACCAAGGAAGTGAAGGATGTATTTGACAAGAACTTTAAGTCTTTGAAGAAAGAAATTGAAGAGGATACCAGAAAATGGAAGGATCTCCCTTGCTCGTGGATTGGGAGGATCAACATAGTAAAACTTCTTCACAGACCTTGAGAGAACAATAATCAACTTTATATGGAAAAACAAGAAACCCAGGATAGCCAAAACAATCTTATACAATAAAGGAACTTCTGGAGGCATTACCATCCCTGACTTCAAACTCTATTACAGAGCTACAGTATTGAAAACAGCTTGGTATTGGCATAAAAACAGAGTAGTCGACCAATGGAATCGAATAGAAGACCCGGATCTTAACCCACAAACCTATGAACACCTGATTTTTGATAAAGGACCTAAAAGTACACAATGGAAGAAAGAGGGCATCTTCAACAAATATTTTGACTGTTTTAGCTTACATGAAATGTAAAGATTATAAGTCTCTAACAATAATTGATGTAACTGTATACCAAAACTTTTGTATGTTATGTATTTATTATTTTACTTTTAATGTTTTTCTCATTTCTCTTATAACATCTTTGATAAGCTCTTTATTATATAATATAAATGTATTGCTTATCTAATATGTGTGCTGTGTTTCTACCCTACTTTTATAGACTTTTAATTTATTGCTGTCAGACAACACACTGTGATGGTCTTAGTCCTATCAATCACTCTTTACTAAACTTCTTTCGTGGTCCAGAATTGTATACTGGTAAATGTACCAGTTGCATTTAACAAGATTCAATCTTCCTTTTTTTGTAATATACTTCAGAACACAAATTATGTCATTTATTACATAAACTAATAAAAAATAAGAAGATGGTATTTTGAAATCTGATTGAGGAATTAGGTATATCTGAGTTTAATGCAATAAAATTGTACCTAGTGTATTCTTAATCTTGCTATTGTTGTGTGTACATGTACCTTTAACATTAAGTTTCCTTAGCTTTTGTTATGAAAATTTCTATGTTCCTTATATAAAAACTTATTGCATTTTATTGTACATCATGAAGCATTGATATCTTCAATAGGGCATCTTTTGTCTTTGTATTTTGTATGCACTATCTTATAGACAGTCTGTCTGTAAGTTCTTCCTTTTGGCAATATTTTCTGTGTCTTTCTTCTCTGTTTATTTATTCTTGCTTCCTTGCTTCTATTGTATTATTCATATATTATTGATAATTTAATTATAATTTATTTATTGGCTTTTCAGATATGTTTCTTTGTATTTCTTTTGTAGTAGATGTCTTAGAGATTATAATATACATTTTTAATTTTAACAATCTGTCTTTCACAAGTGTTATTCTTTGTAGACAAAATTTAAGGAGAGAATAGCATAGATTCTGGCACTTTCTATTCCTAGCCTCTTACAGGAATCATCACTTGTTTACCTGCAAAACTTTTACTAAGCTTGAAACTTTAGGGTTTTTTTGTATCCCTCACTAGTTTAGTATTTACAATGTAGCTCAGGATGATCTCAAACTCTCATCAATCCTTGTGTTTAAACCACCCCCTGAATACTAGGACTTCAGGTGTGAGCCACTACATGTGGGTATCTTCTGATCTTTTATTCATGTAGACTTCAAACCTAGTTTTGTTGCCTTTCAACCTTCAAGCTTAGAATAGAAGAATCTTATACAAACTATTTTCCGTCAAGTTTTATCTCTCTAGAATGAAGTTGCCCTAACTCTCTAGTGTCTTCAGTAAAGTGTGTGTGTGTGTGTGTGTGTGTGTGTGTGTGTGTGTGTGTGCTTGCATGTGACTCGTCAGCCTCTGTGGAGTATGTAATCAACCTCTAATCCAATAAACTGGATTAATATCTACAATTATATATATTCTATGATTTCTGCCTTTCATTAGATCCTTGAGTGACACACCTTCTTAGGAATGAGCCTTCATGAAAGCAAAGATTTGAACAATCTTTGATCAATAATAAAGAATGCTTTCAAGAGGTATAATATTCCACATTTTCCTTATTCATTTTTCAGTCGAGTAGCATCTAGGTTGTTTCCAGGTTCTGCTTATGTACAAATAATGCTGCTATGAACATAGCTGAGCACATATCCTTGTGGTATGATTTACCATCCTTTGGTTATATATCCAAAAGTGGTATTGGTTGGTCTTGAGGTAGGGTGTTTCCTTATTTTCTGAGAAATCACCATACTGTACCAGATTGCACTCCCATCAGCAATGGAGGTGTGTTCCCTATACCCTATTAGCCAGCATAAGCTGTCATTAGTGTCTTTTATCTTGGCTATTCAGATAGGTGTAAGATGGAACCCCAAAGTTGTTTTGATTTACATTTCCCAGATGGCTAAGGATGCTGAGCATTTTCTTAAGTATCTTTCAGCCATTTTAGGTTCATCTATTAAGTTCTCTGTTTAGGTCTCTATCCCATTTTTTTGGATTATTTGTTCTTTAGATGGCCAATTTCTTGATTTCTTAATATATTTTGGAGATTATCCCTCTGTCAGATGTAGGGTTGGTGAGGATCTTTTCCCATTCTGTAAACTGCCATTTTGTCTTGTTGACCATGTTCTTTTCTTTACAGAAGCTTCTCAGTTTATCCCATTTATTAATTGTTGCTTTCAGTGTCTGTGCTACTGAGGTTATATTTAGGAAGTGGTCTCCTATGCCAATGATTTCAAGAGTACTTTTCTCTTACTCTTCTGGTATGTTCACAGTGGTTGGCTTTATATTGAGGTCTTTGACCCATTTTGACTTGAGTTTTGTGTATAGTGATAGATATGGATCTGTTTTCATTATTCTGCATGCTATCACCATTTGTGAAATATGCTCTCTTTTCTCAATTTTATGTTTTTTGCTTCTTTGACAAAAATCAACTGTTTGTAGTGTATGGATTAATATCTGGGTCTTTGATTCAATTCCATTGCTACGCCTGTCTGTTTTTATGGCAATACCAGGTTGTTTTCAGCTGTAGCTCTATAGTAGAATTTGACGTCCAGGATTGTCATGCCCCCAGAAGTTCTTTTATTGTACAGGAAGCTTTGGCTATCCTGTGGGGTTGTTGTTGTTGTTATTGTTGCTGTTGTTGTTTGTTTGGTTGTTTTTTATTTTCTATATGAAGTTGAGAATTGTTCTTTTGAGGTCTGTGAAGCATTTTACTGAGATTTTGATGGGCATTGCATTGAATCTTTAGATTGCTTTTGGTAAGATTGCCATTTTTACAATTATGTTGATTCTACCTACCTAAAATCATGGAAGATCTTTCAATTTTATGGTGTCTTCTTCAATTTCTTTTTTTTAAAGGTATAAAGTTCTTGTCATACAGGTCTTTCACTTGCTTGTGTAGAGTTTCTCCAAGAATTTTTATATTATTTGTGGCTATTGTGAAGGGTGATGTTCCCCTGGTTTCCTTCTCAGCCCCTTTCTCATCTGTATAAAGGAGGACTCCTGAACTTTTTTGAGTTAATCTTGTATCCTGCTATGTTACTGAAGGTGTTTATGATTATAGAAGTTTCTTGGTACAGTTTTTGGGGTCATTTATGTAAACTATCATATCATCAGCAAATAGTGAGAGTTTGACTTTTTATTTTTTGATTTGTATACACTTGATCTCCTTTTGTTGTCTTATTGATCTAGCTAGAGCCTCAAGTACTATATTGAAAAGAGATGGAGAGAGTGAACAAACTTGTCTTATTTCTTATTTCAGTGGAATTGCTTTGAGTTACTCTCCATTTAGTTTTATGTTGACTGCTGCCTTGCTGTATATTGCCTTTATTTTGTTTAGGTATGTTCCTTGTATCCCTGCTTTCTCCAAGACCTTTATTATGAAGGCATTTTGTATTTTGTCGAAGGCTTTCTCAGCATCTAATGAGAGGATCAAGTGGTATTTTTTTTCAGTTTGTTTAAATGGTGGATTCTATTGACGATTTTGGTATGTTGAAACATCCCTGTACATCTGAGATTAAGTCTGCTTGGTCATGGAGGAGGATTTTTCTGATGTGTTCTTGGATTCACTTTGCCACTTTTATTGAGTTCAATAAGTATTTCTTAGTATAATGGGGGAATGTAGACATAAAAGAGAAGGGGAGTCTGCCCATTTTTCTTGCAATCTACAGACATGGTTGTGTCTCACATATCCACTCTGGGCCTCAGAGCCTCTCAATCTGCTTAAATTGTTACCTTTAACTTTCTGAAGTTACTTTCATCTTTCTACACTGACACCATTAGAAGTTAATTGCTAATTAACACCTTGCTCCAATTAAGGGGGTTCTTGCCTGGAATGGGAAACCAATGGCTCAGAGGTCCAAATAATAACCTGTGTTCTTAATGACCAATGATAACATGGTAATGTGCTATAGTCATAAACAATTGCATGCTTGTTTTTTAATTCATAAAACTAACCATGTTTGTTTTGTTTTTTGAGATATGAATCTGATCAAAAGTTTGAACTTGTGAGACCCTGTCTTAACATCTGGGGATCTCTAATGACAACTATATACCACCACTATAGTGGAGTGTTTATTGAGGACAAAATTAGAACTGTTGTGATTTTTTTTCCAGGGTGGTATTCTAACAGTGGTGGTGATAAGTTCTCTCCCACTCTTCTGCACTCACAAAGGTGCACGCACTTCAGTAGACTATTTCACAGTATCTACTACATGGAAATATATTTATAATATAATATATAGTCAATATACTCCTGACTTGTGTATTTTTTTTTTTTTTTTTTTTTTTTTTTTTTTTTTTTTTTTTGGTTTTTCGAGACAGGGTTTCTCTGTGGCTTTGGAGCCTGTCCTGGAACTAGCTCTGTAGACCAGGCTGGTCTCGAACTCACAGAGATCCACCTCTGACTTGTGTATTTAAAACACAACAAAACAAATCAATCCAGCTTAAGTTGATTGATATTTACAGCACAGACTTTCAGGGCTCTGGGCTAATTCTTCATTTGATGCAAGTAGTTGCTATATAAGTATATACAGAGGTAAAAAACTGATCAAACTCTTTACTCAAGATTGTACAGTTTTAAATTCTTTTTTTATAATAGGAAAAGACAAAAATAAAATATGACACTAAGATATTTAAAATAGAATTTGGATCAGCTCTTATTCCTTCATTTCATTTGTTTTGTGTGTGTGTGTATGTGTGTGTTTCTGCTAAAGCAGTAATTAATAATAAAAAATATGCAAATGGCCATATACTATTTTGATATTCAGAGAAAAGGAAAAATAAACATGACATTTTCTATTCCTTATTGCCACTTAATTATTTAATTTTGTTTTTTTTTCTCCAAGGAAGAAATATCATGTTTAATTATGTAAAAATCAGCTTCTTACACTAGTCACTTCATTCTATAACATATTTTAAAAATTATAGGTTAATATCACAGCATCAATATCATTGTACAATGTATAAGTAGCTAAATTACTTAAATGTTTTGCAGTTCTTACTCTTTCTGGTTTTATAGTAACATGGAATTGAATGCTATCATTGTCTTTGAATTCCACTTTGATCATAAATTCACTTTGCAATTCACTTTTACACCACATATTTTTCTAATTTTGGGGGATTTCACATTTAATTCATTTTTTGGTAATATGTTTAGATAGTTCAAAATTAAACTCGATTAACTTAAGTGTACTTGATGAAGCACTGCTTCTACTCTTTTATAATACAATATTTTCTTTCATTCTTCAGGGACAATCAACATTTAAAATATATGATTGTTTGTTTTAATCTAAAAATAATTTATTTTGCTACTAACAGAATTTTTAACAACTTGCTAACATCGTGAACAGTTCATTGTTAATAGCTTCCACTGTGGTAGGTATAGATATGTTTCTTTCATTTGTGAAGTGACATAGTAATTATTTTTTCCTTTGAATTAAATACACATTTAATAAACACTAATTAATTTTCTGCTGATAGTTATCTACAACCTCTATATTCTGCTAGTAGACACAATGCTACCTGAAATTACCCGAGTTTGCTTCAATTCTCAGTTTTATAAGAACTCATAGAGACCTCTTGAGCAACTGTTCATCCATATGTAATGTTTCTATATGTGTCCAAGTTTCCTGTTTTAGAGGCTGGACTAATATCTAATCTCACCTGTCTTGTTTAAAAGTGAAAATTTTTATACCCCTCTCCAAGATTCAAATTAATACATTTTGGATAAGCTGATAGGTTTAAATAGCCTCATGGGGTTTTAACTTCCACTTAGGGTTTCCTGCAGACATAGGTTGGTGATCCTAGGGAAAGTCTGTCCTTGATGAACTATAAAATATTTAAACCTGTATGAATACAGTTTCCAGTTTTTCCTTTTCTTTCTTTCTTTACTCAAAATATGTTTTCATATGCTCTGCAAGATAAATGCAGGTGCCAATTTGAAGCAACTCTCTCTTTCTATTGATGTTTTGTACAAATGGATTGTTTGTCCATAAAGATAATTCTATGTTATTTTAGTTGGCTTCAGAGAATTCCTAGAATATTTCAGGTTAAATTCTGCACATAAAGTATTATGTGATTAAATCTTTATTTGTATTCTGATATTCAAATGTGCATTTTCTTCCATCATATATTGAGGATATATTTTTTCAATGTTTGAATAGCTTTTTGCAAGTTTATTTTGTTATAGAATTTTACCTACAGTTTTGTAAAAATAAGTAAGTTTTTTGTCTTACATGAATAAAGATAACTTACGGGCAATTCGTCTCAATTGATTTCAGCAATATAATATACTAGTAGTAATAATAGCAGTTTATTCAATAGTATTTTGGAAAAGCATGTATATTTTGGTACTTGTTTAGTCATGGTGATAATAAAAATATTTATGTACATTTTAAAGTACATTTTTCATATATCTTATTCAATTTCATATGGAGAATATCTAAGTCATGCATAATTTTTTACTTTCTCTTATATAGAAGAGAAATACTAAAGAAATATGAAGGGAAGTTATTGTGGAATTTTCCGCAGTATGTTGTGAATATCATTGGTTAACAAATAATGCTGCTTTGGCCTACAGTAGGGCAGAATTGAGTAAGGAGGGAATTCCAACCAGATAGAAGAGGAAAGAAGACAGAGTCAGTGAGACGCCACGTAGCTACCAAAGGAGACAGATGTCCAGAGCCTTGCCGGTAAACCATGAGCCTCATGGTAAAATATAAAATAATAGAAATAGGTTAATTTAAGATGTGAGAGCTAGCTGAAAATAGACTTAAGCTATTAGTCAAATAGTGTTGCAAATAATATAGTTTCTGTATGATTATTTAGGGTCTCAAAGGCTGGGAATGAACAGGCAGTCTCCACCTACAGGAAGTTACAAGAAATTTACTTACTGTAGACAGTACTGTGATATTTCTTTGTAATAATAGAAAGAAAAAAGAGAAAGATAAGAAGGAGGCCAGGAGTAGTTGGCCACACCTCTAATTCCAGAACTAAGGAGAGATGCTGAGAAAGGAAGATCTTTGTGAGTTTTAAGCCATCCTGGTCAACATGGGAATGTCCACAACATTTATGTATGCATAGAGATGTTTTATTTTAAAAAGTAAAACGAAGAGGAGGAGACTAAAGAGTGTAGAGGAGACAGGGGGCAGTAAAAGTGGTAAAGAGAAGAAAAGGAAGAAGAGTTACTATTCTTTAGAATACTAAGTACATCAGTATGTCTACCTATAGACATCAAGATCTTAGAAATGTACAGTCACAATGCTCCCTAATTCCCTAAGCCTAAAGCATGAAGTTTCATGCACATGCTAAAAAATTGTGATTCACTCTTTGTCATCATCCTTGTCAACTTTGCTGTCAACTTGAAATACATGTGAATATGAAGCCCTAGTTGAATAATTATCCTTCAAACTACCCATGGGCATTTTCTTACTGGGTTATTGACATAAACAAACCTATATCACTGTGTGTGATACTCCAGTGTAGTAGGAGACTGCTTACTTGTTTCTCACTGCTAAACCCTGAAATAACCACATGGAAAATGTATTAATTAAATCATTGCTTGGTACATTAGCTCTAGCTTTTTATTGGCTAACTCTTACATCTTAAACTAGCCCATCTCCATTAATCTGTGTATTTGTCATGTGGCTGTATTACTCGGTAAAATTCCATCCCCAGTATCAGTGTTTGGGGGCTACATGACTTCTCCCTGACCCTGCCTACTCTATATATATGTCTTTCAGCCTGGCTATGTTCTGTTAAGCCATTGTCCAAAATTGGGTCCTTATTAATTAACCAATAAAAGCAACACTTATACAGAAGGACTTCCCACACCATTTCCCCTTTTCTGTTTAAATAAAAAGGAAAATTTTAACTTAAACATAGTAAAATTACATATAACCAAACAGGTATCAACCAAGAGTTACACTTACAATATTTATATATATTTTATCTGTTTTATAACTAAGGAAAAATTTAATTTTAACAATTTTTTTTAATTCTATTAAAGATTTTAGAAGGATAAAATATTACCTAAGTGAACAGGAAGTGCATAGTAAGCAATTTTTGAAATTCTAGAATTGACAGTACAGACATCCAAAGATTTTTTTATATCATTGGAGAATCCATCTTTAGACTACAGGCCCAAAGTATCCAGGAGACATTTTTATGAAGCAGGAAATTTGAAAATTCTTTTGCCTTGAAATGGCAAAGTCCATAAGTTCCTTTTTTGTGTCTTACAGAATATCTAGCAGATTTTTTTTTTATTAAGAAGGAAACATGAAGGACTGTTTGGTTATATGTAATTTTACCATGTTAAAGTTAAAATCTTCCATTTTATTTAAACAGAAAAGAGGAAATGGTGTGGGGAGTCCTTCTGTCTACATGTTTCTTTTATTGGTTGATGAATAAAGAAACTGCCTTAGCCTGTGATAGGGCATATTACAGGTAGATGGGGAAACCATACTGAATGCTGGGAGAAAGAAGGTGGAGTCAAAAGAGACACCATGCAGCCACGAGAGGAGAAATATGCAAGCCACCAGTTTGAACTTTGCTGGTAAACCACGAACCTTGTGGTAAAATATAAAATAATATACATAAGTTAACTTAATATGTAAGAGCTTGCTAGGAATATGCTATAGTCATTGGCCAAGCAGTGATTTAATTTTCAGTTTTAATTAAGAGTTTCTGAGTGGTTATTTCAGGAGGCTGAGCAGTTGTGGCTTATCAGCAAGGTTCTGGCATGTCCATTCTCAAAGGTGGCTACATGGCATCTCCTGACTCCGCCTTCTTTCTCACAGCATTCAGTTTAGTTTTCCCTGCCTAAATCTACTCTGCCCTATCACTGGCTAAGAAAGTTTCTTTATTCATTAACAAATAAAAGCAACACATAGACAGAAGGACTTCCCACACCACTCTAAGGAAGATGGATCTGGTTTGTGTAAAAAAGCAAACTAACAAGAAATGGAGATCAAGGCAGTAAACAATGTTCTTCTGTGATCTCTGATTCAGTTCCTGCCCCCTGGTTCCTGTTTGTCGATACCTGCCTTGGCATACCTTGTTGATAGACTGCAATTTGCAAGCCAGATAAACCATTTCTTCTCAAAGTTAAATGTGTCCAGTATTTTACTGCATCAACAAAAGAAAACTAGAATTACCATAATGCAAATATATGTTTTTATGAATTTATTTATAGGAACAAGATACAACTTTACATCACAAGAATGTTTACACCTTACTTGAGTAACCCTAATCTTGATAATTTTCTCTTTTTTGTTTCACTTGGTTATTCTTGTCTTTGAAGTGGAAATACTGGTTATATGCTTTTGCTGTTATTGGTTTTGCTTGCATACCTACCAATTTACAACAATCAATGCTCACGTTTTAAAATGAAGAAAAGCAAAACAAATCAAACAAACAAAAGACAGGCTCAAGGTTTTGGGTTTTGTTTTACTTTGATTTACCAGATTTTCATTTTCAGAATTGTAGACCCCTTTTGCAGAATAAGCTTCTAATCCAATTAGAGAGCGATTGATTGGAGGCAAACAGGTATGCCAGTGCTGTGCTGCTGGCACATCTGGACCAGAATTCATAGGTGGGTTTGATCGCTGAACCCTTCCTCCTACAGCAACCTGCACGATGCTTTCCAGTATTATA
This sequence comes from Arvicola amphibius, assembly GCF_903992535.2. Classification (NCBI taxonomy): domain Eukaryota; kingdom Metazoa; phylum Chordata; class Mammalia; order Rodentia; family Cricetidae; genus Arvicola; species Arvicola amphibius. Next base: position 191,120,617 of record NC_052048.2, read on the forward strand.
AAGGCTAGCAGCAGAGAGGAAGATTCCACCCCTATTTCTCTACATCTTGCTACCACAGTCAGACTGAACACACAACACCTGCATCTCCATTGGATTCATCATGTACCCTCTGTGAGAGACCCAACCATTCTTTGCTTCAGTCTTGCTTCTCTAACTTGTATCACCAACACTTTAGCATTCCTTAAAGTTTCCTAACATCACTGTTTTTTACTATAAAATAAAAATAATTGCAGGTTATTATAAGCCACAAAGACAGTGTAAAAATGTTTCTGTGTGCATCTCACCCAAAGAAATTGCTCTTGCCTGGACTGTTGGCATAAACTGGACACAAAGAACCCGCAGAGAGAGGACTGCTGAACTTGCCTAAATGTGAGATGATCTTTCGGGGTTCCTGATTCAAGAAAGAGTCTGCGAGACGTTCTGAAGGACACAGCAGATAGTGACTGAATTGCCTTCGAAATTTCCTGCTTCATAGAAATGTCTGCTGGATACTTATGGGCCTGTAGGCCGAAGATGGATGCCCCAACGGTACAAAAGAACTTTGGGTGACTGTCCAGGCAGCGAGATGTCTCTGTGATTTCTAGAGTTTGGAAGTTGATTATTTCTTGTTTACTTAGGTAGTATTATATCTTTCTGGAGTCTTTGATGGAGTTGAAGAATGGATAGAGAGTTATAGTTTTCCATTGTTATGATAAAAGATAAAATAGATAGAAATATTGTAACTGTAATTCTTGCTTTATAACTATTTTGTTATATGTAGTTTTACTATGTTAAAGTGAAAGCCTTTTTTGTTTAAACAGAAAAAGGGGAAGTGATGTAGGTGTGTCTTCTATCTATCTGTTGATTTCATTTGTTAATAAAGAAACTGTCTTGGCCAGCCCTTAGGTGGGTGGAGTAGACAGAACAGGAAGAAGGAAGTGAGGTAGATGGCTCAGACAATTGCCCCGCCTCTCCTCTCTAGGGCAGACTACAGTGCCTCTCCTCAGAGAGAGAGAGATGCAATGAAGCTCCAGCCCAAGATGGACATATGCTAGAATCTTTCCGGTAAGACACCACTCCGTGGTGCTACACAGATTACTAGAAATGGGTTAAAGCAAGATGTGAGTAAGAGGCAGAAAATAATGGGCCAGGCAGTATTTAAAAGAATACAGTTTCGGTGTAATTATTTCGGGTGTAAAACTAACCATGCGGGAGCCGGGCAGGATGAAAAGCAGGCCTGCCCATAGCTCCTCACTACACCCAAGGGGCCCATGTCATACGTAAACCCCTTGTCAGATATCTGTATCTTCTACTGTGCATGGTCACTAGTCTTTTCCTTCTTAGTCACTTAAAATCTGGCCAAGATTTTTATCCATCTCTGAAACGTCCTCTCAGATGACATGTGCAGCTACTTTCACTCCCAAACAAAGTGTTGCTCTCTTTAGAGTCAAGTAGAGTTGTATTGCCTCTTTCATGTAAGAATTTATGGGCCTAATTTCAGTGTCTGGTCTTTTGCTGGTTTTCCATCATTCTTTTTAACCCTTTCCTCTATGCCCCTATGATGATACCATTAAGAATCAATCAGATGTTGTGCCTTAGTGTCTTTTGTGACCATGATCAGATGGAGTTCTGTGAGCTTGAAGAATAGAGTCACCAAATTTTTTAGCCTTTTTGTGCATAGGCATTTCCTAAGTTCTCATTATAAAACAATGAAAACTCTGGGAGTTCATTTTAAGCAGATAGTCTGAAAATAAACAAAAGTGGTATAACAGTACACATATCAGGTCTATAGGGCCTGAGTCATTAGTGTTTAAGTGGGTGCCCTCTTGACATTTTCATACATAGGCAGTGAAAAGACCTAGCCAAACAAGACTCTAACTATAACCATGGGGATTTCAACTACATCATTAAGGAAGCACAAAATAGGTCCATGCCATGCTCAGGAACCAGACAACAAGAGCAAATTGGCAGAGTAAGAGTCTAACTTCAGTCCTGTTTCTGGACATTGGTACTGATTTGAAAGTAAAATGGACAACAGTCTCCTGTGTGACAGGATTGTACAATCCAAGCCTGGCCATTTACCAAGATTGATCACTCCATGAACTTGGCAAGGAAAACCAGAACTCAGGAAAGTCTCTCCTTGTCATCAGATGCATCTGCAAATGAATGCAGCATGCTCCATGTTGATTAATGGGAATAAAGCAGGGACAGGGGAGAAGAGTGGGAACAGCTCTTCACTTTGAGAAGCACTATCACGGAGAACTAGTGTTTATATACATAAGAATGAACAGAGGAAGCCAATTCTCCCAAAGGTAATACTGAAAATGGCAACATTGGGCAACATTGGGGTTTACTTAGCATGTTTGGAGAACCAGGCTGTTATAAGTAGATAGGAGTGAATCAGGAGTTGCAGATTACAAAATAATAATAATAATAATAATAATAATAATAATAATAATAATAATAATAAAACTAATTCTAAGCTATAATCCCTGTAGGCCTTCTATTTTAGTGGCACAAGGTTGACATTGCTTTCTATATAATGCAATATTTTACTTGTATTTGTTAGATTTTCTTAGACTTCTCAGGCTGAGGCTAGATTGTTTATGTTGATAATTGAAGCTACCTCACACTTCACCTAATCAAAAAGTCAAATTCTCTGTGCTTCACAAACACTTCAGCACTCTTTACTCCCTCTAAGCTCATGCTATACAGCAGACAACTTGATGATAGCATTTACATGTTATTATCCCTAGCTCAAACTCACTATGAACTCCTTATGCATCCCAAATGGCCTTGAACTTAAAATTCTCCTGTATTCAACTTTCCCATACTATAATTACAGGGATGCATCACTACACCCAGTAATATATTTTGAACTCATTTTAGAGACATTTTATTTCGAAATTAATGGTTTTTTTAAAGAATGAATGAATGTTAGTGATTTATCTTGTTATTACTGCCACCCTCCTAAGTTGTGGGGATACTTGGCTTGGACATCTCATAACTCAATGTTCTGTATGTAGACCAGGCTGGCTTCAAACTCAGAGATCTACCTATATCTGCGTCCAGAGTGCTGGGATTAAAGGCATGTATCACAACCACCCAGTATTTTAATACATGTTTTTCAATGAAATAGAATTGCATTACTTTTCTACTTCCCTTTCCTCCCTCCAGCTTCTCCTGAATATCATTCTTGGGTTCTCTCCCATGCTCTGCCACTATTGATAGCCTTTTTTTAATTGGCTACATTTGTTACATATGGATGTATGTAAATACAACTTGATGGGGCCATTTCTATAGTTTATGTGCATCACAGAGGAGGATACAGAGATATTATAAGATTTACTGTGGCAGGAAGTTTTCTGTCAAACATTTTCTCCTAGAAATAGCTCCCTAATAATGTAGCTTTAGATCCATGATTAATCATGCTCAGTACCGAGCCATGGTAAATCGCTAAATGGCCAGTCCTAAAGCCCTTAGGACAATATGCAATATATGAATGCAACCTGAGTCAGGTGGTGCTGGTGCATGCCTTTAATCCCAGCACTTGGGAGGCAGAGGCAGGCGGATCTCTGTGAGTTGGTCTACAAGAGCTAGTTACAGGACAAGTTCCAAAGCTACAGAGAAACCCTGTCTTGAAAAAACAAGAATAAAAAAGACTAAAGGAGTACTAGCCTGATTAAGGGGAGAATTTGAGAGCCTCAAATGAGGTATGCTCTGGCATGAGAACAATCCTGGGGGTCTTGCATTGGAAACACTGGCATTAGGTGACCTAAACTCTTTATTGAGGAGAAATAGGGACACTATATCTTCACCTCCACTGGAGAATGTGATATAAGGACTTAGACACAATGTCATCATGACCATATGCATTTTCTTAGGTCTAGTTGCATGTAGTACTTATTTCAGTATTTCTGCTCTTAAGTCTTTGACCGAACCTAGTTATGTCCTTATTTTCTTTCTATCTTTATTATTTTATTTTATATCCTGACTACATTTTCTTCTCCCTCCTCTCCCTCCCAGCCTTTCTCCCTGCCTCCTCTCTGCCCCTACCCTCTTCATTCCTCCACCATTTCTATTCAGAATAGGGCAAGTCATGCTACAATCCTTTCTCCTTCTATTCAGCAGGATTACTCCAAGATCAGCCTAATGTTTTGCTGTGAGTCTATCTGTTTTCACCAGCTGCCATATGGTGCCTCTCTATTGACTACTGCACTAAGCACCAATCTATAAGTATAGCAGAATATCGTAAGCAATCATTTTATTGGCATGTCTTTTCCTCCAATCATGTTTGATTCAACCTGTGAGTTATGAAGAAGCCAAAATTATACAATGGAAAAAATAAAGAATCTTAACAAATGGTGATAAAATGAGTGGATGTCTGTATGTATAAGAATGCAAATAAATCCATATCTATTACCTTGCACAATACTGAAGTCCAACTGGATAAAATACCTCAATGTTAATCCAGTTATGCTGAACCTGAGAAAAGAGTAAGCGTGAAGTACCCTTGAATGCATAGGTACAGAAGACAAAATACTAAACAGAACAACAATGACACAAACATTAAGATCAACAATTAATACATGGGACAGCATGAAACTTAAAAGCTTATATAAGGCAAAGAGAAGAATAAATATGATAAATGGCAGCCTACAGAATAGGAAAAGATCTTCACCAGCCCCATATCTGACACAGGGTACAGATATAAACAGGGAGTTCTCAAAAGAAGAATATCAAATGGTTGAGAAACACTTAAAGATATGCTCAAGATCCTTAACTATAAGAAAATGGTAATAAAAATGGCTCTGAGATTCTGCCTTACACCTGTCAGAATGGCTAATATTAGAAACCTAAGTGAAATGTCATGCTGGAGAGGATGTGGAGCAACGGTAACACTCTTCTATTGTTGGAAGGAAAGCAAACGCTCCCACCCCTAATTCTTTTATTTTATTTATTTTCCTTTTTATTTTTAATATTTTTAAAACAATCTTTTTATTTTACATACCAACCCCAGTTTATCCTCCCTCCCCTATACCTACTCTCCGTACTGTCTTATCCACTCCTCAGAGAGGGTAAGACCTCCGGTGCGGAGTCAACGAAGTCTGACACATCACCTTGAGGCAAAACCAAAGCCCTCTCACCTGTATCTAGGCTGGTATCTCTTCAAAGGGAATTAGCTCTAAAAACCAGTTCATGCACTATGGATAAATCTGATTCCACTGCTAGGAGCCACACAAAGTGTTCAAACCACACAACTGCCAACCACATTCAGAGGGCCTAGTTTTGTCCTCTGCTGGCTTCTCACCTGTCAGGTTGCCCCAGTATCAATCTGCAATCAGTGAGCTCCCACTAGCTGGGGTCAGCTGCTTCTGTGGGGTTTGCCATCATGGTCTTGACACCTTTGCTCATATTATTGCTCATCCTTCTCTTCAATTTGACTCTGGGAGCGGGACCCAGTACTTGTGGATCTCTGCATCTGTTTCTATCAGCTACTGAATGAAGATTCTTTGATGACAATTAAAGTAGTCATCAATCTGATTACAGGGGGAGGCCAGTCAGGCATTCTCTCCACTATTGCTTAGAGTCTTAGCTGGGGTCATCTTTGTGGATTTTTAGAAAGTTCCCTTGTACAAGGTTTCTCCCTAACTTCATATTGACTTCTATCAAAATACCTCTTTCTTTGTTCTCCCTCTCTGTCCTTACCCCAACTTGACCATCCTATTCCCCCACATTTTCCTACGCAAATGGATGGAACTAGGGAAAAAAATCCTAAGTGGGGTAATCTAGACCCAGAAATACAAACACAGTGTGTACTCACTTATAAGTGGATATTAGATACAAAGCAAAGGATAAGGAGCCTACAGTCCACAACCCCAGAGAAGATAAGAAAAAAAAGAGTACCCTAGGAGAGACATACATGATCCACCTGTGAAAAGGAAATATAAGATATCTTGAGTAAATTGGAAGCATGGGGGGAGGGAGAGGAGGGGAAAAGAAATGCAAATTTGTACAGCTACTTTGGAAGAAAATGGGATACTGATCTACCTCAAGATCCAGCTTTACCACTCTTGGGCCTATACCCAAAGCTTGTTCAATCATATCACAAGGATAACTGCTAAACTATGTTCATAGCAGCTTTAGTAAAAGCCTGAACATGGAAACAACTAGATGTCCCTCAAATGAAGAGTGGATGAGAAGAAAAGATGGTACATTTTCCCAATGGAGTGTTACTCTGCTTTTAATCATGAAATTTTCAGGTAAATGGAGAAAACTAGAAAAAAAATCATTCTGAATGGGGTAACTCAGACCCAGAAAGACAATTATGGTATTTACTCTCTCACAAGCATATATTGTCTCAAGTAACGGATAGTCATGCTACAATCACAGACCCAGAGAGGGTAAGTAATAAGGAGGACACTAGGATAACCATAAAAAAGAGAAATAGAAGAGGGTTCTGTGGGTAGATTGGGAGTGGGGAGACAATGAACATGTGGAATCAACTGGGAGTGACATAGGATGGAGAGTACTCAAAGATTCATTTGGAAAAGGGGCAAAATCCAAGGTCATGTAGAAACCAGGTGCAAGGGAAACTCCCAGGAATCTACAAGGATGTCCACAGCTAAGACTCCTAGCAATTGTATATATGTAGTTTAATTGGTCAACTCATTTGACCAGGCAAATCTTTCAGTGGAGCAACTGGGACACCAACCAAGTCCATACTGATTGTAGGATGTGCTGGGTTATGGGTGCCTCAGAGACTGTGGTCATGGCAAACAAATTACTGGGTCCTGAATTATAGGTCCTGAGACCCATACCATAAGAGTGAGCCCACCCCTAACACTGCCTGGGACTGAACTTTTTGACATTAAATAGAAACTTGACTGTAACCAGATCTTAGTCTACCCTTTAATAATTAGAAGGTGAACTATGAGGGCTCTCTTCTGGAACCTTCTCAATGGGAAAATTTCCACGAATCAGTATCTCTCAGTCTTATACCTTCCATGTGTGCTGTCACAGTCTATCATGACAAACCTTCTATTGGAAGGGTTGAGATTGTAGCTGTTGAGTTAGTTTGCTATAGGGAAAGTTGCACAGAGGTCATAAGTGTGAACTGAAGGAAAAGGTTGGTGTGAACACAGCATGTTATAGGGAAAAAAAGACATTTAGCTCACCCAATTACATAAGATCTTCAGCTGTGCCCTGTCCTTATCTCAAGTATGCCATTCCCCCTCCTTTTTTTTAGATAATTGCTAGCTAGTTTGCATACATAAATTCATGTCTTGTTGAACTCACCTAATGTATGATATTTATTTCCAATTATGTGATCACTGAGTCATGACTATGTAAAGAACTACTTTTTGAAAGGAAATTGTTCAAGACATACTTTTAGTGCAGAAGTCCAGTTTTATTTCCTTACTATCAGTTTTAAGCTAAATCCCCCTTTTGCATTATGTCGAAATCTGATGGCATCTAGACATGCAAAATAACTGCAGGAATATCTTTCGGTCTTAGAGCCCTGGGACACATGGTCCAAGACATATGACACTTAAAATAATGCTATTTTCCTTGCTATTGGGACCTCTAAAACTAGAAACTTTGAAGTTTACATCTTAAATGTATTTTCATCCAGTTGTGTATGTACTCTTTAAACTGTTTTATCTAACTCTGTTTCCTTCTTAATGATAGTTGTGTTTCTTTAGCTATTGACTATTTTTTTATTTTGTAAGAATTTTATCAGAATAGTATTTTCAGAACTCAAAATTTATACTTTGACCATCCTTAATATGTGTCACATCTCACTCATCAGGTTCACATTGCTTTAGTAGGACAATATGATTTTGCTTAGATTATCATTATAGTTAAGTTGCCGTAAAACTATGTAGCAATAAAAGAAAAAAATAATACTGACACAAGTATAATATGCTGATTATTTTACTCTTGTATTTTTACATACATTTTTAACATTTTTGAAAAGTTTAGTAGTCTGGAAAGTAGCTGTAATATCAGCTAGGAGTTTAAGAAATGACTGAGTGGTTAGAAGCACTTGATGCCCTTGCAGAGGCCTGGAGTTTGGTTCTTAGTACCCACATCAGGTGGCTCTGATTGCAGGTTCGAAGAATCTGATTACCTTTTCTGGTCGCAGTGTACATTGGCATATATATGGAGCACATACATACATGTGTACATGTAGACACTCACATATAGACACTTTAATATTCCATTGTTCATTATAATTCTCTCAAATACATATTTTTTTGCTTTCTTTCTTTTTTTGTAGAAGTCAAACAAGATACAAAAACATTTCCAAATGTGAGAATTTTGTACTTTAATAGTAGAACTAGACTCTGTATCATAGTAATGGCAGCATAGCTTGAACAAAAGGTGTTGGCAGAAACAAGACTAATCTAGGGTATCTCAAGCTTCAAATGAAGAAAATGATGTGACTATCTACAGCTATTACACAATACATATCACATAATGATTGATTCCTCTACAGAAATCTGTAATAAATGTTCTAAAAATTAAAAATAGAATTGCCATATGAAGCAGATACTATTGCCTGGGGTATCCATCATAGTACTATAAAGATAATCACTCATCCACATGGATTAAGAGCTACTCTCAATAACCAAGCCATGGTATTGAAATAAATGTCTATTACTGGATGAACAGATACAAAACATGTGGTTTACTTACTGAATGAAGTAGTATTCAGCCATAAAGAAGATAAAACATGTCATTTTAAAAAAAATAGGTGAAGCAATAGATCTTTCTATTAAGAAAATAAGTCATACTTAGAAAATATTTACTGTATTTGCTTATGTGGGTATGGTGGGGGTAATACAGACTAGAAAAAGTGCTGGTCAGAGTAGTCTAAAATGTGTAATGGATGTAAATATAGCCAAATTCCATTAAATATGAAAAAAATCTCTGAAACTCACTGTTCCACAGTGAACACTAAGAGAAAGGAAATAAAGGTAACATTCATGGATGTGTCCAAAACACATTGAATTCATTGAAGGAAGGATGGAACAAATAACTCCATCAGAAAAATTCAATAATTAATCAGCTGTGCCGGCATTTTTTGTAACTGTGTCCCAGTCAATTCTGACACTATTTTGTAGGTACACATATTCTCCAGACTATAACTCTCTGTTATGTTGCTGTGGACTCTTTACTTAACTATTGGACAACTATCAATAGATAGCTCTGTATATACTATATGTACTTTGACATTGTAAAGTCCTTCTTGTAAACTTTAAGACTTTACATTTTTGTATGAGCAGCTAGCATGGGGTTAAGATGGCAGAGCATATTGTGTTTCTTCTCCTTCCAATCTGGAAGTATGCATGCCAGAAGCATACTCACCAACACACACAGTACTTGGGCTTCCACAAGCTTCACTTGCCAACCCCTATGCTGTGGTGTCTCACCTGCCAAACCTCAACCTGATGGCGTTCTGGCAGGATGATTTCTAATCATCAGATTTCTTGGAGTCAACTCTGTCAAGGGAAACACAGGCCACTATTTTACCAACTCTTTGGCTTCTCACTTGACAATCAGCAGCTGTAGAAAACCTGTGCTAACGACTCAGTGATGTCTTCAACAAAAATGACCAAATAGCTTTGACATATCTAAGAAGCCTTCAAAGTTGTTGTTGAGGAGGAAAATCCTGAGACATCATTTCTTCACTGGGCATATTACTACGGTTCTATGATATCTTAAAATAATTTATTTGATTATATGTTGGTAAATAATCACTTGTCCTCCTTGATATTAAATATAAAAATATAAATATTATAATTACTCTAGCTTTCTAATGTTTTTCTAAGGGTTCTTAATGGACTCTTGTCAATATAAAAAAGGATACTAAAGTTTGAGGAAGATAAATTTTCAGATGGTGTTTTGGAATAATTTCAGTCATGTTCATGCTAGATTCTTTTCCAATGGATGTGGAATGTTAATAAGCCATATGTATGCTCTCAACATTATTATATGTGCCAAACATTTCTCCAAAGTTGGTACACAAATTATACTCTGATCAGGAGTTTGGATTCTCATTATTTCAGTTTGTTCCAAATACTTAGTTCTGCCTATCTGCTTGGATTTATTCTCCCTGACAAATGTGTAACTGCATCTATTTAAGCTTCACATTTTTTATTTTCAGTAACGTTAATGAGGTTGAATCTCTTTCATGTGCTAAGTGGCTATGTGAATATACTTTTAAAGATTTCTTTTCAAATTCTTTTACTATTTTTGTATTGTCTTTGCTATTATAAACCTTACTATTTTATAGGATTTCATGTCTTCCATGAATTGCACATGATCCAGTTACCTTATTTCCCCAGTCTTTGAAGATATAAGAAATAAATAACAAATTGAATTTTTAAGTCAGAACTCACTATTATAAAACTGTTATTTGGAGAAAATAAGTGTGACTGACCACAGCTATATTGTACTATGTTCATAGATTAAGAACCTTTTACATGTGATGATGTTAACTCCCAATGTTATGTATAAATTTAATAAAATCCTAAGGTAATTGCCATAGGTCTATTTTGAAAACAAAAGGAACTCCAAATTTCATTATACAATATGGCATTCTTGGTAAGGATTTTACTCTGATAGACAGGAAGACTAATTGTGAAACATTTCTGGTAAATACAGTGTGATTTTGGCATCCAAAATCCAAAGAGAGCTATGGATACAATAGACAATTCAGCAAAAGAGCCAACACCCTTTTCCATAGCTCCTTACATGGCACCTGGGTATAACTGATTTTCAATTCTTTAACTTCTGTTTACTTAAAAGTATTTTACCTCCAAGCTTTTCCCCAAATTCTCTGCTTGCATTGGCATCTTATATTACTCCCTGTTTGACTCTATGGTTTACCCTAAAGTAGAATTCATTTAAGAATGTTTTGAAAAATCCTTTGCATGTGACTATGATTCACAGCATGGCTTTCCCTTTGAAGCCTACTGTATAATATTTATCCTTACAGGGGTTTTCATGCAGTTTATTTCTTAAATTGCTCCAAGACAGAAACTAACACATCAATGTCCAAACCATTGTATGCTACCTCAACTTTTTTGTAAGTAAATTAATTCTCTTCAAGTCACAACTGTGATAGCTTGTCAAAAATTAAATTTAGTATCTACTCCAAGTGTCATAATTGTGATATGGGGTGAGAAAGGGGAACCATTTCATTTGATTAGCAGTGCCCTAATTAAAAAAAGTAGCATTTTGACAGACTCTCATTTTATCACAGAAAGACATATTTAACTTCCAACTGGTATTTTATAGAGAATATTATTGTCCATTCACAGAACACAGCAAGAGCCACTGTTAACAACATGCTTACTTTGAAGGCATTGTGCAGCTTTTGAGCTCATTTTAAATGATCAGGCCTGTTTCACATAGAATTCCCAACAGGAAGAGCTAAAAACTCTTGCAACCATTATTCCCATACATGTTATATTTGATCATGTTTTTATTCTGTGGTGATTAATATAATTAATCTTAAAATAACTATCTTTTTTTCTATAATTAAGGACAACATACTGCTAAAATATATCAAATACGTAAATTCTCTTTTAAGTTTGCTAGATATTTGCCTGTCAAAATTTTCTTTTACATTTTCCTTTGGGTCTAGAAGAAATTAATAAAGGGTAATTTTTCAAAGTAATTTTCAATTTTGTGTGGGCTAAAATGGGTAATGAACTGTTTAAAAAAGAGAGTTTGGGATAATATTATTGAAAGCTGAATTTTATTGATCAGTTCTTAGCTTACAAGTAAATATTACATGCAGTTATACACGAGTTAGAAAGCCATGTTAAGAGAATTTTAGGGACAAATTACTCCTGCTGACTACTTTTTTCAGACTTTGCTTCATCACTTATAAGCTGAGATATCTTTTAGAATGCTGTGGGTCTGAGAAAGGCCGAGGTAGTTGACAGGTCATTTTCCAAGTCTGATTGTTGAATGTAAAAATGGATGTAAATGGGAAGTAGAAAAGCACAAGATCTCCTGAGTAAATTGGGAGCATAGGGATCATGGAAGAGGGTTAAAGGGGAGGGGAGAGGAAGGGAATGGAACAGAGAAAAATGTATAGCTCTTTAAAATCAAAAGGAAAAAAGATGTAAAACTCCCTAGCCATTTCATTGGAGTGTGAGAACTCCTCACTGGGAGTTACAAACTCGGAACTCCTTTGTGGGCTAACAAGGAGTAAGTCAGTCTTCCTCAGGATCTGGCAGATCCCATGGGGAATCCTGTTTCCTTTCTGAGTTAGAAATCCCCTTATACTCCTGTCTTCATTTCTGCATCTCTGTCTCAGAGAATACTTGCAGAAAAAGATAAAAAACACAGACAAACTACAGTATAAAACCATATTTCAAGTTAAAGCAGACTCAGGGACACCGAATTAAAGCCAGAGTGCCGTATTTTTATTTACTAAAAAATGTATTGAGTGACACTGGTTACTATAGATTATTTGAGCATCACCAATAGGATTATAATTTGTTTAAGAAAAATTTTAAAAGGAATATAAATCCTCTATGGGATCACACATACATTAGGACACCATTTGCATATCAGTATCTGCTGTGATGTGAGATCATGGGTGAGCTTTTCTAAAAATCGTCTATAATATTGTTGTTCTGAAAAAATTCTAATTAGGAGAAAACACAAGTTTGCAGCTAACATTAATGAAAATAGATAACTTCATTAGTACATTTCAAGGACAGATGGTCAACACAAACAAGGAAGAATACTTAAAAAATACTCAGTTTTGAGAAAGGAATCCCAAATAGCTCATTTACATCATTGTCATAATCTTTGTTCAGTTACAGTTGTAAATTAGAGAGTAAGTTTTAACTACACAAGGTTATGTTTAAATTTTTAAAATCATGGATTTATCATAAGAGACCAGTGTAGAACTTATTATAACAAACAAGTGCCTATAGCCTTGAATCCCAGCACTCAGGAAGCAGAGACATGTAGATCTCTGATGTACAGTCAAACATTGTTCTACAAAGTAAATTCCAGGACAATCATAGAACACAGAGAAACTTTGTCTTAAAAAATCTATATAGCTAAATAAGTAAATAACAATAAAAATAATATATAAATAAAACAATATCTACTTTTATGATATTGTAGTTATATTATATGCAAGATCTTATCCCAGATATTTGCTGACCACTGTGTTTTCATACGCATACTATTTCAAGTTTGGTATTTAGGCTCTGATTTGTGAGACTTTAACAAATAATACTGTGAAATGATCATATAGCTCTATAAAATTATTGCTAACATGAATTGTCCATTAGCCTTTTCAGGAGTTGAAGAGTCCCTACTCAAATGTGATGGTTGGGGGTCTATAAACGTGATTTCTCCTTTATATATCCATCTCCGTATTATTAGCTCTATGTCACAGTACATAGAAGTCATATTGTGGTGTGCCAAAAATTAAGGTTCATAAAATCCAGAAAGCTCTGCTGGGAAAATAGATTGTTCCATGACTAAAATACTTGCTGCACAAATGTAAAGACCTGAGTTTGATTCTTAGAAACCATGCAAGACTGGAAGCAATAATGCATCTCTGTAATCCCACAACTTCTACAGTGATAAAGAAGATGGCAAAAGAAGGCCCAGAAGCCCATTTGTCTCCTGGCCTGGCATAGATGGTGCTGACCAAGAAAAGACTCTGCTGTCACAAAACACGTGAATGGTGAGTATCCATGCGCAAACTTTTTTTTTCCCACTTCAGCATACATGGAATGGCACAGGAACATAAACACAATGTGCACATGTGTTTATGTGCGCATGCATACTTGAACAATAAAATAAAAAGCCTCCTCCTTTAACAGCACACAGCATTCTATGATCATCTTCCATGTTGATCTTGTGGATTATTCTTTAAATTTTTATTACACTTACTTGTGTGGTTTTTGTGTGTGTTTTATGTATGTGTGTTTGTGTGTGTGTCTGTGAATGCCTTTGTGTGTGCACATAGAGATTAGGACCTATTACATCTTATTCCATCATATGGTCCTAAAGATCAAAGTATGTTTTTCATGGGTGGCAGGTACCTTTTGAACCATCTACCCAATCCTTGATTATTTTTAATATGATATCCTTTGCACTTGATTCTTATCAATTTAGCATGTTCTTTTTGTATTTTTTTTATCATTTCTTACTCTGAAAAGTTTCTAATAAGATACCATTTTTCCAAAATATTTTAACTTTCTCATGGAGAAATAAACTCAAGCATTTATTTTTAATATAACTTTTTCCCCAAAATTTTTGTGGCAAAGATTAGTTTTAGAGCTGGTTTAAATATCCATGTGGATGTTTAAAGTTTCATAACTTTACTGAATTGAACAGTTAAGAGATCTATTGTTGTCTTTATATTGTTTTAGATCGATATGGCTTAAACAAATGGAGCAAACCAATCAGGGATAGTGGATTTTAGATATATTTTTTATATTAAGTAAAATTTGATGTGCATGAGAATTGCACCATTGAGAGATATGAAGACTGAACAAGAGAATGAAATAAAATGCTTTTTTACTCACATTATTAGGATTTAATCATAACTACATGTGATGAAGCAAGTGTATTGCTTGTTTATTGACTATAGGAAAGTGGGGCTGCAGAGATGGTTAAACAGATAGGAAGATGTACTGCCCTTGTAGAAGACCTGAGTTTGGTTCTTAGTGCCCATATTGGGCAGATCACAATTTCCTGTGACTCTAGTTCTAGTTTATCTGATGTTCTTTTCTGGATTCTCAGAGCACTTAACTCATGTGCACATACCCATACACAGAAACACATATGCATACACATAATGAAAATAAAAAAAAAATCTTAAAACAATAGTTTCCTTAATCAGTCTTCTGCACAGGATGTCCTGCCAATCAAGTTGTCACAGATAGAAGAATCCCAGACCATTTGTGTAGTCCTGTATGAATTAGAGATGAATTTATAGGTATATGTAACATCTTTTATTATCAAATTGCCTTGAATATTAAACCTTTTAAATGTTAATAGAGTCCCGGTACTGGGGAATGGCTCAGTAGTCAAGCACAAGGAAAAGGTGGGGATCCGCATAGGCACTAGGGATTGGTGGTGTTTTCCAAAGTCACACAGTTATGATGTTGTTTATAATTCACCATGCTACTTTTCTTCATGCATTTGTTCTCATTTACATTTAATATCATAGGGTTTAATATATCACATAACAATAAAATAATTGTCACCTTATATTTGTTTAAATGTGTATATTTGTTTGCTGCTTAGACCAATAGGATGTAACTTATATTTATGCAATGAAGTCTTAGAATAAATTCATAAATAAAAGACAAAAAAATCTTTTGTTCAGAAATTGTTGCATTCTTAAATACCTCAAATGTCATGGATATTTACACCTGAGCAGACTTTTATATGGCATTTCAAGGTGAAAATAAAAAATCTGTGCAGTCTTGTTGAATAAATTAAATGTTTCCTGTCATAAATTTGAATTAATTTTAAACATATATAAGTACACATACAAAAATGTAAATGTGTGTACATATCTATATGCATGTATGTTGGGCCTCATGAGGCACAGATGCGAGGCCCAGTGTTATTTCCTGAGCCTAACTTGAGTTGGTGTGAGGCCCAGTGTAACTTTCTGAGTCTAGCTAGACTTTGGAAACCTGTCTCTGGCTACCAAACTAGACCCAACTCCACCCAGCCACCTCTAGTGTGGCAAAATATTATTGGCCATTTTTCCTTGCTCTAACTTGGCTCATCCCAGGCTTCTCCACCCCTATCACAACCCTATATAAGTCCCTGTTTGATACCATTAAATGAGTTCCTGCTTTGTCAGACTCCCAACTCAGTAGGTGTGTTTCTCCCTGGTGTCCAGGGGAGAGGGCTGAGTTGCTAAGATCACCATCCCTTTTAGTCCCAGGAAGAGTCTGGCAGGTCCAGCTCAGTCCTCCTCCCCTACGCATTCTGCCAGAGAACTCGGCACATGTACATATGCATATATGTATGTGTGTGTTTGTATGATATTTGTTAGTTTAAAATCTACTTTAAAATTATTGATATCTTTAATTCATACCTTGATTTTGTGATAATATAAATACAAGTCAAGAACTGGCAGATGGATAAACATGTTGATAAGTAGATTCTTCCAAGACAGAAACATAGACACATACAACTATGCAACTGAAATTGGGTTTGTGATTTCTGTGCCCCAAAACCTGATTGTGGAGGTTCAAAAATAAGGAAGTTGGGGGCTGTCTCTATCTGGTAACACCCTGATGCTCACAGCAGGAGTGCTGACCTCAGATCACTTCAGGGCAACTATAGCTCTGTTTCTCCCTACAGTTTGTCCAGAGATGCAATGAGAAGGAATGACATAAGTCCAAACATTTCAAGAAAATGGATATGGTCCCCATGTGATCTAGCACTCTCTGGCAGAAAGGAGGCATTGTCAGCTGAGTGAGTTTGTGCAAAACAAAGCAAAGGGAGTGAATAGGTTCTGCTAAAACTATAGTGTGCTCCTGAAAATTACTGAATAGGCTAGAACTTTATGGGAAGAGTGGAAGTATTTTTTTTCTCATTTTTTTATTAAAGATTTCCATCTCCTCCCCTCCTCCTCCCCCTTCCCTTCCCTCCCTTCCACCCATACCCCCACTCCATCCCTCTCCAAGACAAAGAGCCATCAGGGTTCCCTTCACTATGTTAAGTCCAAGGTCCTCCCAGCTCCCCCTAAGTCCAGGAAGGTGAGCAACCAAACTGACAAGGCTCACAGTGGACTGATGGAACAGGGGACCAAACCGGACTCTCTGAATGTGGAAGTATTTTTTTTAAAACTTTATATGTTTAATCAGCTATAAAATTTAGTTCTACTCCATGGAAGTCAAACAAAAACAATAGAATAGTTCAGCTATCTCCTAAAATTAAAAAAAAAAAGCATTTGGGATGAGCCATAATCCATTAAAACCCCTCCAAATTCCCAGTTCTGTCATAGCAGCCATGAATAAAAGCTCAATTAGCAAATTTATTGAGTCATTATGCCATTTTGAAATCCTCTTACGGTCAATTGATATTCCATTCTTTCTTTGTAACAAGTGTGTTTGACCTATATTTGATGCATCTTAGTCAACATAGTGCTCTCCATTAGCAAAGTTTATTAGCAATTTGAAAACAGCAAACATAAAACCCAGCCAGCATTTTGATTACTCGCCTGAGATGAATTTTCAGTATAAGATATCCAGATGATAATATAATAATCAAAATCAGTATTGAAGCCTAGAACATGAAACAATGGAGAGAATTTAAAAGATACATACCAAATCAAAGACTTATGTGGTGCTGATATAGACCTGTAATTTTAATCCTCAGGAGGATAAGATTGGAAGATATTGAATCCCTTGTCTCTTTTATGATCTACAACAAAAGTTAACATCTTGAAGTCTTCATACCTTGAAATGTTAAATGCAATTTGCATCACACAAAGCAATCAACTAAAAATTTAAAAATAATGGCAATTGGCAAAGTTAAAAGATAAGCAAAATATTTAATCTCTTCTCATTTTACATAGCTATCCCAGTTCCTGCTCCCTCCCCTCCTCCCAGTTCCTCTGTCTTCCCCAAGCACCCCCACATACTTCCCAAAGAGGGTAACATCCTTAGTCATCAGGGAAATGCAAATCAAAATGAGTCTGACAAACCATTTTACACCAGTAAAAATAGCTAAGATTAAAAACACCAATAATAGATTATGCTGGAAAGACTGTGGAGTAAGGGGAACATTCCTCCATTGGTAGTGGGAGTGCAAACTTGTATAACCCCTGGATAAACAAAATCTTTAAAAGGAGTTAAAACACTTTCATTACTTCAAAAGAAAACCCCATAGTAGTTGTTCTCAACCTTCTTGATGCTATGGCCCCTTAATACAGTTCCTCATGTTATGGTGACACCAATAACACTTATTTCATTGCTGCTTCATAACTTTAACTTTGCTACTGTTATGAATAGTAATGTAAATATCTGATACGCACATGATTTTAGGTAACCCTTTTGAAAGGGCCATCTGATCCAAAAGGGGTCACAATTTCCTGTCCCATAGCAATCAAACTGACACCATTTCTCTCTTTCAATCTCCTGGTAGCCATCAAAGTGTTTCCTGCACCTTTGGATTTACTTCACTTGCATATTCACTATCCACCATGTCTTCCCTTAGCACGTGTTTTCATGGAGCACCAAATGATTTCCACAATAGCTGTTTTACAGGCCAGTCAATAACAAACTCATATACTCACCACTTTACAACATTTTGTGTTTTACATCTTCTTGCTTTGAATATGAAATTCTACTTCATTTTGTGGTTTACAAAATTGACATTTCTCCTATATGTACCAAGGTAGATCTTCAATGTATTTTCTCAGGGTTGTTTCCATTTGTGATTTAAAAGGTTTCCATTCAAATTCTTTGTCTATTTTCATGACCTTGCTCATGACAAACATGGTTGTTTGCTGAGCCATATCCCCGAGTCCATTATTCTGTTATTAGCTTCATCTTTCTCTTTTTCTTGAGCTGTAAGGATTATTTATGCATGATAGATAATAGATACTTATACTATATATTTGTGTAATATCTATATATATTTGTGTAATATAAAAATGCCTTATCCCATTCTCTAGGTAATATATGCTCTCACAGCATGAATTTTAAATCATATTTAATTGAATGTATGTAATGTAGTTTAAATCATATGAATTAATTCTGTTGCAGTTCAACTTTTCAAGTGTTATTATTTTGTTTTTGCTTTTGAACTCACATTAAAAATAATTTAGACAAATTAATAATATTTCTCTTTTCTCTGTTAAGAGTTTTAGGATTTAGTTATTTTGAAAGTGTATTTTTATTGATTCCCTAAAAAATATCATACAGTGTATGTGGATCATATTCACACTCATTCCTCCTATAATTCTCTCTATATCTACCCCCGCTCCTACCACCTTCACTTCTTTAAAAACTGTAACTCACCAAAGTCTAAATTGTGCTGCTCATGTATTAACAGACATTGAGCCACCAAATGAAGAATGGTTCACCTACTTACCAGTAGCCCACATCATTGAATAAAACTTATTCTTCCCTGGAAGCCATCAACAGTCAATAAGCTCTCAGTTATGGATGAGAGTTCAAGAAAAATCTACATTTGTGATGGAATATTAGCTTGATATTGTACAACTGAAACACAGCCATTATGAGCTTGTGAGTACAATAGTCCTGTAATATCCAGAAAATACTGTTTAACTCCAGTCCTCTCTAACGTCGGGTTCTGACAAAACTTCCTAAGTGGTCTCTAAGCCTTTGGAGAGGCAGTATAGACGTCCCTCTTGTCACAGAGCACTCTATTGACACTTGCTCTCTTTATTTGATCTGTGTGTTTCTGTCTTAACCCCCATCTACTCCTCTGATGAGTTCTCAGATGGTGTTTATAGTGGTACAATTTACATATAATTGGTTAATAAAGAATCTGCTTTGGCCCTATTGCTGTGCAGAATAGGGCAAGGCGGGCATTCCAAGAAGACGGATACAGAGAGAGAGTAGGCAGAGTCACTAAGAAGCCAAGCAGCTGCCACTGGAGAAAGATGCAGGACACTGGACAGAACCTTACCAGTAGGCCACAGCCGTGCAGTGATATGTAGATAAACAGAAATATGTTAATTTAAGGTATAAGAGCTATACAATAAGAAATGTGTGATAATAGGCCAAGCAGTGTTGTAATAATATGGTTTCTTTGTGATTATTTTAGATCTGGGTGGCCGTGAAAGGAACAAACAGCCTCTGTCAACAAGTTGACACACCCATGCTGTCTGTATCCACGTAAAACCTGAGAGAATTTGGAAAGGAACTACACACACACAGACACACACACACACACACACACACATAGATGCACACAAAACAAAAACAAAAACAAAAAATGTTTATTTATACTTATTTTTAGATGGGCTCCATTTGTGGGCAGCAAACAGGGTTTCTATGCCTCACTTAAGAGAGGTCTTCCTGACTGAGCATTAGCAGCAAAAAACTGCATGGTTTTGAAACAGCAGCTTATTGGTTCATGCTAGCTACATGAACAGCTCTGGCTGTTTCAGGAGACCAAGCACTTAAGTAGGGTTTGTGAGCAACATGGTACTAGTTGCTTCATAGATTTGCTGTGACCCTGGAGCTGGTTCAGTGTGCATGACTCTCAGAGGCAGCAAACATGGCTCTGCCATGTTGGACTGGGTGGAACCAACAGGCAGGACAGCAGAGTTGGTCCTAGACATTCCTGCTTAGCATTTAAAAGAAAAAAAATGTGCTCCTGGTCAGAAAATAATTATAAATACACAATGAAGATTTAGATGAAAAAGACCTCTAAATGGGCCACAGTATTGAATAAATGTATGCAGGATTGGAAGAGAAAAAAAATGTTATAAAAAGAAATAAATTGTTTTTAAAAAGTAAAGTCATTAAAAAGACAGAATACAGAGAGTCATAGATTAAAGGAGTAAAGAAACATAAGCCATATAATGATGGAATATATACAGAGAGTCTGGATTATGTATATTATTGTGCTTTCTTTAAATTTTTAACTGCATGAGCAAAATACAGAGAGACATTTCATTATACAAGCTGCTAAGTTAAACCAACATATACATTTTAAATGTATCTTGACTTCAAAATTTGTGTCTAATGTTACTTTAAAAAAGAGGTTCTTCTTTTGTTTCCATAGAGGATTAAAAACCTGTGGATTCATTCCAGTCTAATGTGGTTTTATGGACCAAGACCACTGGAAAGGTTGCTGTAAAACCCCAAAATACTTTACCCAACAAAAAACAGGAAGCAGAACTACACCCAAATTCCCAAATATTGTTTACAAATGTTTGTTTACATTTAAAGGGGGGTATGATATAAAGATAAATGCTTTGCATTATATGAATTTTGATTTATTGATATAAATTTAAGGTCAATTTTGTTATATGTATATTTCTGCTCTTGTTTAAGGTATTGCATTTCTGCAGCTCACTTAAAATGTAATATAAATTAAGAAATATAGGTTAATAGATAACCATCTATTATAGTCAAGATTGTAGTCAAATAGCCAGGCAGTTGTGACACACAACTTTAATATTAGCACTCAGGAGGCAGAGGCAGAGGCAAGTGAATCTCTGTGAGTTTGTGGCCACCCTGGTCTACAAGAGCTCATTTCAGGACAGGCTTCAAAGCAACACAGAGAAACTCTGTCTCAAAAGGCCAATAAAAATTGAGGTGATGCTTGTTAGGTTTTCTAGACATATAGATATATATTACAGTTAGATAGATAATCTTCAAACCATCAAAAGACCTATAGAACATGGCATTTAAAATGTTTTAAAACTTTGAACTTTTTGTAACAATGAGACACATATGCTCCTGGCAGCACCAATCTACTTCAAGAAAAAGATGGGCATTGAAGAGACTTCTTGTGGAGTTGGTTAGCCATTTGGGCAAAAACTGCTCTTGCCTGGACTGCATGATGTTATGCTATATAGCTAGAGATGCTGGACCCTCAGAGAAATGACCTCTGAAGTTGCCTAAAAAAGGTGAGACAGACATTCAAGGTCCCTGCTTCATGAAAGAGTCTGCCAGATATTCTGCAGGACACAGAAGAAAGTGACTGAAAAACTGTCAATAAAGGCAAAACAGTCTTTGAAATTTCGTGCTTCATAGAAAAGTCTGCCAGATATTATGGGCCTATAGGCTGAAGATTAGATGTCCCAAAATCGCAGACAGATTTTGGGTGACTGTCCAGGAATGAGATGTCTCTATAAATTCTAGAGTTTTGGAAGTTGCTTACAATGTACTTCCTGTTAACTTAGGTAATGTTATATCCTTCTGGAGTCTTTGATGAAGTTTAAGAATTGATAGTTATAATTAGTTTTTCTTAGTTAGAATAAAGAATAAAGTAGATATAATTATTGTAATAATAATTTGTGCTTGATAACTGTTTTGTTGTATGTAACTTTGCTATGTTAAAGTTAAAACCTACCTTTTTATTTAGACAGAAAAGAGGAGGTGATGTGGGATTCCCTTTTGTATGCTGTGAATACCATTGGTTAATTAAGAGTTTTCTTTGGGTCTATTGCAGAATATAATAGGGCAACAATGAAATTTCAAGCAGATAAATGTAGAGAGAGCAGGCAGAGTCAATGAGAAGCCAATATAGCTTCCATAAGAGATAGTTGCTGGACACAGGATGGAATCTTACCAGTAGGCCACAACCATATGGTGATACACAGATGAATAGAAATGGATTAATTTAAGATATAAAAGCTAGCCAATAAGAAACATGAGCTAATAGGCCAAGCAGTGTTGTAATAATATAGTTGCCATGTTTCAGGTCTGGATGGCTGGGAAACAAACAAGCAGCCTCTGACTACACTTAATAATGTGTTGTTAAATTTAGGATTTTGCACTTTATCAATTAAAAGGACTACATGTAATTCCTGTATGTTAGTATCACCCAAAAGCACACATCATGCTGGAATAACCCTATCTAAATAATCAATCTTCTTAAGTAGTAGAAATAAAACTGAAAATGACACTTTTTACCATTTTCCATATGTAAACATGTGAAATTTTCTTTCAAGAGTACCATAGGAATAAACTTGCTGATTGATGAGGAATCAGCCTCCTCAATATTATTAGATAGTCCCAAATTACATTATAAAGTGATTATTTCTCATTTGTTTCCAAATAATTATATTAAATATCCCTTTATCTTATAACCAGTTCAATAATTTACATCTATAGTCTCCAACTTTGTTGATCAATATGATGGTTATGGACTAAATTATTTTTAAATACCCATAATTATCTAATTGCTCTTGATATACAAATGCCATTTCAGTTCTACTTAAATTCATTTTTACATAAATTTTCCATTTTTCTAATGCAATGACTTTTTCTTAATGATTGGTATTACATTCCATTTGTTGTGTTGCAGTCACTTAATGAAGTAAAGTGTTAATAAAACAATTTATCTTTACTTTGTAATAAAATGCTTTTTCAAAAGTTTTTTATGTAGCTTCATTAATTACTATATTTTCACGTCATAGAGTAGGTTTCCCAAATATCTTCCCATTATCAGAGACCATGAAAATATTGTCCTGTATTTTTCTAAGGTTTTACAGTTGTATTTTTATCTTAGCATTTTCATCAATTTGAATTTAATTTTTTGTGTTATATTAATCTGAGACTTCGGAAATTGTTTTTTATTTCTATGAAACAAATTACTAACAATTTGGCATCTTGGAGAATACTCATCAAATTCCTATACATGGACAGGGCCAGTTTATACTATCCCTAAGGTTTCATAAGTTTAACTAAAGTTTATCCGAACAGATTCCTATATACCAGTTTTGAGGAAGAAGGAGATTGTGGTTTACTTTGGATCTTGAAAGATACTTGGGAAAATTAGTTTGTCATTCTAAGGTCCTCTTTTCTTGTAGATTGGAGTCTGAAAAACTCCTCCTCATTTCTAAGGATCATGAAAATTCCTAGACATAGCCACCTTCATCTTCAAGACAGCAATGAAATATCACTGTGGGTCTATGTCTCTGACTATCACGTCTCTCCTGAGTTTGATTATTTCTAAATTCCACTAATATTACCCAGGATAAGTTCTACTTCTAAAGGCTCAGCTGATTAAATTCAACTACCTAGGGTAAATTCTTGACATCTCCTAAGTCAATGATATGACTAATTATATTTTGAAAATACCATTCATTATTTAATGTGAGTCAATCTTGTGTGTGATACAGAGAGTGGATATGGTGGAAGCACTTTGGAATTGCTTTGAATACTTAACTTTTTCTTATTTTCTCCATGTTATTTTTGGATCTCACTGAAGGGAACTGAGAGAAAAAAAAAACAGGATTTCAGGCCATATGCTTATACCATTTAAAGTATATTAAAGCATTAATTTTAGAATTCAGGGTTTAATTTATAACAAGACAGTCATATAATACAATATATGACTCATGTAGTTTTTACTTTAATCTGAAATATATTATCCGTATATGTTTCAATGTAATTAACATAATAGTAGAGAAGTAAAATATATATGCTTTATTGCTAACTTCTGTTGAATTGTCTCAGATAACTATTAATAATATGCTTGCCACACCAATTAAAAGCAGTAGCTAAATTATGAACAGAGTGATAATCCTATAAACATAAAAACAATCAGAATTATTGCATAAGAACATTTAGACTTCTCAGAATATGGGCTTCTGCAGATGACTGAGTCATCTCTTTTTCTCTCTGTGTCACTCCTTTTTCATTTCTAATTGTAACAAATGCAGCCAAGTGGATTTTTCTAATGGGTTTGCATATCTCTTGAGTTCCATAAATTATTGTTTTGATTTCATATAAAGTGAACATTGCATGCAAGGTTGGCCTTGGGAGAATTGCTCTGACCATATATCTATAAACCTTGACTTATTAGAAATAATTGAAGTAAGTGAGCTTCCATTTAAAATTGAATTATGTGGCTTTTCATATATGTATATATTCCTTTTTCTAATTCTGTTTTTGTTCACAAGGACTTTTCTTTCTATAGACCTTTGCTCTAGAGATCAGCCAGCTAACAAAATAATTCAAATGCAAAGTTGGTGAAACTTGTGAAGGTCAAATGACTTGCTTGACTAAAATCATTGAGAGTCAAACCTTAAAATGAGAGCACATGGTTTCAAATCAACTTTTGTAAAGTTCTGTTGCCCACACAACCAGATAGTTAAAAAAGCGTAGAAACAGAGAATGAATTAGAAACTTGTAAACCATTAAATTAAGGAAGACTAGATAAGCACATATAAACCTCCCAAAATTCCATGTAGGCTTCAGAAAATGGCTTTGTTAGTAAGTATAGTCTGTACAACCAACAGAACCCCTAGCACCCATGGCAGAAATTATGTACAGTGATGTATGCCATTTGTCATAGCATTGGGGAGATGGATATTTGAGAGATAAGTGGCCTTCAAGGTCATCGACCAGTAGGACTAGATGAATCGATGAGTTTCAGGTTCAGTAAAAGACACTGTCTCAAAAAAATATGCCGAGTAGTGATCAGGGATGACATCTTGTATCTACATATTGTCTACATACACACATGTATCCACATGGACACATCCACATGCATATTTAAGCACTACACAAATGCATGTACACACAAATAATTCCATGCCACATTCTCAAATTGTTCTAATTTCTCTTCAATATAAGTATTAAATCTCCCGGCATGTAAGACAACTTTTTACTTAATTATTACTTTTCCTTTGTATATTTTCAAATTCTATAAAAGATTAAGTGATTAGATATGGCAAGATTCTACTCTGACTTTCCAACTTTTTAGATTCCATACTTTTATCAAATACTTCAAGTAAAACATGTTTCAAATTTTACATATTTCATTCATATTATCATTACAAACAAGTGTAATTGGACTTTTTAAAGATAAACTTTGTGTTTTCTAATACTCTGTAGCACTTGGACCCTTTTGAGATCTATGTTTTGTTTGCCATGAAAGATACCCCCATAAATTTAAGGTACCATATCAACCAACTTTTTCCATTTACCCTTCAGATTCTACACTCTGGGACTATTCTCAACCATAGAGTCAGCTTCTCATTATTTTTGGTGCTGATTCCAAAAGCATTAGAAGCAAGCCTTTGGCTGAACAATATTGAAAACACTAAAAGTGCCACACATTAACATACAATTAGCTTTTCATGAAGCCCAGGCTAAATTATTACTCAGTTCCTAGGGGACAGAGATGAAGGGTTTTTTTTTTTTTTTTTTTTTTGAAGATAAAATACAACAGTAGCGGTAACCCCATCCTTCAGAGTTATTGATTTACCCCTTTGGGTCTGGTTAACAGAAGAAGTTATCATTTATCACAATTAATGTGAAAGCTTGTACCATACTAAATTAAGACCTAGGGGCCAGGAGGCTACACAGAACATCTTATGATAGAGTTCTGAGCGGCACAAACTTGAAATGGAAAATTTCAAATGGCAGTGAAAGAATTATTTTTATAGAGAAAATAGGCTCCTATGAAACCTGCCAGTTGCCTTATTTTCAGTAAAGAATGATTCTGCCTCTACCAGCAACTAACCACTACCAATATCTCCTCAGTCTGAGGTGGGACTTGGAGATTATTTACCACATCTATGCCTTGATTTGTATGAAATTCTCAAAATTCAATATTAAAAAATGAATAAATAGGGAAAAGAATATGGGACTAAAGGTATAGAAAGCAACTTAATGCTGTTATTGTATTAATAGAAATAGGAAAATTCTGAAGAATGGGAACCAATGAAGGAAGGTAGATTGCAAAAGAAAAGAGAAAATTACCTTCAGATGTATTGATTAGAAGACTTCATATAATAGAAGACAACTGAATAGGATTTGTTTTGAAATTGTGTGTGTGTGTCTGTGTGTTCCACATGTGGTGGGAAACCTGCTATTTATCTTTCTGAGTTTGTTTTATGGCTCCATCTTTCTACACATGTCAGGGAATCATTTCTCAAATATGTATCTGGCCGAAGATCAACAAGGGCAAAGGCTGAAGCCACTATAATGAAACATGTTATTTTGTAACCTATGTTTTTAAACGTTTAATAAGAATGTAAGAAAAAATAACTTCTTACTTATATGGAGTTATAAAGAAACTCCTTTAAACTAAGCTATATTTTTTATCAACATCTTAGCACCTCAGAATCAGAAGCTTTTAATTTTTTAATTTTTCTTTAGTTAGAAGCCAGTAAAGACCCCTACATGATCACCATGTTCAAGTCACATGGGCAGCTATCATATTCCTTCTTAGAGGACACTTGTTTGTATCACAAGGCCTTGGCCCAGGCTTTTTTTCCTTGTACTTCAGATATTTATCCACACACTACAATGGCTAATGTTGTCACCATAATTTTGGGAGGAAATGAAACACTCTATAAAAATGATTATCTTTAAAAAAATAAACGAACAAAATGCCTTTTGTTAAAGGCTCTAACCTATATGGTGGAAGGAGCTAATTATTTCCTAAAAGTTGTTTCTTGTCTTCCAAACACATGCCATGTGCTTCCTCATTCCCCAAATAATATTTAAAAATTAAATTAAACCTACTGCACATCTTCAGTGTCAACCTCATGTCCTCTGCTGAATCTCCTTTTCTTCTTCTTCTTTTTTTTTTTTCTAAGCGTTGTTCCATTCTGATACATTAGTTACAGATCTTTGCTGTATTTCTTGGCTTCTGTCTACCTCATCTTTTATAAAATGTAATGTTTATTCTGCTAGCATCTTTGCATTTTAAACACTAAAAAGCTTCATTTGGTGATATGCAAGATATTCTTGAGTATGGCAATAGGATCTGGACATTTCTGGCACCCTCTCAGCTGCCCAAGGAACTAGCTGGGGGCGTCTTCCTGGACACCTGGGAACCCCTCTAGAGTCAAGTCTCTGCCAACCCTAGAATGGCTCCCTTAATTAAGATATATAATTCCTTGTTCCCATATCCACCCTTCCTATATCCCAACCATCCTATTCCCCCAAGCTCTTCCCATCCTCCACTTCACACTTTTCTCTCCCCACCCCCCCACCCCCCATCCCACCCCACCCCCAAGTTCCCATTTTTTTTGTCCGAGGAGGGAAGTGGGAGGAGGAGGGTAGGAGATGGAAATTTTTAATTAAAAAAATGAGGAAAAAAATAAAAAACAAACAAACAAAAAAAAAGCTTCATTTGTCCTCAGCACATGGAAGACACTATAGAGGCTTCTTGAACAACAGTTGCAAGAGTTTTTCAGGTATTGGTGAATTATATTCATTTGACTTTTGTTTCTTTTACACATTAAAATAAACTTTACTCTTTAAAACAGTATCTATGTTTGTATAAATAGATGTTATACTGCAATTTTCAAGGACATTTAAGTTGCAGTGGATTGATGACATTTGGAGCTCATTGGCTGCTTTGTTTTATGCCACCTATTTAAGAGATATAAAAGTAACAACACATACCAGTCACAAAATATGCATATATGAAATGTTATATACAGTTATTTGATGATGGAGGAATCTCATTATGACTTCAGGCTCTCTGTGGAATGACAGGATGTGGCTGAGCTCTGATTATGGTGGCCGTGGTTGAGACATTACCATAACTGGACTATACCTAAAGATACTGTTTTTATCATTCGAGGAGGTTTTACACTCGTTTCCACAATGACTGTACTAACTTACATTCCCATCTGCAGTTCACTAGCTTTTTTCCCTTTCTTCATCCCTGTCAGCTTCAGTTAATTTTGACTTTGTGATTGCAGTCGCTCTAATCAAGGTGAGGTGGCATTAGGATTTTGATTTGGAGTTCTCTTATGATTTATGAGGCCAAGTTTTACTTTTCTCCACAAATGTGGTGATTTGTAATGACTTCTCCAGACAAATTTTTTTTTTTTATTTTTTCCCTTAACAGAATTTACACTTCATCCTCTCCTCCCATTCCCCTCCCTCTCCCCCACTCCCTCTCTTCCCTTCCTCTCTTTTCTTAAGAGAGGGCAGGCAACCCTGCACTGTGGGAAGTCCAGTCCTTCCCCCCATCCAGGCCTAGGAAGTTTTGGTTTCACATAGACAAATAGACTAGAGTCCCAAAAAGCCAGTACATGCAGTAGAAACAAGTCCCAGTGCCTTTATCAATGGCTTCTCAGTCAGGACCCATTTTCAGCCATGTTCAGAGAGTCTGGTTTGGTAGCATGCTCATTCAGTCCCGGTCTGGCTGGATTTGGTGAGCTCCAATTAGAACAGGCACACTGTCTCAGTGGGTGGACCAACCCCTCACAGTCCAGACGTCCTTGCTCATCTTCTTCCTCCTTCTGCTCTTCAACTGGACCTTGGAGGCTCAGTCCGTTGCTCTGATGAGGGACTTTGTCTCTATCTCCATCCATTGCCGGACAGAGATTCTATGGTGGTATTTGAAATAATCATCAGTGTGATAGTGGGGCAAGGCCAGTTCAGGCACCCTCTCCTCTGCTGCCCAAGGACCTAGCTGGGGACATCCCCGTGGACACCTGGGATCCCCTCTAGAGCCAAGTCTCTTGCCAACCCTAAAATAGCTCTCTTAATGTAGATACCTTTTTCCCTGCTCCTATATCAGTCCTTCCTCCATCTCCACCCTCCCACTCCCCCAAAGCACTCTCCAGTCTTTCCCTTTTCCCTTCTCTCTCCCCCTCTCCCCTTCACCTAACCGCACCCCCACCCCCATGCTCCCAGCTTTTGCCCTGCAATCTTGTTTGCTTCCAATTTCCAAGAGGATCTATATATGATTTTTTTTGTATTTTTAAATTTATTTTATCTTTGAGAATATCATGAATTTATATCATTTCTCACTTCTCTCCCTATTCCAATTCCTTCCATGCTCATCCTACCATCTCTTAAATTCAAGGCCCGATTTTTATTGTTTCACACACAGACAAACACAACCTACTAAGTTCATTAGTTCTTACTAATATGTACATATGGCTAGGGATAAATATATCGGGGTGGGATTACTTATCTGGGAGATATCTGGAGAAAACTGGTATAACTGCCTTTTGAATAGTTTTCAGTTAAATCATTGACGTTTGTATAATTAAAATGCTTTATTGTAAAGAAATCATATTTACTACAATGAATAAGCAAAATAGCTTAATTTGGTGAGTATACAGCATGTATCTGCCACCAGTACAGTGGCCTACAATTATGTACAATTTTTTCAATCAAAAGGAAATAAAACATTAAAAACCTTTCAAGTATAAATCCAGGCATCTTTATCATTAAGAATAAAAAGATGTTCAATAAGAAACTATATTATATATATTTATATAGGTTTTAACAAAATTCTCAGCTTTCTACTGCATACACAGGAAGGAAAATTTCTTTTTTCCCTTTGTCACAAATATCAGCCAAATTAGGGTTGTAGTACACTAGTGGAGCGCCTACCTGGTTTGTGAAAGGCCCCAGTACTTTAAAAATAAATAAAAACAATTAATAGAAGGACTAATTTTGGTCATTGGTTTTGAGAAATATTCCAATGGATGTTCAGAGTAAACATCAGGAATTTTGATCTTGAAATCAGAAAGTACTTTATCCCAGTTAAAATTATTTTTATATTTATTACAGAATGGATACTTACAAAAATACTACATATTTTTCTTCAGAAATATACAATTTTGTACTAAATAACCATTAGATATGTGTTATCTATATAATAAATCCATCCATCAAAACATAATTTACGATAATGGCAGAAATAAATATAATCGATACCATCCATGACTACCATGGGGACGGGGAAAAGAGTAGAGATAGAGAGTCACACGAATAACTATAGAACTGTGTGATAGTGTAATAGAGACACATAGTATAAGAAAACATAAAATACAGCAAATTTATGAAACATAACCTTAACCAATGAACTTTTTGTAGTCATGATAAAGATGAGCCTAATGGTGCAGTAAACAAATTTAGTGTTCACAAACAATGATTTGTGATTAGGTCTATACATCCAACAGGGTGTTTATATTGCATGTGTGTATCGTAGCTGTAAGTATTTAATTCATTGCCTAGGTATGATGGTTTTCTGTTATATCATTTACATTTTGGAAGCTATTAACTGTCCAACATAATCTCTTCATTTGTTAAAAAAAATTAAAACTAGATAGATTATTTGTGTTTACTTTTAGTTGGCTAAGTAAAAATCCTTTCCACATAATACTAAAATTTAGTTTGTTTTCTTATTGGTTGACTGAATGGAAGGTTGACTCTGACTGACTGAATAAAGTAGTTGGCAGTTCATGGAACAGAAAACTGCCCTATGTGGAAAGTGATTTTGTGTTTACCTATTTATTGGAATAGATATATAACAGGAGTTTTTACATAATAAACTACACCAATTTTTTTTTGCTCTTCTTTGTTTCCTTGTATCATATTAGAACTATCATAAGCTCTTTTTTATCTAAATAAAACTAATTATTAAGATAGCTAAAATTCCCAGAATAATTTTTTGCAAATAATGAATGCAAAATTAAACCTTTATTATTTTGAGATTAGAAATTCATACTCATTTATTATATTCTTATGAAACAATAAATCACAGATAAACTTGCCTTTGAATGAGGAATAATCTTATACATTAGAAGAAAAACATTTTTTCTCACTTATATTTGCCAATATAATTTGATAACAACTTTATTTAGTCATTTTAATTATGTAGGTCAGAGTGAGCACTAGAAAATATTAGTAAACCAATCTTTTAAAATAAAAAATATATTCATAATTTTCTTATAACTGCTTGAAAACACTTAAAGACTTAACAAAATATAAAATAGTTTCTATTTGTTATTTTAAGCTCAAGTAGACATCCTGTCATAGGATCCATGACACCAGGGAAAATGCTAAGAATGAAAGCGTTCATTAGTTGTTTGAAAATCATGCACAGGTGAATATTGGAGAATATGAAGTCATGGTATTATTATGCAGTTTAAAATCTTGAAGACCAGTTTAGGCTTGAGCACTGACCAGTTTAGGGTACACTGTGTACATCTGATGTAACCCTACAGTTGTTCACCTACAGCCTCAAAATCTACCTACCACCCCAGCAGTTCTCAGCAGTCTACCAAAAGCCACAGCAGTCTTCCTCACGAAAAAACAAAAACAAAAGAAACCCAAAAAACAGTGGAAGCCCAGACATAGCACATAACTTACTACCACATCAGGCCCCCTACCACGACAGCTGTCTATCTACAAACATGGTAGCCCACCTTCCACAAGACTAGCCTGCCTTCCACCATAGCCATCTCTTCAGCCCTTTATCTCCTATCCCATCTCCCTAATCCCCATGGTTAAAATCTACCAGTCATCACTTCATTACTGATTAGTAGCAAGTCAGTGAAGCTTTCTTGCAATACTTCATTCCTCAAAAGATCTCAAAACCAACATGAAACAGTAGTTTAACATATAAACTCTACAGCCTCCAACCCTCAGCCTATCTAACGATAATGCTATAAAAATTATGAAGAACTACTGAAATTTTAACCCTAATGATAACAACCATTACAAATAATTGAATGGTAGAGTAGACTTATCCCACAATATAAATTAAACTCCATTAGAGGAAGACTTGTGTCCATTCTTGATATTAAATACTATATAGCTCAAAATCTATAATTTTATACAGTATTCAAAATTTAATGAAAAATATGAAAGACAAACAGTGAGAAAAGTGTGGTTTACACTCTCAAGAGACAGAACAATGAACCCATGATCAAAAAGTGGGAGCAGATGGATGAGATGCCTACAATTAACATGGAAGGCATCTATTATAAAGAATTCAGGCATAAATAGATTCATCCTTTATATTCATATGAAAAATCTCTGAAGAAATGATTGGAAACAATGCAAATGCTAATGTCATCAAGAATCCAACAAAGTACCCAGTCACAAACAACAACACATCTAAAAAATAAGGTACTGCAAAGTCACATCAGTGAACTTGGAAGCAACTTAGGAATTAGGTTACTGAAAGGAAGGTTAACCTAAAATATCCACTTTAGGTACAAATGAGAAAGCTAAATATCAACAGAAGAAGAATAGAGCTTGGTTGGTGATAGCCAATAGCAAACAATATACTCAAAATCAGAACCAAAGACAGGGGAAATGGGTAAAATATCAGAAAAATCAATTCATAAATATCCACAAAATAACTTCAAATACTATATCAGAGACCTGAAAACACTAGTAAATGACATACCGAAATAATAAAATAAAAATAAGATGCAATGCCGGGCTGTGGTGGCGCACGCCTTTAATCCCAGCACTCGGGAGGCAGAGGCAGGTGGATCTCTGTGAGTTCGAGGCCAGCCTGGTCTACAAGAGCTAGTTCCAGGACAGGCTCCAAAGCCACAGAGCAGCTTCTGTAAAGCAAAGGACATTGTCACTAAGACACAAAGGCAGCCTACTGACTGGGAAAAGATCTTCACCAACCCTGCAACTGACAAAGGTCTGATCTCTAAAATATATAAGGAACTCAAGAGACTAGACGGTAAAATGCCAATTAACCCAATTAAAAAATGGGGCGCTGAACTGAACAGAGAATTCTCAACAGAAGAAGTTCGAATGGCCAAAAGACACTTAAGGTCATGCTCAACCTCCCTAGCTATCAGGGAAATGCAAATCAAAACAACTTTGAGATATCATCTTACACCTGTCAGATTGGCTAAAATCCAAAACACCAATAATAACCTTTGCTGGAGAGGTTGTGGGGTAAGGGGTACACTCATCCATTGCTGGTGGGAATGCAACTTGTGCAACCACTTTGGAAAGCAGTGTGGCGGTTTCTCAGGAAATTCGGGATCAACCTACCCCAGGACCCAGCAATTCCACTATTGGGAATCTACCCAAGAGATGCCCAATCATACAACAAAAGCATATGCTCATCTATGTTCATAGCGGCATTATTTGTAATAGCCAGATCCTGGAAACAACCTAGATGCCCTTCAGTGGAAGAATGGATGAAGAAACTGTGGAATATATACATGCTAGAATACTACTCAGCGGTAAAAAACAATGACATCTTGAATTTTGCAGGCAAATGAATGGAAATAGAAAACACTATTCTGAGTGAGGTAACCCAGACCCAAAAAGATGAACATGGGATGTACTCACTCATAATCGGTTTCTAGCCATAATTAAAGAACATCGAGCCTATAAATTTGGGATCCTTGAGAAGATAATAAGAAGGTGAACTCCCAAAAAAAGATATAGTAATCCTCCTGGATATTGGAAGTAGACACGATCGCCAGGCAAAATTGGGAACTTGAGGGTTGGGCAAGACTGGGCCAAGGGAAGATGGGGAGAGAAAAGTGTGAAGGGGAGAACGGGGGGAGCTCGGAGGAATGGGGTGCTTGGGATATAGGAAGGGTGGATATGGGAGCAGGGAAGCATATATCTTAATTTAAGGAGCTACCTGAGGGTTGTCAAGAGACTTGACCCTAGAGGGGTTCCCAGGTTTCCAGGGAGACGCCCTCAGTTAGTTCCTTGGGCAGCTGAGGAGAGGGAGCCTGAAAAGGCCAGTTCCTATAGCCATACTGATGATTTTCTTGCATATCACCATAGAACCTCCACCTGACGATAGATGAAGAAAATGACAGAGCCCCACATTGGAGCACGGGACTGAGCTCCCAAGGTCCTGATGAGGAGCAGAAGGAGAGAGAACATGAGAAAGAAAGTCAGGACCGTGAGGGAACCTCCATCTGGCGACAGATGGGGAAGGTGACTGAGCCCCACATTGGCGCACTGGACTGAGCTCCCAAGGTCCTGATGAGGAGCAGAAGGAGCGAGAACATGAGGGAGAAAGTCAGGAACGAGAGGGGTGCGTTCACACATGGAGATGGTGGGACAGAACTAATGGGAGATCACCAACTCCAGTTGGAATGGGACCGATGGATCATGCGACCAAACCCGTCTCTCTGAATGTGGCCAACAGCGGGGGCTGACTGAGAAGCAAAGGACATTGGTGCTGGGCTCTGATTCTTCTGCATGGATGGGCTCTGTGGGAGCCTTCTCAGCTTGGTCGATCACCTTCCTGGACCTGGGGGGAGTTGGGAGGACCTTGGTCTTAGCATAGAGTGGGGAACCCTGATGGCCCCTTGGCCTTGAGAGGGAGGGAGGGGAGGTATGGATGGAGGGGAGGAGAGGGAAGGGGGAGAAGGAGGGGAGGGAGGGGGGAGGAGGAGGGAAGGAGATGGAAATTTTTAAATATAAAAAAAATAAACCATGAGGAAAAAAAAAAACCAAAAAAAAAAAAAAAGATGCTATGTAATTTACTCTCAAATAAATAGAGACCGAAAGGTCATGAAAATTTTTCTGTTACCCATAAAACCAAACAATGGAACAGAAACTAATTTTAGGAAAGTCTTTCTTGTTACAAAGCAATAAGACAATATACTAAAATCTCTACTACGGTGAAGTTGGAAGTGATGAGCCGATAATTACCATCCCAGAAAAAGTACTTTTAATGAATGAAAAAGTTGAAAAACACTTTCTGCCAACTTACTTAAGAATAAATTTAACAATATGTTACAGAGGCTCCTATGCACTGAGCTTCTGATACCATAGGACTGAACAGTGAGAATTACCATCAGAGAAAAACAGTACAAACAAGGAAATGGGGAAAACTGGAAATGAAGCTTGTGGAGGTGAGTGGGAGCTATGTTCCTGGAATATCCTACAAGGTGTTGTGATACCAGATATAAACAGTAAGTATTGATGTTTGCTTGTACATAGATATATTTCCTAGCTTTATTTGCAGACAGAGCTAGAAGTAATAACCCTAGCAACACTGAGCATTTCTAGTTCCTATGCATTTATTTTTCTAAACATCATTTTACAATAAAACTCACTACAGCTCCATATTGAAATAACTCACTCAAGGGTAAGGAAGGAAAAATACTATTTATAATTATTATTATTATTAGCATTTAAAGCATTCAGTCATGCTAGAAAATAAAGTGCTTAAAAAAGAAAATGGTGGAAAGATATTATTAAATCTGGATCTCAAATTTCCATAATGCTATTCAGTAGTTTAGACTTTGGTCAGGCATGGTCAACTTCTCCAAAGAAAGAAATTTGTCATTTTAAAGAAGTATAAGAAGGATCCTTAAAACTTGAACTTACTGAGAAGTAGGGCAAGCTCCTGTGAGATTAACACAAACTTTGCTGGAGGTGAAGGGATCCCTAGGAAGGTTCTGGGTAGGGTTTAAGCTTGATGAAATCTAAACTGAAGACTGTTTGGCATGCCATATTAAAGATGACTCACAGGGTGCCAGTTTGAAATAGTCATGAGGAAAGAAGGTGGCAGGATGGATTGTGGCCATAGCCCCTTGTACACAATTTGAACAAAATATTCCTTTGATTGTACTGGTAAGGGTTGATGGATTGGAATTGAGAAGTGGAGACAAAGGAGGATAAAGCAGAGATAAGATGATTACTTCAGCAAAATTGATGTGTCATTTGAAAAAGCCCACAGGAATGAAAACCAGAAATTTTTCTGTGTTTTTGTTCTATAGTGGTTTATTTTTATTTTAAAAATACAGTATTATGAAACTCTTAGATATTAAGAATGCAAAAATCCAATATAGATTTTTAAAAATTAAATTGTTTTACTGAAATTTAGGTTAAATCAGTGAATCAACAGCATGTGAAAGTCTAAATAACAAATGAAATTTATTTTTAATAAGACAGTTTGAAGAGCACAGTTTCTAGGATTCAGAAGAATTTTTTTAAAAATCAGCAATTTCAACATTTTCAAGGAAAATCCAGAAATATGGTTAGTTTTAGTCTGAAAAACATATTCATTATTTAATAACACTTATAAATATGGGAGAAATGGACAAGTTTGTGATAGCAGCCTTTAAATAGCAAAGCCTGATATCAGAATGTGAATTTCACATGGTGCTAAGGTGGCAAACAGGAACAGCCCATGTTACAGTCTCTTTTCCATAGTCCACATGAAAACAATACAGTCAACATTTTCAGAGACTTTGTGTATTATTATAGAAAGCTTTCCAATTCCAGTCATCAGTTGAATGACACTATTTCACCACTCAACAGAGATACTATTAATGTGATCCAAAGCAATAATTAGAAATGATAAATCTGCATGGATCTTCTGTATCTGAGTCACAATTCATAAAGAGTAACTAACTGGTAAAAGAGAAAACCACTCTCTTAACTGCTTATCTGCTTGTTTTGATAAAAAAAAAAAACTTCTACAAGAAGCAACTTAAAGGAGGAAGTCCTCATCCCTGCTCATGATGCATGGCTCCAGTCTGGGAGGATCATGGCAGGAGTAGTTTGAGGTAACTGGTCATATTGTATCTACACTCAAACACTGATGACTGTTAGCAGTCTGCACTTTATCTCCTGTTGATGAGTTGATGGAGGACTCTCATTGGTTAATAAAGAAACTGCCTTGGCTTTTTGATAGGGCAGGATTTAGATAGGTGGAGTAGACAGAACAGAATTCTGGGAAGGGAAGTTAGTCAATAACCCTGCCTCTCCCCTCTGGGACAGTCGCCATGAAGCCAGCCACCAGGTCAGACATGTTGAATCTTTCCCGGTAAGACACCACTTGTGGTGTTACACAGATTATTAGATATGGGTTAGTCAAGATGTGAGTAAGAGGCTGAAACTAATGGGCCAAGCAGTGTTTAAATAAATACAGTTTGTGTGTTGTTATTTTGGTTCATAAGCTAGCCAGGCAGCCAGGAGCTGGGCGGCAGGAATACAGCCCGCAGGGCAGGTCCTTCTACAATGAGTCCAGGATCGTGGACCAGAAATGGATCAAGAGAGTTCTCTACAGACATTCCTAGTTCTGCCAGCTAATTCTCTATCTTATCAAATTGACATTGAGATTAACATCAGTAACTCTTTTGGCTAGTTGTTGAATTCAGGGAAATTTAGATATTCAATTGGTAAGAACTCACAGAAAATTAATTGCAGTAATTTGTTTTCAAACAATACTCATTTACAAATGATTTTTAAATGTTGTTTGGGTGAGACAAATTTATCCAGAAAAGAGAAATAGAATAGACAGTATGAATGTATGGGGAGAATTAGAATGACATGAGTAGGTGGGAAGAAACATAGAGCCAGATGAGGGGTGGGATATAGGGAGAGACAGTTAAAATGAATGGCTGTTTGAGAGAGAGAGCACTTGGGCCATGCACCCATTTTTCTCTGGGTCCCAGAAAGCCACCCCCTAACTTGGTCCCATCTTTAAAGATAATTGGTTAACGAGGCTTCCCCATCACCTCAAGAGCCATTCAAACTGAATAACAAACTATGTACAATAAGAGTAAATATCAAGTATAAAACTAGAAACAACATAAACAATATTAAGCAAGAAACACATAACAAATGTTTTAATAAACATTCTATTCCAAAGAGTCTAAGTCTTGGATATTTTCCTTTCTTAAAAAAAAAATGAAAAAAGAGGGGGAAGTAGTGTAGGACAATTCTTTATTCTGTCAATTACATTTTAAATAAATGCTGATTGGCCATAGCCAGGCAGGAAGTATAGGTGGAACAACACGACAGGAAAATAGAGGTGTGACAATGAGAACAGGAGAATTCTGGGAAGAAGAAAGCTCTTTCCCCAGTCCTGTTCAGAACATGGAAGAAGCAAGATGTGACCTGCTCCATTAAGAAAGGTAACAAGGCATGTGGCTAACATAGATAAAAATAGTAGGTTAATATAAGCTACAAGAGCTAATAAGTAGCCTGAGCTAATGGGCCAATCAGATTTATAACTTGTGGAGATCTCTGTGTGATTTTCTCTGGGATTGAACAGCTGGGGGACTGGGCAGGACAGAAACCCCAATGAGTCTGGCCCTGTGAGCATACCAGCTGGGGAACTGGGCAGAACATAAACCCCAACAAGCAGGACCTCATATTACAGGCAAACATTTTTGGGAGATGAACATTGTCCTCCAGAATTGCTTTCCACTGTCATAGGGGAGGTTTTCTCTTTATAGGATCCTGCAAAAGTAAAATGATGGTTAAGTTTCAAGATTACTGTCTAGCATAGTTGCAAACAATTTCTGAGCAGTGTATAGGGATTTTTCCAAAATTATTATTTGAAAAAAAATGTCACAATGATGACAACCATACATGTGGTAAGGAAACCATATAGTGTTGGGGCAGGATTTTACTCTTGTCCTTCCAGGAAAAGTCACATCTTCAAAAATTCAAGAGACCCTGGATTTTGGATGCTGACAGAAGGAAAATTAACTATGCAATAAGTATCATTGAGAAAAACAAAAAAAAAATATGACTTATGAAGAGAGGTGATCAAAACATACACACACATACACACACACATATATACACACACATGAATGTATAGAGCTTTATTTGGAGGTGGACAATGGTTCTATACTTCTCTAAATGCAAGTCATTCATGTTTGTTATACTTTTAGTCAGACTAATTAGGTTCTTTAGATACATAGAGTTTGTATTCTGCATAGATAGATTAGATAGATTGTTTTTTTTTTTTTTTTGAGACAGGGTTTCTCTGCAGCTTTAGAGCCTGTCCTGGAGCTAGCTCTTGTAGACCAGGCTGGTCTCGAACTCACAGAGATCCGCCTGCCTCTGCCTCCCGAGTGCTGGGATTAAAGGCGTGCGCCACCACCGCCCAGCTCTTAACTTTGTTTATACTGGTTATAATTCTAATCTTTTACTTGATATCTCTTCCTAATGTATATAGTTTTGTATTGGGTTTGTAAGTCTTTTATTTAAAAAAATGGGGAGATGCTCCTTCAGCCAATAGCCATCAAGATACCAGCTCACATGGGCGTGGTCTCTTATACTGTAAATGCAGTTGTAAAGCATGTGTTTTCTCTCTTGCTTCCCATTCTCACTTCTGGCTGATAGACCCTGTTCCTGTTCCCCATTCATGCAGAGGGCTATTATCTAAGACAGTGATCTATAAGTCTCCCCTAATTAAATAATTCTTTCTTATTCATAACTCTGAACTAGTGTGGGATTATTTTGTGACTTCCGCCATTAGTTATTTAGTGTAAATCACAGACTGTGTGCTCCAAGGAGATCCCTGATTGGTAAGTGACCGCAAGACCACAAATGCCAAACAGAGACAACCAGGGAAGTTTGTGTCCTGCCTGAGCATCAGCAAGTTCTAGAAAACTGGACCCAGAAGCCAGCTGAGATGTTTAATGAGAAAATATGAAGGACTGCATCTAGCGGCTACTCAGAGCTGCTGCGTGGGAATTATATACCCAAATGAACTGCGTGGAGCCTCATACCAGCTAGCTAGAGCTGCTGGAGAACTGAGCCCCACAAATCGGGTGCCAACTATGGAAGCAAATTCAATTTGGGAAATAGCCAAGCTAACTTAAAGATAAACAATTATTTTTGTTTATTATAAGGGAAAACTCACGAAACTGGAATGAGAAGTCCAAGCTCAGCTGTGCAGCAAGGGAACCACAGAGAGAGAGGGAGAGGGAGAGGGAGGAAGAGGGGGAGGGGGAAGGTGGAGGAGGAGGTGGAGGGAGAGGGGAAGGGGGAGGGAGGGGGGAAGGTGGAGGAGTGGTGGAGGGAGAGTGGGATGGGGAGGGAGAGAGAGAGGGAGAGGGGGGGGGGGAGGGAGAGTGGGACAGGGAGGGAGAGGGAGAGGGAGAGAGGGAGGGGGAGGGAGAGGGAGAGCGAGTGCACCTGGGTCAGATATCTTTTTTTCTCTGGGTCCCAGAAAGCCACACCCTAACTTGGTCCCACCTCTTAAAGATAATTGGGTAAGAAGGTTTTCCCATCACCTAACAATTGAATTTCAGTAAGAATCCCAAACTTTAGCCTTTCTATAAAATGAGATCCTGATTTTTTTACTGAGAAATACACAATTGGTTCAACAAACTAAGTAATACTTCTTTCAATTTACCCAGTAAGACAGAATGGGTTGCCATATAAAAACAAGGAAATAAATAAACAATAAAAACATCATTGACTTTCTGGTTCCTAGATCCCCTACGAGAATGCTTCTCTGCCATTCTGGAAATTTCAGTACTACCCCATCCTATTTTGTGTTTCCCTTGAATCCACTAGTCTGCTTTACATATACAGGGTAGCTTAATGGCTTAAAACAATAGTTGATTATTACTCAGGATTTCATGAAATAATTATATAATTTGCTGATTGCGATTTTTTTAGGCTCAAATATTGTTGACTAGGCTTTTTCCTCTCACATCCTGTGGCAACTGTCAGGCTGGCTGAAGTATGTGTAGACTTGACATCCCTAAATGGATGTCTTTTTACAGTTCCACATGGAGTCAATCTCTGAAAAATTGCTCCCGACTAATTCAAAGGGCAGCTTCTCTGAGCAGTGAGAATTAAAAAAAAACAATGAGCAAGGGAGTCTGCAGTCTAGGTATGGTAGTTCCTTTATTACACAAGGAAGTTACAAAGTCGGCCTGCATTCTCTCGTGGGGAAAGCAAACTATCTTGACAGAAGAAGATGCAGACACAGAATGAGATGAAACGTTGTGGTCAGGCCTGCAAAGCACAGTATCATTTCATGTCTGTTCCTGGTGTGATAAAACACCCTGAAAAAACCAGGATAGATGAAAAAGGCTTAATCTTATCTCATAGAAGGTACAGTTTACTATGGTAGGGAAATCCAGGATGTAGGATTCTGAGGCAGTAACTGGTTAAGCTGTACTCACTTAAAAGGAAGCAGAAGGAATTGAATTCTGGTTCTCAAATTGCTGCACCCCTTTAATGTGGATCTTTCCACCCCAATCAATCTAATTAAAAGACTCACTTGTAGGCATGTCCAGAGGCTTGTCTCCTATGTGACTCTAGATCCAATCAACTTGATAACCAAGATGAACTCTCAGGATTACTAATAACTGTATTGTCCTTTTGAAGAATTGTGGATTTACTAACTTTTGCTTCCATAAATAATCAAATGAAATAAATTGTCTTGGTTTAACTCTCTTTATAACAATAACTTGAAAAAATTTGCTTTCTAATAACACTGACTAATATGATTGTTATATTTGGATTAATGATGTTTGGGATTAACTGTAGTTCACTGAAGTTTGTGGGCTACAAAACAAAAGGCAAATTGCTCCTTAAGTGGGTGTGATGAGGATAAGTTTTTACCAGTGTTCATAGAGCAATATGAAACGTTAGGCTGTTTAGTGTATGAGGCACAGAAGGACTGTGTAGATAAGGGATCAGTAGAATTATTTCATTAGTCAAGTGGGGAAAGTAACAGTGAAGTAACTTTCCTCAGCATATTCTCCAGTCACCATGAAGAAAAGTGAAAGTACCTGTTGTGAATGATGTGATAGTGGTTAGAGAGATCTCCTGCAAGGTTGTGTTCATATTGATGATGCAACATGATGCAGCTGATGAATTATATCTGGAAATATTATATATACACATATATTAATAATATAAATAAATAATATATAACATAACATTATATAATATAATAATATATATTACATATATATATATATATATATATATATATATTAGTCTGTATTCTACTTGCAACAACATAGATAATAGTTCTTGGAACTAAAACATGAATGCAGTGTAAAAAGACATATTGTAATACCCTTGCAAAGATGTTACTATATATACTAATCAAAAGATTTCCAATCAGTTCTGCCCAAATTTAGCACTTCTAGTTTGCCAGCAATTCTGAACATAGATACATCTCTCTTGCTTCATTCTCTCTTCTGAGACTACACAAGTTCCAAGGGATTGGCAGATCCAAACTAATGGTTTCACTTAGGTTTCTGCTTGTTCATGTTCAGAATGAAGAGAGGCATTAACTGTGCTTCTGCGTGTCTAATTCCAAGCATCTCTTCTCATTTGCTATGAGACACAACTTACAGCAGGTCTTTGTAACAATGTGTTGCAGATAATCAAGGAAATAAATAGCTTGGCACACAGTTGTGACAACAATGAGAAAAGTCTCCTGAGTCTCTGGGTCTGATTCAACTCAGCTCTCTGCATGGAAGGGTCCTTCAACTGAGAAAAGAACAAATAAACAAACAAACTAAAAACATTCATTAATGTTTATTTAAAACAGTGAGATGTGAAATTTGTTCCAATTATCCCATGGTAGCATAATTTACGATATTTGTACAAGTAATTATGGCCAATGAAATTGTCTCATTATTCCCTGATTTAATGATTTCCAAGTTTAGTATAAAATAGCCATCATTAATACAGTTTAGGAAAAGATTAGTTATATACAACCAAAAGAATATTAGTGTAACACAAATTACAGTTAGCATTTGAAATATATGATATCTGATATATATGATAATTGTTCATTATCATGCATAGTTTTTCTCAGGAAACATTTTTCTGCATGTTTTGTGAGATGCTCATTTATCGTCATAGTGTCTGTCTTTGACTGGAAACAGGTAATAAAATTATTCATCAAGAACACTAGTAGCTTGGCCAAAAGAATGTGAGAGAGTCACAAGCAACCTTTTAAGGACAGTAGGTATGATCTCAGGCACTTTCTCACCTATATGAAGAAAGAAAATTATCTAAGTCCCTACTACTTATGTTACTACATTCTGAAGTTTTCTTGACAGACTGTATATTTTCCTAGTTATATATTTACATTTTAATTGTGATCTAATAATTTGTCAAGTGAGTTTTCTTTTAAAACAAATTTCCACTGAAGCTTTTTCCTAAGCTTGTTCATTTACTCATCCAAATTCTATAAGTGTTTTAAAGACACAAATTCCTAGCATTATGACCCAAGCTACAGAAATTTAAGCAATACAGTTT
This sequence comes from Arvicola amphibius, assembly GCF_903992535.2. NCBI lineage: Eukaryota > Metazoa > Chordata > Mammalia > Rodentia > Cricetidae > Arvicola > Arvicola amphibius. Next base: position 191,164,044 of record NC_052048.2, read on the forward strand.
TAAGGCGTTAATTAGAAACAAATAAACCAAAGGAATGTGAGGACTACAAGAAAATATTTTAAGTGTGTCAGAGGTTACTTAATGAAATTATTATCTAATGACTATTCTACGGAAAGGAAAGCATTAGTGTCATTATCCTCTGTGTCTAAACTACCCACCGGTGAACACGATGTACCCAAGATTTCAGCTGTGAGCTCAAAGCTCTCAGTTTGGTGTTACATCATGTATCTCTGTATCTCACTCTTTATAAATTAGTGTCTGTTGATTTGCTACAATTCTCTCTAGCTTAACTAAACAATCAGACATCCTTTTAAAATGCAAAAACAAACAAGAATGTGAAACCTTGAATTAAGCTACCCAACATGGGGCATTATTTTGAACCACTGTACATTTTAATTTTTAAACAAGAAAATACATTTAAGATAAAAATAGTATACAAGGTTCTAATGAGAAATATAATTAACTCTGAGGAGTGAAAAGGTGATAACCATTTATGATGCTTGCTAAAACTGAATGTTCAATAAGTATATTGTTTCATAAAAATACCAACTTTGAACAAAAGTAAAGAAGGAGATTCCAACTCTGGCCAGCTCACTTCTCATTGCACATTTATTAAGATACTCTAAGTTCACTATAGAAAGAAATAGTAAAGAAAGACTAAAACTTATATCCCAACCCCAAACATGTAAGTGAGGAAGTCTTTGGAATGAGTGACAAATTCAACAGGATTTAATGAAATTTTAGAGCTGTAAGAGAAAACATTATTACTTTTTGTTCATCTGAAAAACACTGACTAAAGTGTCTTGTTCGTCTGACAGAATAGGGGAAGTGAATGAGTGTGATGCTGTCAGTCCTAAGCCCATCAGTCAGTAAGTAGCACCTCAGAGATGGTACCTTGCAATGGGAGTTACAAGCGCACTCTGCCTTCCATTTTACAGGATCTCTGACTTTCACCATGAACAATATGTGATGACAATTACTAGACACAGGACAATAGAAAACCATGGAAGCAGAAACCCTTGCAGTCATGGTGCTCAAATTTTGACAAATATGAGTGATTAAACAAGGAAGTAAAATCATGTATAGAAGCATGACAATGGCCTCAGACAGTTGGAATCCAGAGCAGCACAGCATGAAGGCTGTTTGGTTAGTGGGAAATGAGGTCTGAGCTTTAGAAAGGAAAGGCCTGCTTGCAGACATAACTGTGTGTAGTTCTAGGAGTGACGTTTTGTTGGCATCCAGTGCCAAAGGCCAAAAGGTAGCAAGAGGAGCCAGGTACCACAGTCAGAAAGAATGTCAATGATACAAAGAAAAACATTGAGAATGGGGGTGTGGTTTTTGCAGGTCAGGAGTTTGCACAAGTACCAAACTGCATGGCCTTGAAAGACAGAGCAGACACTGGCAAGTTTCATGAAGATGAAAGATAAACTATGTCATTTAAAGAAGAATAAGTGCAGATTTACGTGTATGTAAAGAAGTCAAGAATGGCATGAAGGAAAAATTTGGGGAACATAATCGTGAAGACTATAGTGTTTTGTGTAATTATGACATTTTAAAATTTTATTGTCCATAAATATTAAATCTTAGTATTACAGTTAGATTTATTAGCAAATAATCCTTCTAGGGTTTTAAACTTCTTTACAGACATTCATTTTGCTTTGAATTATAATTCATGTATTCATCAATAAATAGTTGTTAAACTATGGAGGTCTGAAAATGAGAGCCCATTTCCACATTGAGGGGGTCAGAGATTGGAACTTACCTTTATTCCTTCAAAGTCACTGTGTTTTTACCTCAAACAAAGGTCCCACCTAGATTTAGACCAGAGAGTACTGCTCTCTCAAGGTTATTGTCAACAGGTGTGGCTATTAGCCACACCTTCTACTTCAGGAGTAGAGAATTAGATATGTTCCTACCTCAAACCAAAGTGTAAGGATCCAATTAAGGGTTCAGTTCCTTTATGGAGATAACTTTGGAATCCACCCAGGGAATAGTTTGCCTACAGAATGTTTTGGTCTAGGGTGTGAGTGTGACTTGTTTTGTTCTAGCTACAGAATGTTTAACTATGAATGTAGCCCAGACGACCTGCAATTGGTATGCTCATTGCCTTGTATTGTGTTAATGCAGTTTTTTGTCTTACTCCTACATTTTGAGGTGAGGGTTATTAAAAGCAAATAGAAATTAAACGCAGGTGAAATTTCAGTACTCACTGAAATTCAGTCCCGGTACTACCCTATATGTTTCTCCATTTTATTATTTTCTTTAGCATCTTCATATTCTTTACTAATATTTTCTAAATCCCCACAACTCTACTTTGGCAAGAGGTATTTTCGTTGAGGCTGGTCCCCGACATTAAACATCAATTTTGGTCTACCTGTATGCAGTTTTAGTTGCTTCATTAAAATCTAAGACTATTTTAATTTTATTCTTTATACAACAATCTGTTTTGAATTGAAGTATAATAAAGTCATTGCCTAGCCCTTTCTTCTGAATCTAGTGTAAATTGGTAACATGTTGCTTATATTTTTCATAATTTTCTCAAGGAAAATTATTGTATTTCATTATTTAAAAAATAAACATGATTTAAGAAATGTTATGACTTGTGTATAGACAGTATTTTCTTATGTCATTGGTAAGTATTTGAATTTAATAACAGTTTGGTAAATGGTTTGTGGTATTCTGTTTAAGTTAGCAAAGATGGGGGCTATAAACTCAGTTTTAGAATCAGTGATAATTTTCATGAATTCTTCTCCAGGGTTTGGTTTAGTTGGAAAATATATGGAAGATGTTATAGAATAAAAGGAAATATAAGGTAGTTTTGAAGAATCATGGTAACTCTTTTGCTTGTCAGAATTGAAAAATTGAATCTCTATTATACTGCAGTTTTGATCTGCAACCTGGGTGGAAAATACACAACATGAAGATTCATATTCATAGTTAGTTTAACTGAATTTAGAATCACCCAGGGTAACCACCTCTGGTCATATCTGTGAGAGAGTTTTCATAGAGAATTAACTGAGGAGGCACAACTCTTCCTGAATAGGTAGTTCCAGCCATCTCATGGGCAAAGGTGCTACAGTATAAAGAAAAATGGAGAAAGCCTGCTCTCTATGACATCCCACTTTTTATGTTTGTTGGCTTGTTGAGATAAGAGCAGTCAGTTCTATTCCTGTTACCACATAACTACTCTAACCTCCATTTCTTGTCTGCCTTGATAGACTGTATATCCTCCAATAATATACCAACTAAATTCTACAACTTTACACTTATTCCTCAGCAGGGACTCAGTCAACCTGATGATAAAAATAAGATAGACAATATTATCAAAATACACACAGTTTGTTGCATTTTACATATGGCTCCTACAGCAATATAAAAGTATTCTTTATTGTTGACATTATCTTATACTCATATGTAGGCTTTGACTGTTATTTTTCCTTGATCATTTTGCATTAAAATTAAGTCATCATTTTCTCTTATCATATTGTATAAATTTCATTGACACTATGAATTATTTCATCTGTCCTCAGTTATGTATCATCACATGGTTTTTGACCGGGGTGTTGAACTATTTTTGTTTATATTGCTGCAGTAAAGTAACAGTCACTACAAGATTTCCAGATCTTCCTCATTAGAGATTGCAAAAAAAAAAAAAGTCATATAATATCTTATGGAAGAGGGGGAGTGCATTTGAAAGTATAGTTTGAAAGTATAGTTGTTGCTTATCTGTTTTTAAGATGGAGAGGTTGTTCTGGATTATGTAGAGTATTCATCAAATTTGTAAATGTTCCTTGTAAGTGTAATAAGGCTGGGGAAATAAAAGAAAGATTGTAATCGATTTATAGCTTTGTCAAATGAAACAGGAGTTAAAGAGACCAGGTAAGAATCATGGATTAAGTCTCTAAGGAATGTAGCCCTGTGGCCAAGGTGACTTTAAGCAATTTGAGTCTTATTTTAGATTTCTGACCCTTAGAACTCCACAATATGAAGCTATAATGTGTCAAGCCACCATAGTTGTGGTGATTTTTCATTTTCAAACAATCAGAAGAAACTATATAACACAAGTGTGACTTGATATTCCTCACCATATTTTAAAAGACTTATAGTGATTGTATTAAGAAGGGACTAGACATGTGCTGTTCTGGTAGATTCTATTTCTAGTATAAACAACCGATTTTGTGATACTTATGAATCATTAGGATGTCATCAGTCCATTAAAGAGTAGATATGAAGCCTTCTTAACTGCTCAGTCATCCTCCACCTCCTGAAAGGGCTTTGGAGATCATTCTTAATACACTATCTGTGTAAGCCTCCAAAGGTAGGGTACAAACCTTCTCTCGACCTTCTCATGGTCGTTACATTGGCTGTCCTCTTCTCTGTGATATCTACCTCTCTTCACTCGCAGCTATTGGAATTCCACTCAGCATTTAAAATTGGCCTGGGAAACCTTCTCTTTGTGAAGTCTCCTTGCTCATTAAACCTACTGAAAATATGAGATTATCATATAGATGATAGGTATACTTTTCCCACTGCCAAATTTCTGTTGAGTTCCTATTGTAAAATGAGTTTCAAATTGTCTCAATTTGTGTATGCTGATTTTATTTTCCTAGTGCAGTTTGCTGGATGTTTATAGTTTTTTTTGTTGTCATCTAACACAATAGGTATAATTCTGAGCAAAGAATATGCCTATAAGTGAAAATGTTTATTGAATTAAAATACGTTAAGTTCACATTCTCTATACATAACATTTACTCTCATTGAAGAGTAGAATACACAGCAAGTCAAAGCCTTATTTCAGTTCTGAGCAGGAATTGCAGAGGTTAAGCCCACAGGTTTGTCTAGATGGTTTCTTTTGTATCTTGCATTGTTTACACAGTGTGAATGCAGCAATATCTGTATTCAGGTTTTACATGATATTGAATATGCCTGGATTAGCTTAGAATTAGAAATTCTTCCATATTATTTGCAAAGGAGTAAGGTTAATTCTAACATTTTTTCAAGGGCAACATAAAGAAAAGTTAATAATAAGAGTTTAATGTAGAAATAGTATGAATAAGAGTCTTTATTTGATAAATTCAAGAGGAAATCAGTATAGAAATGCTCATTTAAAGTTATGCAATTTAATGTGATTATCAAAAATAAAACAAAATAATCACAACCCAAATCTTTTGTCATTGAGACAGATGACTCATTATCTCACAGTCAATCCATCCAACAAAATTCAATAAAGACTATGGACTTTTTGATACTGTAGTAATATGCTTACTTGTTTGGAAAAATCAAATGACAATATTATAGACAAAGAATATAATAGAAGAGAAAAGGGAAAAAAGAAAATGAAGGTAGGGATGGAATAAGAAGAAAAATGAGTCAGGACATGGGTGATCTTTCTTTGGAAATCATCCAAAATCTTAAAGTTTTAAAAATATCAACTTGAGAAATTATTGAAAATTTAATGCAAGATGAGAACAAATAACAGCCTAATGACTTAATTCCTTACATATACCTTGTGTCAAGTACATGATAATATAGATCCAGATTTATTAGTCATTAATTTCATAATTCACTATACACTACTATTTTTATATTATCTTAATCTTAAGAGTCAACAGATATTGCTATTATCTGTTATTGCTATTAACATAGAACTTGTCACATGAATTATTTTACTTTTTCTGAGAACTTTTCTTTCAATTATATAGCTTTCCAATATTCAGAAAAATCCTGTTTTGGTAACATATGGAACTAGCTCATCACATATATTCATATTATTATAATGTATCAATTAATATACTCCATATTATATACATTTTAAGGGGAGGAAAGATGTGTTGGCCCAGATCTCTGTTAGTACCATGTTTCTAAATGATGTATGCATTATACTTGAGAGGAGAATCAACAGAAGATGGCAGATAATGTTATTCATTATTATCTTCATTAAATTTGTTTTTATGTTGAAAATACTTTTTATGCTATATATTCTGACTATACTTTTCCCTTCAAAAATTCCTTCCACATCTGTTCTGACTCCAAAATCACCCACATTCACACCCTATCTCTCTCTCTGTTTCTCTTATTAGCAAAACCAGTGACAGCTCATTCTGGCAATGATGTGGAATATGGGGAATATTCATCCATTGCTGGTGGGAATGCATAGTTGCAAAGCCATTATGGAAACCAATATGACAGTTCTTTAGAAAGTTGGGAGTCTATAAGCTTCTAGTAACACTCTACCATTCTTGGGTATTTATCCAAAAGACCCCACAAGGACATTTGCTCAGCCATGTTCATTGATTCCCGATTTATAATCGCCAAACCTGGAAATAAGCTAGGTATCCCTCAACAGAAGAATGGGTAAAAAAATGTGATACGTTTACACAGTAGAATATTATTTAGCCATTAGAAAAAAATGACATCATGAAATTTGTAGGCAAATGGTTAGAACTAGATGAAAAATCATCCTGAGTAAGGCAACCCAGATCCAAGAAGATAAATATGACGTGTATTTTCTTATATGTCGATAATAGTTGTTACATAAATTACAACCAATTCCCAATGCATAGACCCAGAGTGTTGAGGTAGAGAGAAAGGGACTAGGGTGTACACATGGATCTCCAAAGTTGAGAGAAATAGAATAGAGTTTATGGGTGTGCTGGGGAGATGGGTTTCTGGAATTGGAAGATGGAATCAGTGGGAGGAGGAATTTAGTGTGGAAGGATGAAATACAGGGACAGTCAGCTGGAATTGAGAGACAATTAATGGATGGTCTGGAAAGCTAGTGCAGAGGAAACTTCCTGAAATATATGAAGACAGTCCTAATAAGGACTCCTAATAATTGGAGAGACAGAGTCCCTACTCACAATCTCTTGCCACTAAAAAGGTTTCCGGTACACAGACTGGTTTATATTTGAGTATTTTTAAAGTGGTTCCACAGAAATCCCCAAACCACCAAGGTTGTTGTAAGAGGTTGCTCTCTGTAAAATGACAGTGGGACCCCATTGCTGAGGACAGCATACATACAGTTCACTGAACACTGAGAAGTTGAGCTTGTGTCAATGTGGAGCATTCACTGCTGTGTTCTAGGGGCTTTGATGAGGGAAAGTACTCTGTAGGCTACCAGAAGAGAAAAGTAAGCACAACTCAACCACAAAACCTATTATTATCAGTCCTGCTTGCAAGTATGCCAGGGTAATGGTGGCACAGAACTTGTGGGAATAACCAATCAATATCTGATTTGAATTAAGTCCCATTCCACTAGTTGTAACCCACAGTCTGACACTGCTTGAGTAACCAAGAACCAGATACTTGATAGCCTAGAGACTTAGGGTAAAATCAAATACTATTGGTCTTTTTAAAAATTATAAGTAAAATGATTTCTAATTGCTGTGGGCAATGATCTTGTTCTCTGTAAAGATTTGTCACCTGTACTCATTTAATAAAACATTGATTGGCCAGTAGCTAGGCAGAAAGTATAGGTGGGGTAACAAGAACAGGAGGCTTCTGGGAACAGGAAAGGCTCAGTCTGCAGTCATCACCCAGAAGCAGAGGAAGCAAGATGAGATGCATCACTGATAAAGGGTACCAAGCCATGTGGCTAGAACAGATGAGAATTATGGGGTAAAGTAAGATGCAAAAATTAATTAATAAGAAGCCTGAGATAATAGGCCAACCTGTTCATAATTAATATAGGCCTTTGTGTGTTTCTTTGGGATGGAATGGCTGCAGGACTGGGTGGGACAGAAACCTCTGTCAATACCTAATGATATTTTGCTATACTTTCTTTAATCATCATCAGAGAAGTTTCTTCTTGCAGCAGATGAAAACACATACAGAGATCCACAGCTAGATATTACTGAGAGAGAGAGAGAGAGAGAGAGAGAGAGAGAGAGAGAGAGAGAGAGAGAGAGAGAGAGAGAGACAGAAAAGAGGCAGAGAAAGAGAGAGTTCTTGGAATACACAGTTTTAAATGGGATGTCTCTTTCAAATGCTTCTTCTCACAGAGTTCAGAGAACTCTATGCAAGAGGAGACAGGAAGAAGGTAAGAGTCATAAGCTGGTGGAAGACCCCTAGGGAATCAAGGCTGACTTCATCAATTGTGCAAGGTTGATATGAACACAAGAGCTTTCAAACTCAAGGCAAAGTGGGGCTATACTAGTTCCTCTGTGTTTATGTTATAGTTTTCAACTTAGTGATTTCATGAGATTCCTGGATGATGCATGAACAAGTGGTTCTCTGATTCTTGTGCCTGCTCTTTTGCTCTTTTCCTTCTGATGGCTTGATTGTCCAGCCTTGATGCAATTGTTTTTCATTTATTTAGTTTAATTTATGTTTTTATGTTTGGTTGCTATCTTTAAAAGTCCTGTTCTTTTTTGAATGAGAGACAGAAAGGGAGTGGATCCAGAGAAGAGCAGAGGTGGGGAGGATATGAAATATTGTAGAATATTCTTTAAACATAAATATATATGGAATGAACATAGATGATAGATAGATAGATAGATAGATAGATAGATAGATAGATAGATAGATAGATAGATAGATAGATAAGAGAATTTGTTGAAATGACTTACAGGCAGGCTACTGTTTAACTAACCCAATAATGACTAGCTATAAAGGGAAAAGCCAAGAATCTCATAGTTACTCAGTCCCATAAGGTTGGGTGTCTCCGCTGGTTTTCTTTATATGCTGGAATTCCAAAGAATTAGATTCCAAGGCCAGTAAAATAATAGATGTGCTGACAAGGTAAGTATAAGCAGGTAAAGAAGAAGGAAGCCAAATTTCCTTCTTCAATTGTCTTACATAGGCTTCCAGCAGAAGGCATGGCCCAGATTAATGGTGTGTCTTCCTGCCTCAAGATCTGGGTCACAAATGTGCCCTCCATTTCTGTATTGTAGTTTATTCTAGGTACAGTCAAATTGACAACCAATAATAGTCATCACAGGATCCCATGACTTTTCCCAAGCAACCAAGGTTATTTTTAGGTCTGTCCACAAACAGAGGTTATGACCCTGAAGATAATACGTATACAACACATTGAACACAGAGAAATAAAGCTGGTTACACCCTATAGCTGCCCTCCTCCACCATTGACTAGTGTTCATATTATAGAAGATATATTGCATGGTATCAGAGTAGAAAGTAAAACACCAAACCAGCTATAAACCCTAGTGTAATAGTGGCATAAACTTTTGGGTGTAACCAACCAATATCTGATTAGATTTAAGCACTATTCTATGTGATAAAGCTCATATCTGGTACTGTTCTGATGGACATGTACATTAGTCTAGAGATGACAAGGACATAGGAAAATGCAAAGTACCCTTTCTTTGAATCATTTGGATCCTGTTATTTGCTATATCCAGAGACAGAACTTTCAAAAGAATAGTTATTTGTTCTAAAGTCTGTTGTTCATCATGTGTTACCAATTTAGCAAGCAATAACCTATTTACCAGTAACTCTTCTAATAAATAAACAAAAGCAACTCATTAAATGCCCTTAATATCTTCCAAAAACAATCATCTCAGATGATAGTATGAAACACAGGTAAATAAAGTATTCTATTATTCCATGTAGTCAAACTGGTTCATGCAGCAAATCAATGAGAAAGTCAAAAATCCAGTCTATACATTAAATCTCTGTACTCTGATACTCTGGTTTGTTGATCAGTATACTCAGAAGATAACAATATTAACTGTATATTTAAAAAATGAACATAATATAACTAGGAGAATTCTTTGTTAATGAACTTTGGTTTAAGTACAAGAAATTAGTATTTAAAACATGAAGAGAAATAAGCTATCATAATATAAAATCTTCATGATCCCTAGCTCCAGGATGTTACCTTGAGTGACCCATTCCTCTTCTTCACTGCCTCCATAGGAAAACATGATTTGATTATTTTGTTTTTTTATCTCACTTTCTATTTCTGCACAAACTCCTGAAATGTGAATTTATTTATTTTTATTATTTATATATTCATTTTTATTAATCAGACTTTGAGTCTTTATGGTAAAATACAGTCATTTTTACATTTTATATCTATGGATTCCTAAAATTACCTTGCCCCTCCAAAACAGTTTTATCTGTTTGTATTGAGTTAATTTTTTATTATATTATCAGTTTTTTGTGATTATTTGAGGATTTCATTTGCCTGTGTAATGTGTTTGATCATAACCAACCCCTCACTCTCCACTTCCAACCACTGCAAGATTCCACATCCAGTGTTCCTCTCAATTTCATGTATTATTATTTTATTTTATAACCTATTGAGTAGAGTTAGTGTTGTACATGCATACATGTGTACATTTGTATGCACATGTGTTGTTATCATTCATATTTAAGTGCACACTGTGACACTTGGTTCTACCTATATTTTGTCACACTTCAACATAGTTTACACATTTTTAGTAACAAGAAAATGTCAAAGGTTTAGAACACAGCTGTGAAGAAAATAAAATTCTTGGATGTTCTAAGATTTTAGACCCAGAGCCTATCTCAGTGCTATGACTTTGATGTTTCCATCACAGACTCCTGAGGACAAAGACAGCAGATCTTCAAAACCTGTCCCAACTTCTTTCATTCTGCACTTGCAAAAAGCATGACAGATTCCACCACTTCTCCCCACTTCTCTCTCTCTCTCTCTCTCTCTCTCTCTCTCTCTCTCTCTCTCTCTCTCTCTCTCTCTCTCTCTCTCTCTCTCTCTCTCTCTGTCTCTCTCTCTCTCTCCCCCTCTCAGCCTGTCTGTCTCTTTCAGAAGTAGTTCTCCAGATATCCTAGAGCATCTTTCAAAACTGTGTCCATTTAAAGGCTTTCTAGCTTGTCTCTTGTATAAACTTTGACAGCTGTACCTTTCTAAAAACCCAGGAGTATTTTTATTCTTTGTGTAATATTTGTCAAAGAGCTCGTGCCGATAATATAACTTAAAAACTAATGGCCATATCTTGCACTATGGCAATGTGCATAAGTTGCTTTTGTATTCTTTTGTTTTTTTTTTATCCATGGCAGAAATCTAATAGTTTGGAATATGGAAATTTCCATAGATGGATTAATTTCCATAAATGGATTTAGCAGTACTGTCTGAATGAGCTTTTAGATTTTTCAGTTATGGAAAATAGAGAATGTTTATCCATCAGAAAACACTTATGCCAATGTCCCCTGAAATTAAGGCACAAAGGATAAACTTTCATCATTAAGAATTTGATGGTTTTTCTTTACTAGATTGAAGATTTCCTTTTTTTTGTTGGAAACACAAAAGGAAATGCAATGAAAATAGAGATTACCACATGCTAAGAGGATACCCAATTATTGAAACCATATGAACCTGCGGGCCAAACTAAAACTATATTGAAAGGCAATATAGTCAGCTAAGTTTATCTTATCCATCCAACATTTTTCTCTCTAATAAAATTTTTTATCTCTAATGAAAATTATATCTGTGTAAAATAATAAGACAACTGCATCAAAGAATAAAGACTGGTCAACCTTCCTTGATAAAGATGATAAGACAAGAATGATTTGACACAATAATTGACTTGATAAATCTAACTCCACTATCACCAGACATGCTGGGTGGCAGCAATGATTTCTCTTTCTATCACTATTAGAATTTATCATATACAGATGAAACAACCACTAGAGAGCCACATAAATAAGCTTACAAAATAGATTTCAGAAGTCTTATCTGAAGGCAATCCATTTTTTGGTTAACAAGATAGTTTCTTTAACTTTTCTGTGACTTTTCCTGAGGATATTCGACCTGTGGTTTCTCTTTATACTTGGAATCCTATGAGCCAGCCCATTGCTAGGCTGTAATCCGGCCTTATTATGATACAGTATTTATTAGAAATGAAGGCAGTAAAGAGAAAAGAAAAAGGGTGAGAATGTTGGCTAGTGGAGCAGTTAGAAGCACAAATCTCAGTAAATTTATAGGGTTTGGTGTTCTTTGTGACTTCAATACAACATATAAGATCACTGAAAACACCATATTAGAAATACAATAATAATGGTGAAAGAAGTCAGAACATGATTTCATAAAATTTGTGAGGATAGATTTACTCATCTCATAGCTGCCACAAATCATCAATTAGTAAAGACGACAATGTCTTCAAAGCACAAATAAATAAAAAGCATAATGTAAATAAAATCTTTTGTTTTCTGGCCATTTGTGTCTTTGTTTGAGATTTATAAGGTCTTTGTCTATATTTAAAACTATATATTATTTTTACTCTTAATTTGTATCCATTGCCTATAATATGTTCAGTTACCCATTCTTGAAATATAAGATAAGGGTTTGTCCCCCAAAGCTCAGATACAGGATTCTCATTCCTTACCTGGTAGGTATGAGGTAATCAAACTTCAAGAAAGTAGTGGAAGGTCCTTGGGTTACTGGCAATGAAACCCTCAGAAAGAAATAAGCATGGCTCTATAAGACCCCAAATTTTTATAAGAGTGAAGGATTTTTATTGTTAATAAGCCAACCTCTGAACCACTCCCTAATTTTCTTCGTCAAGATTTAATGTCACTCTTGCACAGTACTGCCTACCTCATACTGCCCACCATCCCTCACTTGGACTTTACCCTTGACTTAGAATTTGAACCTCTAAACATGTACGTTTCATAAACGATTTCCTTTATTTCAAAAGCCTATGGTGAATACTTCCTTGCTATAATTAAATACTAGCTAATACAGAGTCTTTATCCAAAGTATGATTTCAAATATTTTCTCCTCTTCAATGAGGTATTTTATTTTTACTATTTTTTCTTGTATACTACAAAAGTCTTTCAGTTTGATGAAGAGTTATGATTATTTTTATTTTTTGTTTGGCTTTATAACCCAAAATACATTTTGCAAAACTGATATTAGGCTATTTTTTCTGTGCTTTTTCCCAGTATGTTTATTGTGTAGGGTCCTTCTTTTCATCTTTAATTAATTATCTTCCTTTTAGTTATTATAGTAAAATTACAAATACACAATTGTCAAACTTCAAAAATTTTTATAGTATGTAAATATCTATAGTATGCCTGGCAATATTATATAAGTAGTTTGGAAGAATAGGATATACATATGATATAAATTTTTGTGTGCCTGCCTAAGAGACAAAAAGAGGATTCTGGGAGTTCTGCTCTATCACTTGCTAACTTATTCTTTGAAAGCAGGGTCTCTCACTGAATGTGGATCTAGGCTAAGGCCAGAAAGTTCCAGTGATCCTACTTCTTCCCAATCCCCACAGCTCGGGGACTAAAGACACAAACATGGCCACACTCAACTTTGAACATGGTTGATGGGGATTTAAACTCAGATCCTCATATTGTGTGACAGGCTGCCTTATCCACTGATCACTCCCTTACAACACATAGAGATTTATCTATTATTCATCTTCATAGCTTAAATGGAATTTTAATAGTATGTACTTCATAAAGTTTATGTGAAGAGTAAATAAAAAGACTACTGTACCATGAAGAGCATCTAATCATAGGTTGTATAGTTACTACTAGAAATATAATTTTTAGTTATTTCATAAATGTTGGTATATTTTACAAATCATCAATTTAAAACATTTTGCAGTTTTTTTCCAACTTCCATTACAGTTGGAAGTCAGGTAATGAAAATTAATACTTAACCCGGTAAGTAAGTTTTGTAGTTTGAAATTTAGCAAATAATGTGAAAATTTAAAATAGGAATTGGGCAACTTAAAGAGACAGCGAACAAGAAAATACAAAGAAGACAAAGATTTGAATGTTATTCTATGTGATTTATATTTTCCAAAATATAAACAATTTTGTTAATGTTTAGGTTCAAAACTAGAAAGGTAGACATCATATTATTTTATATATGTTAGACTTTAGATATGCATAATAAACTATATTTTATAAAATTCAGATACTTTCTTACTCTGGGAGTATTTATTGTATACCTTAATTTATGGATGTTCATAGTTTAAGGGTTGAAGTCCAGACAAGACAGAAGATACCACCTCGTTCCCTTCAGCCCATTCTTTGTCTCCAGCACTCACTCTCGCACACATGGAAGCCAAAGAACTGTCTGTGAACATTTTCTACTTCATTCATGACTGTAAATGAAGTAATGAGCGCATGTTCCCACAGTTCAAGTAAAGTGAATGATCCCAGTAGTAAAAATATCATCTATTAGATGAACTTTTATGAAAAACACGAGGTGAGAAAACTATAGACTATTATTTTGAATAATCATGGATCTTAAAAGCTAAAGCACAGGTTGAGAATCACATCTTGCTAATTCCCCAAATGTAAAGTGCAAACTTCTCCAATATCATAATAAGAAGTGTCATTAAATCTTAATGTTAGCAGTAGTATTATTTAAATAGCTTTATGATTATTTTCCTTATAAAATTAGACATCTTCATAGGTATAAGTAAAAGTTACAATCTCTTTCGTAGATTATTCTCTCTTCTGGGTAAAAAGTTTTATGAGATTGAAAATAATTTAAATTCATCTTTATATAAAGCAGTATTGGTATCAGATATAGGAATGCCATTTAGTTTGCCTACTGTATAGTGATTTTATTTCTATCTATTTTAAATTTTTAAAGTATTTGAATTTTTTAATGAGTAAATCAGGTTTACAAGATAAAAAAGTAAATAAGTCTATGGATAGAAGTTCAAGTATAAAACTTCAGGGATCTAAAAGTCATAATACACCCACACTTCTATTTGTATAAAATTGTGTCACTTGGTACCAGACTCTTAGCTAAGGTCACACACTTTGTATCACAGAGCCTCTGTGTGTAAATATTTCAAGCACAAATCACACCGCCTTTACACTTTTGGTGAAATGCACAAGAACACAACTGGTAATAGTTAAGCACCAACTACAAGGATAGTCCCATAGCTGAAATTATAATAACAGCCAGATTTTTAAGAACTTTATTAGGAAATAGTCAGTTTCTGATCTAGATGTGACTATAATCTATTGTTTTGTCTTTATATTTATCCACATTTATAATTTTGTGTAAATCTTCATTTTTTCTACAGACTACAATGAATGCACCTGAACAATTTTCTATCTCATTTTCTCCAGTGCAAACAAGCCGTCAGGCATTCCTCTGTTGTTCTCTGTGAGAGTTATTATTTTATATCTTAAAATTTCATAACATCTTGCTCTGAGTTTCCTAAGAACATTATGGTATGGGAGAAAGTAAACACAGAAACCTTAATGCTCTGTTCTGTCACAACACTGAATTCTTATTAGCAGACAGCAGTCATCTGGTATCGGCTATTGATAACTAGGGGTTAGTGAATAGTGTCTCATTCAATTAAAGCACTTGCGTTTTAATGTGAGATGGTTGCTACTTTAAGTAATAGAACTTGGAAATAAATAAGTGAGCAGATGCTTAAATTTGCTCCTGTTGTGCTAATAACCTTAGCTTGAAACAGGCAGTGACAGGGAGGAGAAATGCAGAAGAGATTTCCAAACCTCAGGGGGTGTACTTATAGCAAGTACCTGCCAGATTCAGTGAGGGTTCCACTGAACTGAAGCCCAACTCCTTGATTTCGGCATCTTCTCAAATGGCTAAGAAAGGAAAGTAAATGAAAATTAAGCTACGGTTTCAAGGTGTCAATCTCCAATGCCAATGACATCCGTCAGAAAATGAAACAGAGGCCATAGTTTTAAGAGGGAGGAAACAGAAGAAATACACAGATCTTTCACTATTTATTTGTTTACTTATCTTTTTCTTCTTTTCTTAAAATTTTGGTTTTTTTTAATTTTTATTTTTATTAAAAATTTCTGCCTCCTCCCCGCCTCCCATTTACCCCCCTCCCCCCTCCACTCCCCCTCCCTCTCCTGTCCAAAGAGCAGTAAGGGTTCCCTGCCCTATAGGAAGTCCAAGTTCCTCCCCCCTCCATCCAGGTCCAGGAAGGTGAGCATCCAAACAGGCCAGGCCCCCCCAAAGCCAGTAAGCATAGTAGGTTCCAAATCCAGTGTCATTGTCCTTGGCTTCTCAGCAGCCCTCATTGTCCGCCACGTTCAGGGAGTCGGGTTTTATCCCGTGCTTTTGTTTACTTATCTTTAAAATAAGAGTTTTCTTTTATATCCAAGTAAAAATATTGACTCATTGTTGTCGATGTGTGAAGTTAAAGAGAGTGAATTAAGTGTCATTGTCTTGTCTAGAGGCAATCACGCTCATATAGGAACCAGAACACCAAGAATTTGGTGAATTTCAATATCCATTTCTATCTACTTATCAAAGCTAAATACAAAGCTACCTCCCATTCCACTGTTGATGGGAATTTTACTTCCTATGCATATGCTTCTAGAATAGTGTGAAAAACTCTGATTCTTAAATCAATCAAGAGTAACATATTTAAAGTTTTGAAAAAAGATAATTGCTATCTTACTGCAGACAGAATATTTGTGATGTATAAAATATAATTTTTAATTTTGAAAAAGAAAGAAAATCCAGGCAGTGCAATCTTTGTATGTGTCTATGCTCCTTACATTAAAGAAAGATAAAAATGAATAATTTCATTGTTTTTCCACTGGGAAACCTCTCTAATGTACCTACCCAAACATGGCAGACCCCATCTCTGTTACTTTCCCTCATGTTATGATTATTACTACCATCTTCCCTCTATTTTCCTGCAATCCAATTTTGCTTCCCTACTGATAGACTTCCATGTCAGGTTTCCCACACCTGATATTTTCTCTGCCTTTGCCTCCTCTGGGCCTGCTGAGAGCCCAAAACTTTTTGGGTGGTTGAGTTTTCCTGCTTAGCTCCAAGAAATATGAACAAAACCAGATGCTGCAACTGTTAACTTTCAGCTGAAGTTCAATTTGTCAATTTTTGAGAAAGCACTTCTGTTAAATTCTTTCTCATTCAGTAAGTTGTTTTTTTCCTCAGACAGTTCTCCCTCTCTCCCTCCCTTCTCTCTCTTGCTGTAAGTAGTTTCTGATCTCCATACAACCTACCTCATCAGTTCTTCATGTCTTTTCCCAATCTATTAAAAAGCCCTTTTCAGAAACCCATTACTTGTGTCTGTATGTGAAGTAATTTTCCTCTAAAAAATTTCAGAGAGACAGTGGACTATTTTTATTCTTTTTACCTTCTTATTTCTTTCGTATTCTTTCCCAACACTATTTGTTGAAGAGACATTTCATTTCTCCAATTTGGCTTTGGCATATTAAATAAAACAATATGTTTTAATAACACAGGTCTATTTCTGGGTTTCTATATTTCCCTGTTTCATTATTTACACATGTGCATGTTTTTTTTAAAAAAATTCAGGTTGTCTATATATTGTTCTAGGATAAGAACCTATAGAACTTGTCTTCTTACTAATATTTTAAAAATTAATTAAAGTACTGTAAAAACACTGCATAATTATTTTATTTTTCCCTTCTTTTTGCTCTCTTGTCCCTTTCATGATCCCTCTCATCAGTTGCTTCCCTCATTCCTTCTCAAATGAAGACCTCTTTTTATAATTATTGTCATATGTACATGTGTCATATATTTCCATGTGTGTGTGCAAATACAGCTTACGGATTCTGTTTGGTGTTGCTTTTATGCAAATGATTTCAGAACTGATTACTTAGTATTAAGATAACCAATTCTGAAAGACCCATACCTTCTTTCTCAAGAGTCAATAGTTACCTGTTCTTTGTTGTCTACAGGTGAATTCCCGTGAGATTTTCCCTTTCAAGTTATTATAACTGTGACTGCTATCATTGTTCAGGTCTTGCTTAAGCAGTCATATTTTTTTGTTTTCTTTTGTTTTTTTTTGGGGGGGGGGTGTGAAGACTTTTGTCATCTCTAGAAGATAAACTCTCATCAGACTTCCTAGTCCTCTGGTTCTTACATGAATGGAACATATGATAGTTTGATTTGCAATTATTTTTCCAAACTGCTCACTTATAAACAAAAAGCTTGCACCATACCAAATTCTTGCAATAGTATAACAAGATTTTAGTTTCTCAATGTACAATTTTATTTATTTATTTATTTATTTATTTATTTATTTATTTATTTATTTGCGGGTGGGCTTAATGCTTTTCCTTCTTCCTTTCTTCAACAAATAAAATAAAGTGCAATTAACACAGGTATGAGAATCCCATTTAAAAAAAAATCAACCATGTGCCATACTAACATTTGTGGGGTAATGCTTCCATGTACTTTTGAATTATACTTCTCTGATGAGGAATGGATAGGATCACCATACACTCCATATTCTGGCCATTTGTAGGCCATTTTTGAGAAATGCCTATTCATGTTTTCTTTCAAGTTTTTAATTGAACTGTTTGTTTTGCCTATTTAATTGAAGGAGTCAAGGCCTATTTTGTGATCTTTACAATTTTGTTGAATCTCTAGCTTTCCTATTAAGCCTTCGCTTATATTTATTCTGTAAGTAGGTTAATCACTACAAATTAATTAGCACAAATTGATCAATTAGTACCAATTAATGTGCACAATTCTGACTTTTTTATATTGACCAATTATTGACTGAATACACCACGTTCTACTTACTTGTTAAGACATTTATTTCTTATGTGAAAATATTTTAATTTATTCTTTACCATGTAATTTGCATTACTATTTTAGTGAGGATCAGTATCCAGTATAAATTTAATGTTCAGCTTATGTCCACTTAAACTTTTGCTTATTAAATTTGTCAATGTAATAGCTACTAGCTATTAGTTTGTTATGATCTAAAAGCCAATTGGGATCTCTGGGCAAGATCAAATATATTATATAGTTGATTATTTTAGTTTGTATAGGAAAACCTGTCTCAGTTTTGGACAGGAATCCCTGGACTAGATAGATTAAGAAAGGGAACTATATACAAGCTTTTACTTAGGCTTCTGCTAACTGACTGTGGTTATGATGTGTCAAGCTGCTTCAAGTTTCGGATGCCTTAACCACCTGACTCAGAGGATAACACCTTGAACTATAAGGTAAAACAAACACTTCCTCCATTTTTTGTAAGGGTATTTTATCACAACCACAGGGGGAAAAAACTGAATCAGTCAGATACCACAATAATTTTGCAAAAATTTAGAATTCCCAATCAGAAATAAAATTGATGTAATTTTATAATTACTCATGTAGTGTTTGGAGACAATCATTTGGAGATAAATGACTTAGCTGTATACTGAGGCAGATATGACTGCTGGGCAATGGACTTGAATATGATTCAACTGCCTAACAAGTGATGTTTTACTTTTTCTTAAATGAGAAAAATTATTAAAATTACCACAGAACACTATTAAGACTGTTTGATATTAGCATGGTATTTTTAAAATACCTAAACAATATATATTTAACTCGGTTGAGAAAAATGGACTCATTTGTTGGTGACATGATTAATTGACTATCTTGAATATCATGCTTCTGTAGTTTGATAAATACATTAGGGGATCAAACAATAGGTTTAAACCATATCCATAAAGACTATTCTGTTGTAGATAAACTACATTCTGCCTTTATGAACTAAATTTTTAATAGTTCAGTACAGATGCCTCTTAAGATATTAGATTAGGTTATAGGAAAGAAATTATCTGAAAGGATCAAAGATAAATTATGTACTATGTCAGTATCAGCTTGTTTTTATTTTCTTTCTATACACTGATGCCTATAACTAAGAGTAAAGACAAATGTTCGATGATACTCTGTCATTCCAATTTTCCTTTATAAACTCAGTTTGGATGGAAGGATCTAGAATTCAGTTTGTTTTCTGATTTCTTTCTCAAAGAAAACAACCTAGGTTATCAAGAACTAAGTAAACTCTTCCAACAGCATCCATTTCTTTGAGGGTTTTGTGTTGTCTCCAGGAATCATTACAGAATCATATAAGTGCACTATTATTTCACTGTGTTTGCCATAATTTATGACTCTGACAAGACTTTGATTTCCTTTAACTTCACTGAGTGTAGGCTTGAGATCAGCATTTATTTATGTTCAAAAG